>NW_020174423.1:4336735-4404211 GCF_003031525.2 Neophocaena asiaeorientalis asiaeorientalis | reverse complement strand
CTTCTGGCTTGCAGAGTTTCTGCTGAAAGATCAGCTGTTAACCTTATGGGGATTCCCTTGTATGTTATTTGTTGTTTTTCCCTTGCTGCTTTTAATATTTTTTCTTTGTATTTAATTTTTGATAGTTGGATTAATATGTGTCTTGGCATGTTTCTCCTTGGGTTTACCTTGTATGGGATCCCTGCACTTCCTGGACTTCATTAACTATTTCCTTTCCCATATTAGGAAAGTTTTCAACTATAATCTCATCAATATTTTCTCAGTCCCTTTCTTTTTCTCTTCTTCTTCTGGGACCCGTATAATTCAAATATTGGTGCTTTTAATGTTGTCCCAGAGGTCTCTGAGACTGTCCTCCGTTCTTTTCATTCTCTTTTCTTTATTCTGCTCTGCATTACTTATTTCCACGATTTTATCTTCCAGGTCACTTATCCGTTCTTCTGCCTCAGTTATTCTGTTATTGATTCCTTCTAGAGTATTTTTAATTTCATTTATTGTGTTGCTCATTATTGTTTGTTTGCTCTTTAGTTTTTCTAGATCCTTGTTAAACGTTTCTTGTATTTTCTCCATTCTATTTCCAAGATTTTGGATCATCTTTACTATCATTACTCTGAATTCTTTTCAGGTAGACTGCCTATTTCCTCTTCATTTTTTTGGTCTGGTGGGTTTCTACCTTGCTCCTTCAACTGCTATTCCTCTGTCTTCTCATTTTGCTTACCTTACTGTGTTTGGGGTCTCCTTTTCACAGGCTGCAGGTTCGTAGTTCCCGTTGTTTTTGGTGTCTGCCCCCAGTGGCTAAAGCTGATTCAGTGGGCTGTGTAGGCTTCCTGATGGAGGGCACAGGTGCCTGTGTTCTGGAGGATGAGGCTGGATCTTGTCTTTCTGGTGGGCAGGACTGCAGCCGGTGGTGTGTTTTGGGGTGTCTGTGACCTTATTAGGATTTTACGCAGCCTCTCTACTAATGGGTGGGGTTGTGTTCCTGTCTTGCTAGTTGTTTGGCACAGGGTGTCCAGCACTGTAGCTTGCTGGTTGTTGAGTGGAGCTGGGTCTTAGCATTGAGATGGAGATCTCTGGGACAGCTTTCACCATTTAATATTAAGTGGAGCCGGGAAGTCTCTGGTGGACCAATGTCCTGAACTCGGCTCTCCCACCTCAAAGGCAGAGGCCTGACACCCCGCCAGAGCACCAAGACCCTGTCAGCCACATGGCTCAGAGCTAAAGGGAGAAAAAAAGAAAGATAGAAAAAATATATATATAGTATATATAATTAGTTAGTTATATATGGTAGATTTTTATCCATTTTACCTTATTGAAAGATTATTATACTTACATTATAGTTGAGTACAGATACCATCTGCCAGGCTCAGATAGGTTCTACATCTTGGCCCAGTTTCACATCTGGACTGTGACATTAATTTCCAAAATGGTGGCAGTTTCCTTTCTTGCCAATCCATCCTTCAGAGATATCAGGGTTAAAATCTTCTTTTCCTTAAATCCTTCATTGGTTTACCACTGCCATTAGTATGAATTCCAAATTACTTAGCATGACATTGCAAGTCCACAAACATTTGGGTAACCTTGATTCAATTTCTACCGCTCCCTCTGGGCTGAAGCCACGTTATGTGGCATCTCTCAGCTCCACTGTATTCTTTGGTGTCTATGGGCGTGTGCATGTGCTACTTGGGTCACTTCTCCCCATCTCTACGTGCCGTTACCACTCATTCTTAGGATCTCATTTTTCATTTGAATTACTGCAGCCGGCTCCCAGCTGGTCTTCCTGCCTCTATTCCTATCCCCTTCAATTCATTTTCTACTTGGTGGCCAGACTAATCCTTCTAAAATGCAAAGACAAACATGGCATGCCCATGCTGAAGGCCTCAATGATTTCTCATTGTCAGAGGAATAAAGTCCACATTCCTTCAAAGTGCCCTTGAAGATCTTGTCCCAGTTTATCTCTCCAGGCTCATCAATAACCATCCTCCTAAATGGACCCTTTCTTCCCAGACATTTGCACAGAAGGGCCTCTTCGCTAAAATATTCTGCTTTGTCCTCACTTGGCCAATGCCTCAACCTTCATATCTCTGCTGGGATGCCATCTCCTCTAGCACACCATCCTCTACTCTTGCCCCTACCCACTGCCCTCCAGGTTGGAAGCATACTGTGCCATCAGTGTACAATAGCACACTATGCTAATTACTTACTAATTATGCTAATTACTTACTTTTGTTCTTGTCCCACTGTATGGTCACACCTGGTTCTCATCAGCTTCTAGCACTGGACTCTACCCAACTGGCAGGACTGTCATCTTATTCACTATCACTGACCCAATGCCTGCCACTTAATAGGAACTCAATATCAGCGAGCAAATGAACAAGTGAATGGCTGTCTGGTTGCCTGCCCTGTCTTCACTCCCTGGTGAAATCCCTACTTTCCTTGTTTGGCTCCAACTTCAGTTCTTCTCTAAAGCTGTCCCTTCTCTGTCCCCTCTGTGGAATTAACATGCCCTTCTCCATGCCCTCCTGAAAATGTGCTACAAATACGGTCCTGCTAAATTGTAAGCTCCTTGAGGGTAGGGATTATATTTTTACCCACTTCAAGCTTAGTCTCTGGCACATGACCTGGTACTTAGTGGATTGTCAGTAAATTTTTGTCAGATGGAATCCTGTATTCATTCGCTGCCTCTCCATTCACATCCGTTGAGAGTTTTCATTAGCATTGCATCATGAAAAATGAAAAAAAAAAAGAGTCTACAAAGAGAAGAAAATTAAGGAAGGATATAGCATTGTGATGAAACAATGCACACCCCCAGGCAAATAAACACCCAGTGCTCTGTTCCTGGGGCTTTCCACTCCCTTGGCACCTGGGGCACCTGGGGCACCTTGCCTCTGCCTTCTCTCCACTGACTCTTCTTCAGTGCATCTGCAGCCCAGCCCAGGCTCAGCCACTTAGAACACACATCGTGTTTTTTCTACCATATTGACATTCATTGCTGAGCAGAAACTACGTGCACGTGGATGGCAAGTGCTCAGAGGGCTAAACCTTGATGTCATCTGACACATCAGTCTGGGGCTTAACCATTCAGGGAGGTTTCTCCTCAAAAAGAACCAGATCAGGACTTCCCTGGTGGCGCAGTGGTTAAGAATCCGCCTGCCAATACAGGGGACACGGGTTCGAGCCCTGGTCCAGGAAGATCCCACAAGCCGAGGAACAGCTAAGCCCGTGCGCCACAACTACTGAGCCTGCGCTCTAGAGCCCGTGCTCTGCAACATGAGAAGCCACCGCAATGAGAAGCCTGTGCACTGCATCGAAGAGTAGCCCCCGCTCGCCGCAACTAGAAAAAGCCTGCACGCAGCAACGAAGACCCAATGCAGCCAAAAATAAATAAATAATTTATAAATAAAGAACCAGATTACTCCTTCATCTTGACTTTGTGTTCAGTCTAATCTACACCTTCCATTCAGCAGGAAACCCCCTTTCCTTGGCCACCCAAATGCCAGCCTGGATACTGTCCCACCCGAGAGTCCTCCTTCCACATATTTATAATACTGCTTCTGTCCTCTTGAGAATTCCCCTCAGTAGATGCATTTTCTAATTGCTGTTTCTGGGAGTTCTCCATCCTCACTAGTTATTTGATTTTTCTTCAGAACTCAGTTTGTATAAGTAAATTCCTTCTTCTCTTTATTTCTATTCCCACTGGTCCACTCTTCCAGTTCTTCTGCAGATGGTTGTTCAAGCCTCTCCATCCATTTCCCCGTCAGTTTACTTCAACCAGCATTTACCGAGGGTCCACTATTTGTCAGGCACTGAGGATAAATAAATACCACACAGTGCTTATGCTCGGAGGAGCTATCTGAAACACAGAAAAAATAATTACAACACAGAGCAGACACATGGTAATGGAAGTTTGTATGGGACTGTCTTAGTTTGTATTCTCCTAAGATGTCGATCATGTGACAGAGATTTGGGTGCCATTCATTTATTTGAGAGGTGATCCAAGGAGGTACAAAGAAGGCATGAGAGAGTAAAACAGAGAAGGAGAAAGAGCCAATCAAGAGTGCATTAATAAGTGGGTAAAGGCTGTGGGTAACAGGGGCTCGGACCTACCAGGAACCATCAGAGACAATGGTGGAGAACATCCCTCAAGATGGTTTCTTTGTAAAATAAGGAATGAATTCCCACCCCTCAATGGTTAAGGATTGCTTCTGAGGCAACCTTCCCCCACCACTCTTGCCTACCACGTGTGGGGATGACATGCTCTTGTGGTCAGAGAAAGTCCTCAAGTCAAGAGACACAGCATCCTGAGAAGTGAAGTCATAGACATGTACAGGAATTGTCTACTGAATCTCCAGGTGGCTTCTGGGGTTGTCCCAGGGAATAAGAGCGAGGTGTCAACAACACCTGCTACATTGACACAGAATTATGTTTGTGGGGGGGAGGGTATTATAGGTCAGCAGAATATTCATAGAGGTGCTGTCATAGCAAGGTTTTGAAGGTGAACAGTTCTTCAGGTGAACAAGTCGGGAAAGGGCTTCAGAGCAGTAAGATATTACGAGGGCTTGGGCATGTGGATTAGCATGCTAATGTGGGTATCTGGGTACAGATGAGTCGCTGTGGGGTGGAGGTAAAGAGATGGGGCGAGGTAAGGTTGGCGAGACTTGATAAACATTTGCATTACATCCTGTCAATGCCAAGAGACAAAAATCTACAACAAAATGATGAGATTTTGTCAGCATTGGCTATGTGACACGGTTGTATGTTGCAGGGAGAATTGGGTGGAGAGGCAAGAAGGTCCTAGCACAGATCGAGGATATCCTCCAGGTTTGTGGAACATATCTTAAACACTCTAAAAGTACATTTCAGCTTCTGGCGTCTTGTTTGCCTTTGGTTTGTTTACTCACTTTAACAGAGGGAGAGACTTCCTGCTCCTGAACGTCTCAATTTTACTCTAGTCATTAGCAAAGTCATGTGGAATAAAGATCTCGAGGAAAATGTGGCATTTTCATCTCTTATGAGGAAGTGTAATACGGGGCTGAAGGAGAACTGAGCCTGGGTTATTGACAGAAGAAATATGACCCTCTCAGGGGAAAATAGAACAATATGGATTGGGATATTCTTACTTCAAACATACACCACCGTGTTTAAATAAATAAATAACCCAGAAATACCTACCATGGGGGAAAGCACAATTAGCAAGTTGTGACGATCATATTTCCCCTATGTATTTCATCTCTGTCTGAGGCGTTTGACTCTCTTGCATAGTTCACATAAGCAAGGCTTTTGCTGTGCTCCATGAGCTGCCACTAAAGCCTCAGCAGTAACCTTTAGTGATCTTCTTTCTCTATAATATCGTGTTTTACTCCATCAGCAAAGAAAAGTAAAAAAAACAAAAGCCAACGACATAAACAAAGGGTATTTTGGGGTTGCTCTTGTTTATTTAATTTCCCTTTTTAAAAAAAAAAAAAAAAACTGGAGGCAGGGAAGGGAAAGGCGGGTGAGAGTATTTAAAGGCTAATTATAGCATAAAAATCATCTAAGAGCTCTGTTCCGGCGTCTGTCAAAGTCCCAGCTTTGTCCTTACGTGTGAGTCAGAGCTGCCCAGGGGTCAAGCTTGTGACTACAAAACACCATTACTGCGTTTGATTATTTTTGTGGAATTTTGGAATGTACTTAGTGTCGATCCCACTCCCTAATACAGGGCAGGGTTTCTCAATCTCAGCACTACTGACATTTGGGGCCAGATAATTCTTTGCTGTGGGGTCTGTCCTTGCATTGCAGGATGTTTAGAACCATCCTTGGCCTCCATCTGATAGACAGATGCCAGTAGACCATCCCTCTCTGAAGATGTGACAACCAAAAATGTCGCCAGACATTGCCAAATGTCCTTTGGGGGGCAAAATCGCCCCTGTTTGAGAATCACTGACGAAGGGTCACAAAATCACTGCTCTGGAAGCAAATATTCCACAAAATCTCTCTAAGTGGCTTGTTCAATTTTTTTTTTCTCAAAAGAATAAAAGAAACAGGTCTTCACCTTTCCCCGCTTTGGTCTGTCGTTGCTTTTCTAGCTCTGGTCTCTTTTTATTGCCTGAAAATAACATTCCCCTATAATACTTTGTCCTTATTTGATTTTCTCAGTCCTCTCAGGCAGACTGTGGCTGCCAAACAAAATCCAGAAACCTGTGGCTTGGGAACCTTAGGCAAGCTGATAATCAAACATTTTGAGACATGAAAAGGGAAAAAAGAACTCTTTTCATGCTTTTTCTATTAAAAATGCTGTGTTGTGAATAATGTTATTTTTAGTTTCCAGAAAAATTATCAAGGTTTTCATCTCCTTGAAGACAGAAACCTTTGAGTATAATTGCGTACTTTTTCGGAATGCTCGGCACATAGCAGATGCTTAATGAATCTATTGATATAATAATTAACTGATTGATTAAGATTGATCTACTAGTAGTTTGACTTCTACTAGCCCCAGTCATAGGGGACCCAGAAATAAGCAGACCTTTGAGTGAGTCACTAATGAGGAAATAAGTATCCCCCAAATCCACATCCTCTTCTCAGTTTGAATGTGTTCAGGAGATATTTATTGAGGGCTTGGTGAGACAGGGCTGGGACACAGAGGTGAAAAAATTCAGTGGCCACTCTTGAGGAACTTAAGGACACTTAAAAACACATACAGGGGCTTAACGAGTCCTGTGGATGCCCAGTAGAGGGACATCATCCTGGCCTTTGCCGGGACATAGGAGCAGGGTCAGGAAGTGGACACCTGAACTGAGTGTCAAGGGACAGTCAGAGTTGGTCATGAGAAGAGGGGTGAACAGTGAAGGGGCGGGGTGGCAGCAAGGGCGTCCAGGCAGAGGGGTAGCATGAACAAACACACAGAAGCAAGTGATCTGATATTACTGAAACTGGGGATGATGGGATATGAGTATGGAGAGATGGACAGGCAGGCCGTAGAGTGGGAGCTTTCTTCCGCATGGGGAGCAGTGAAGGGTTTTACAAAGGGTAAGGCAGCCTGATTTGTGCTTTGCTTCAGCATGAAGCGCGGGCTTAAAGAACAGAGGCTGTGTGAGAGAATAATATGACATTTGAGAGCAGAGGTGGTTAGGGCCTTCTCCAGGTAATGAAAGGAGGAAAGGCACAAAGTCAAGAATCGGAACAGAATGTCTCAGAATAGGCTGAAATACAAGTGGCAACCCTCTGAGCAAGGGAGAGTCCAAGGGTGGTTGGGTGGCCTTTGAGAGATGTGTCAGATCTGTAGAGATGTGAAAAGTATTTCTCCCTCACCTCTGTGCTTCTCCTGTTCAGATTTTTGTGTCTTTTTAGGTAGAGAGGGTCAGATGTTTTGCAGATATTCCTAATAGAGGCCTTTGTGTTTTTAAAGTTCTAGGCTCATCAAAGAACTAAAGTTGGTTGTCAAAGAGGGAGCAGATTGTTTCCCCAAAGGGTGATGTCACAGCAATGAGAAGGGAAAGGAGATTCAGATTTTGAAAGAAATGGTGGCCTGGGTTTCCCAGGCTCAGTGCCTTAGCTGGCAGAGGGCAGGAGGGGACTGGCCCAAGTGGGCAAATAATATGTGATATGCTTAGTGCCCACAAATTCAGAAGTACTAGTGAAATTCAGGGCAGTGCTAAAATCTGGAGTGCAGGTGAAGGTACTTGGAATTCAGGAGGCCAAGAACCCAAAAAAGGCTAGTATTGTGTTGGATGGGACACTCACAAAGCCATTGAAATGTCCTAAAATACAGCAGGAATTTAGTCCACCCCTGAGATTTGTGTAGCTTTGGCAAGAATGCAGATGGTGGTGCCTTCCTTCTCTTCCCAGCCCTGTTCCGTTCCCAGATGGAGTTAGTTGTGTGACCTCAGCCTGTGCCTCCAAGCTCCACCCACACCCTTCTAACCACAGCAGCGCTGTCCACCCTCTAGAGGGAAGGGGCCTTTGAAGTGGGTTCAAGGCCGTTTGAGCATGGACGCCCAGGGTCCTAGGTACCCAGAACATGGACTTGAAAGAGGGAGTATGGACTCCCTATGGGACTCTTCCCTTGGCTCCTTGGATTCCTTGCCCCATGGGAAGGGAGACGGCTGTAGGAAGGTCACAGCAGGGTCCTCTAAAAGAGGGGGTCTGGGGCAGGAGCCCTGGTGGGCTGGGTCTAAGGGTAGTAATGGCAGGGATTCGGATGAAGAAAAAGGCTGTGGGTCAGGGCCTTGGTCTTCCTTGAGTGTTTCTGTGTGTGTTTTGGGGAGGTGGGTGGCAGTGATGACACATAGATGAGGAAGAAAAACAAACCTTCATCCAATTCTATTGCCTTAGAATCAAATGAAATACAAAGATACTCTTCCAGCAGATTGATTTTCTCATTTTCTCTGGTAACCTTTAGCTCCTGCAGAGTTCAAAGCCAAGCAAGCAGAGTGGGAGATGCTGGGAGATGACATGCTGAGAAGTGGTAGCTGGCAATAAAAAAAGAGACAAAAGAATCCCCGAATAGAAAAACACATTAGTTGGGGGTCATTTAGTGCCAGGGAAAGCTCCTCGGGACACAGCTCCATTACAGCATGGAACAATGATGAATGTGCTTTTAGAAGTTTCCATTTTGGGGAAGAAGCATTTGCTTTCAGTTGTTTAAAAAATGCATCAATTTAGAGCTCCTATTCTCCAACAATTCAGGGTCAGTTGGGTACTGATACAGTTCCCATTTAATCTGAGACTTTGTGTCCTCTGGTTCAGAGCGGCCTGAGCAAGTTTTGTCGTTGCCCTTCTTCCACCCCTTCTCCCTCCTGGAGGATTCCACGCAGAGCTGCATCATAGGACCCACTTCAGGGCCAGACAGCATAAAGTGAGCTCAACTCATCTAAGCCCGAAAATGAAGGGACAATTCTGTTGTTAGGCCCTAATTCACAGCCACATCATTAAATTGGTCATCACAGCCTCAGATGGGACTTTTAGTTCTCTTCCAACAGCTGGCAAATGGCAGACATAGACGCACCCACTCAACTAGCGCAGCTTCAGCAGGGGCAGAGAAAAGAATGAGGATCGTGGACCATCGCAAAGAAGGTCCAGCTGCCCCCCTTCTCCCCAGCTCTCAGCCCTGGAACATCGGGGCTTCCATGGTTGGGGGTTCGGCGCTGCTCTCCAGGAGCAGGGTCGTAGCATGGCTCCAAGAGATCCATGGGTTTGGGAAAGCCCTCGTGTGGCCTTGAAGAGCTTGTCTCATCTCAAGGCAGATTTCCACCCTTCCTCTGCTTTCAAGTCCTCTCCTTTGAAGGTCAGAGTGAAGATGACAGTCCCACCTCATGGCAACTCAATGCTTAGCCTCTTTCCCCTGAAGAAAAAGGCATGGGTGGGCCAGCCTGACACCTCGACCATTGTTTATAGTATAGCTTTGAAGGACAGGGGTTCCGAGTGCCAAAAAACTGACTTGCAAACAAACTTGAGGAAGATGGGGCTATCTCGTTTGTACACGTGCAGGTATTTTGTGCCTACTTCTCCCCATCACTTCTCTGCAGAATCAGCAGCCCCGGCTCTGGGGTGAGTCGTGTTCTGAATGGGTGGGTGAGATATGATGATGATGATGATGATTGGGGGAAGAGAAGAAGAGCTAACATGCTTTATGGCCCTACTCCTCAGTACCGGTGCTTGAGGACAGTCATGCCATGTAGTGTCTATGACTATTCTGTGAGATAGGAATTACTAACCCCCTTTTAGAGATAAGGAAACTGGGCTGGGATTCTTTAACTTTCCTGAGATCACAAAGGTGAGAGGTCATAGAACCAGGATTCCAACCCAGCCCATGCTCTTACACTTTGTACTTTGTGGGCTCAGCTTCGCTCAGTTTTCCTAGGACTTAGTTCTGATCTTGTCCATTGATTCTAAAAACTAGGCTGTGTCTTGCTCCCTATGACCAGTCTCCTTGTTTTAGGCCCCATTTCTGCTCACTGTATCCTTTTCTAGTTCCCCTGCATGGAGTGCCTGTCATAGCCAGCACCTCAATTTCTCTAGGACAAAATATGTGCCTTGATCTTTCCAGGACTGCCCATGAGTCCCAGCCTCCTGGGTGGGTGCTCCAGTACCTTCTAGGTTTGTAGATAATTATCACTTTCTCGTTGCTCCTAGTGGGCCATCCTGTTGTGAAACCACACTGCCTCTCTCTGACCTCCATACTCTTCTCTAATCTAGGCCCAATTATAAGCTTTTGACCATCTCTGATCACTGCTAATACCTCATCAAATTTTCCCATCTGTCCCCTAGGTTTAAACCACTCCAGATGACACTGAAGCACTTGTAAGGGGACTACAAGCGAAACTGGATTTTCCTAAAGGGGTGCCAGGGAGCTTAGACCACACAGTCAGCTTCTACAACAAGCAAGGTCACTCCCCAGTACTCCCTTGGAAGTCTACCCTTTGGAAGCCCTGCCCATCCACTGGGGTGGTAATTAATGATCTTGCTCAGCATTAGTCCCCTTCTCACCACTATCACTGACCCCAGTGTCTCATTGGGAAGCTTTCTCAAATGTACTTTCCATAATTGATTAAATATATAAAGGAGGAGAGCTTTATTCATTAGTAATTCTTCCCTGGACTTACATGCAAAAAAAACGTTCAGAGCAAGCAAAGAATATAGTTCCCAGAGGTCCTGCCATCTTCCCTCGGGCAACAAGGGAAGACCAGGGGATAAGGAGCCACAGGTCTCCCAGGTTTCCTAGAGCAGCCTGGAGGTGTGGTAACCCCTGTGGCAATTTCTGGTGAGGCAGCAGGGCAGAGAATAATGATAGTGGAGAAAATCATGTATGATGACCTGCAGGATGGACGTCAGGGAAAGTTTTGGAGAAGACTGAGTGAGTTAGAGGCCATGGAATAGCTGTGGAGTATTGGAGATGTGTGAAAATTTTATGGTACCCTGTGTTGCCTAGGATTCAAAATTGGATCCCCATCTTTGAGAGATACAATAAAGACTAGTGTGATTTTAAAATTGTTTTTAGTTTCTGAAGTGCATTTTCTTTGAATGTGATTTTGAAAAGAAACTGGGCCATGTGGGACCCTAGAACCATAAAAACCCCATTTGGACATTGTTTCGGGCCACTGAAGAAAACACAATTGTTTTGCAAATCATCTGACAAGTCCTTAGAAAGGCGCTGTTTACATCTGGAGATAAAGTTTGCCCTAATTCCCCCATATTTTCCAATGCCACATTCCCCTTCATCTGGGAATCCAGCCCATTTCCTCCCTTGGCTCCCTATAGCTCTGGAGCCATGGACTCCAAATGAGACACAGACAGTTACCTGTAGCAAACACTCTGAGAAGCCCCACAAAGTCCGTCTGCCAGGAAAGCCCAATAGCCCAGAAAGAGAAAGATTGGGCAACATGCTCAGCATAGTTTAGGCATCATCACTGCTCAGTGTCTTTTATCCCTTTGGCAAATGGCCTGGGTTTGTTTTCAAAAGTGGGATAGACAAACTCAACTGGGAAAGGCGACATGGCCAGAGCAGGAGAACATGAATGGGAGGTTTGGGACTCATCAATTTCTGACCCTGTGCTGCTAATCCTATCACACATATTAGTGAAATATAGGGTAGGAAAATATAGGGTAGTTGAAATCCTGAATTGCATCTCCAAGGTCATTACAGGACGCATACCATAAAAGATCTATCAAATATTTTGAGATCCTTAGAAGCACAGAATGTTAGAACTGAGAGTCCTAGGTATCAGTGAGAATGTGGAAATAGGCCATTTTAATTTAAAACAGAACAAAATATTGTAAGTTACTGAGCCTGAAGTAAGAGATCTATATATGCTGGATCTAGAAATACATACCCAAACTACTGCAGGTCCTCTTGACCCTCATAATGGAAAAATGACATCATATTTACTGAGTAGAAGTAAATAAAGCAGCTCTTAAAATACTAACACCATTCCTTTACCCTCAGCACCTACACTGAATGCACTGGATAACCTCCTAATTCTTTTCTCCATTTCATCTTTGTGGGAATCCTATCTCTCACTCCCCTTTCCTGGTTTCGGTCTGTCTAGGGCTTTGCCAATGGGGAAGAAACTCTTTCAAAATGTCATATGCCAGATACAGAATCTTTGGGAAATGGTGGTGGTCACAGCAGAGCTTTTCAATCTGTCTGAACCCTCTCATAAATACAGTACAAATACATAGCAAAACTGAAAACACATGGACACAAAACTAGGTGACAACCCAAAATGCAAGCAGATAAGACAAACCAACAGCAGCCACAAAACTGCACAGTATCAAGGATCTGCACAAGTGGAAGAGGAAAGAAGCAACTTGGCAGGGTTTGATGGGCCCAAGAACAAATACCCAGCAGGTACAAACTGGAAAGCAGAGTGAGCCAATTTGAGAATGGCAGGTGAAACTAGGAGGGCATTGCTTCTTCCCATACAAGTGAATAAAAAGGGGCTCTGGTAAGAATGACTGAAGAGGCTGGATCCATCTAACCCTCTGAACTCTCAAAACTAACCCAGAGCTCCCTTCTAGGACAGGGCCACACAGTTAGGAGAAACTTATGGGAATGGAATCAAAATTGGTCAGGACATGGGTAATAAGAAAGGATGAAAGGAAAAGTCCAATCTGACATGGAGGGAAAGAACAGAGCCTGCAAGTGTCAGAAAAGAAGCTCATGTATTTATTAACTCTACACAACAACAGAAGATGGCACTCTGAGCGGTTAGAAAAGTTTTCCCGAACCTCATTTCCTACCTCATTCTACATGCCTAGGAAAACTAATGTCACATAATGAGCAACACTCAAAGCCCATACAAAGTTACTATTTAAAAACAAAAGTCAATGAGAATAACATTCCTATAAATAATAAAAAACACACCAGAAAGACATGTCCACAAAACATATCAAAATTACAACTTATTACTTCAAAATGAACCAAAAAACATTAGGAAGATAATTTAAGACTTGAAAGAACAACAAAAGTCAGAAATAGAAAAACTCAGAAATGAGCTGACAGAACTCTGGAAAGATGTTAAAAAAAAAAAAAAGAACATTATTTCAGAAATGAATACTAGGACTTCCCTTGTGGCGCAGTGGTTAAGAATCCACCTGCCAATGCAGGGGACATGGGTTTGAGCCCTGGTCTGGGAAAATCCCACATGCCACGGAGCAACTAAGCCCGTGCACCACAACTACTGAGCCCATGAGCCATAGCTACTGAAGCCCGTGTGCCTAGAGCCCATGCTCTGCAACAAGAGAAGCCACTGCAATGAGAAGCCCGCACACTGCAACAAAGAGTAGCCCCTGCTCACTGCAACTAGAGAAAGCCTGCACACAGCAACGAAGACCCAATGCAGCCAAAAATTAAAAATTAAAAAAAAAGAAATGAATACTAAACTATAAAGCTGAGAACAAAAGAACACAACAGATAATGTCTTAAGAAAGGTAGACACGAGAAAGAGGAAAAAATTAAAAATCAGAAAGAAGTGAAGAATGGCATAAAAAGAATTTGAGACAAAAGAACAAATATTGAAGATAGGCAAAACAAATCCAACATACAGATAACAGAAATTTCTGAAGATGAAAATTAAAACAACGGAACAGAAAAAATACTAGCATGCACAATTCTGGAAATATTCCTGAAAAAAAGGTTGAAAAGCACATCACTCTTCTGCTTCAGGCCAAGATGGAATAACAGAGGTTGGATTTACTCTCCAATATGGAAAAGCCAAAGAAAAACTGGACAAAATATATGAAACAGTGGTTTCAAGACACTGGACATCAAGCAATGAATGACAGTGACCCCTGAGACACGGGAAACAATCAAAGTAAGCTCTATGATTGCTTCAACTTGCTGCCTTATGAGAGTTTCCAGGTTTTGGTGCAAAGATGGGAAACCAAGGAGGAGTCTGGCAGATTCCTCAAGTTGAGGAGACAAACCTATGAGCCTAGGGAGACCAAAAGGAGCTAGAGTTAGCAGAACAGAACGCTGAGGAGACAGCAGCACAGAAAAAGAACTCTAGAGATCTGAAGAGGGCCCTTTTAGGGTATTCAACAGAGTACTGATCAGTGCTACCCAAAGCTGGGGAAGAACCACCTGAAAAGACTGAGGGGAAGAGTACCTGATGCTTACACAGGGTTGGGAATAATGCCTATTCTGGTCAGGCATGCAAAGAGGCAGGAAAGCACAAGCCATACTGAGGAGAATAATTAATCATTATTGAAACCAACCCAGAGCTGACATAGAGGTTAAAATTAAAAGTCAAGAACAATAAAACAGTTCTTTATGACTATGTGCAAAAAGTTAAATAGAAAATGGAAAATATGAGAGATCCAAACTGAATTTCCAGAAATGAAAACTGTAATTTCTAAGATTAAAAGTATACTGGATGAAGGTCATGGAAGCAACCTAAATGCCCATTGACAGATGAATGGATAAAGAA
The DNA here is from genome assembly GCF_003031525.2 of Neophocaena asiaeorientalis asiaeorientalis. Lineage (NCBI taxonomy): Eukaryota > Metazoa > Chordata > Mammalia > Artiodactyla > Phocoenidae > Neophocaena > Neophocaena asiaeorientalis. The sequence continues at coordinate 4,389,812 of NW_020174423.1, read as the reverse complement.
GATGTGGTACATATATACAATGGAATATTACTCAGCCATAAAAAGGAATGAAGTTGGGTCATTTGTAGAGACATGGATGGACCTACAGACTGTCATACAGAGCGAAGTAAGTCAGAAAGAGAAAAACAAATATCATATATTAATGCATATATGTGGAATCTAGAAAAATGGTACAGATGAACTGGTTTGCAAGGCAGAAATAGAGACACTGATGTAGAAAACAAACATACAGACACCAAGGGGGGAAAATGGATGGGTGGGGTGGTGGTGGGGTGGTGAATTGGGAAATTGGGATTGACATGTATACACTAATATGTATAAAATAGATAACTCATAAGAACATGCTGTATAAAAAAATAAATAAAATTCAAAAAAAAAAGAAAAAGAGAAGTAAAAAATTAAAAGTGAACAACAAACTAAAAAATATATATACTGGGTGAGATGACTGGCATTGCAGACTAAGCATTGCCAAAAAAAAAAAAGATTAGTTGAACTTGAAGATATAAGTATACAGACTATCTAAAATGAAACACAGAGAGAAAAATAATTTCAAAAAGTTAACAGAGTATCAGTGAGCTCTGGGACAACTTCAATAGCCTAATAGAAGTGTACTTAGAGTCCTTGAAGGAGAGGAGGGGGCTTGAAAAAACATACGAAGAAATAATGTCCAAATTGCTTCCAAATTTGATGAAAACTCTAAACTCACTGATCCAAGAAGCTTAATGAACCCCAAGTACAAGAAACAAGAAGAAAACTACATGCAGGCACATCAAAATCAAATTGCACAAAACCACTGATAAAATCAGCCAGAGGTAAAAGACATTTAACATACAAAGGAATAAGATAAGAATGATAGTAGATTTCCTTTGGGGAGCAATGGAAGAGAGAAGGTCACATCAATCTATTGATAGAATTCTATACCTACCAAAAAGATCTTTCCCAGAAACTGTAAAATAAAGATTTTTTATTCAGACATAAAAAGCTGATAGAATTAATAACCAGCAGACATGTATTATAAGAAATGCTATGGGAAATCTCAGGCAGAAGAAAATGATACTAGATTAAAAAATATGGTTCTACACAAAGGAATAAAGAACACTGAAAATGGTGAGTACATGTGCATATGTATAAAATTTTTCTTATTATTTAAATCTCTTTAAAAAGTAATTATCTGTTTAAACAAAAATAATAGAAATATATTTCAGGATTTTTAACATATGTAAAAGTATGTAAGTAAGATGTATGTCAACAATAGCCCAAAGGCCAGAAAGGGAGAAATAGAAATAAGGTTCTTATAATATGTGTGACTATGATACATTAAAGATATATATTATAAACCCTAAAATAAAAACTAAATAATAAAGCAGAGTTATAGCTAATAAGCCAACAAAGGAGATAAAATCATAGAAAGTACTCAATCCAAAAGAAGGTTAAAAATAGAGAAAAATGGAATACAATACAGACTTGACAAGAAAAACAAACAACAAAATGATAGATTTAAACCTACTCATATTAAAAATCACATTAAATGTAAATGGTCTAAACACTCAATTAAAAGGCAGATTGTCAGAATGGATAAAAAAGCAAATAGATAAAAAGTTAAAGGATGGAAAATATATAGCACAGTAATAGTAATCATAAGAAAGCTGGACTTCTGTGCATCAAAGGATATAAACAACAGAGTGAAAAGGCAACCTATGGAATAGGAGAAAATATTTGCAAATCATATGTCTGATAAGGGGTTAATATCCAGAATATATAAAGAACTCCTACAACTCAATAACAATAACAATGAAAAAAACTTGATTAAAAAATGAGCAAAGGACTTGAATAGACATTTCTCCAAAGAAGATATACAAATAAACACATGAAAAAGTACTCAACATCACTAATCATTAGGGAAATGTAAATCAAAATCATAATGAGCTACCACCTTACTCACATTAGGATGGCTACTATCTGTAAAATAAAACAAAACAAACAAAGCCACAGGAAATAAGTGTTGGTGAGGATGTGGAGAGATTGGAACCCTTCCTTGTGCACTGCTGGTGGGAATGTAAAATGGTGTAACCACTACCGAAAACAGTACGGTGGTTCCTCAAAAAATTAAACATAGAATTACCATGTGATCCAGCAATTCCACTTCTGGTATATATCCAAAAGAATTGAAAACAGGATCTCAAAGAGATATTTGTACATCCATTTTCATAGCAGCATTATTAACAATAGCCAAAGGATGAAAGGAACTCAAGTGCCATGACAAGTTGAATGGATACACAAAATTTTGGTATACACATACAATGGAATATTATTTAGGCTTAAAAAGAAAGGAGGACTTCCCTGGTGGTGCAGTGGTTAAGAATCCGCCTGCCAATGCAGGGGACACAGGTTTGAGCCCTGGTTTGGGAAGATCCCACATGCCACGGAGCAACTAAGCCTGTGTGTCACAGCTACTGAGCCTGCACTCTAGAGCCTGCAAGCCACAACTATTGAAGCCCATGCGCCTAGAGCTCCACAACAAAGAGAAGCCATCGCAACGAGAAGCCCGCACACCGCAACAAAGAGTAGCCTCCGCTCGCCACAGCTAGAGAAAGCCCGCGTGCAGCAATGAAAACCCATTGCAGCCAAAAGTTAAAAAAATAAGTAAGTAAAAAAGAAAGGAAATTCTGACACCTGCTACAGTATGGATGAACTTTGAGGATATTATGATAAGTGAAATAAAACAGTCACAAAAAGACAAGTGCTATATGATTCCACTTATATGAGGTACCTAGAGCAGTCAAATTCACAGAGACAGAAAGTAGAATGATAGTTGCCAGGGGCTAGGGAGACAGGAGAATGGGAAGTTGTTTTATAGGAATAAAGTTTCAGTTTTGCAAGATGAAAAGAGTTCTGGAGATTAGTTGCACAACAATGTGTATGTACTTAACACTACTGAATGTACACTTAAAAATAGTTACAATAGTAAATTTTGTGTTATATATGTTTTACCACAATTAAAAATAAAAATATCTAAAGTTAGAGGTGGTAAATTAATATCATGCAAAGTAGATTTCAGAGCAAATAATATTACCAGGGATAAGCAAGTCTATTTTATAACAAAGTGCCCAATTCATCACGAGGAAAAAAGCATACCATGTACCTGGGAACACTGGCTTGAATGAACAACTCCACAATATATTTTAACAAAACCATATGACTTTAAAGAAATAGAAAAAAATATTTGGGGCATCTAGAAAAAAGAGCACATGGCATAAAAGAGAAAAAATTAAATTATCATCAGACTTTGATAGTGACACTTTATGCCAGAACAAAACAGAGTTACATGCTTAAGTTACTCAAGGAAAGAAAATGTGAGCCAAGGATATATTCAGCAAAACTGGCTTTCTAGTGTAAAGGGAGGGTACAGACATACTGCTACCAAGATGTGACAATTTAGGGAAACTGGTCCCCTAAGCTTTCTTTAAGAAGTCTACTGGGGAATAAACTTTGAACAATCAAAATATCTAGAGAGACACTGTGGGGAGCATTAAATATATAACTACTTGGCACTGTAAGACTAGATGAGGGCTAAGAAGGAGAGTAAGAATATAATAGCTCCATGCTCTGATCATGTAGATATAGTATAACTGTTTTTTAAATTGGGGGGATGGAGCAATCATATACACATTAAAAAAAATGTTTTTGGGGACTTCCCTGGTGGCGTAGTGGATAGGAATCCACCTGGCAATGCAGGAGACACAGGTTCAAGCCCTGGTCTGGGAAGATCCCACATGCCTCGGAGCAACTAAGCCTGTGTGCCACAACTACTGAGTGTGCGCTCTAGAGCCAGTGAGCCACAAATACTGAGCCCTCATGCCAGAACTACTGAAGCCTGCATGCCTAGAGCTCGTGCTCCGCAACAAGAGAAGCCACCGCAATGAGAAGCCCACGCACCGCGACGAAGAGCAGACCCAGCTTGCTGCAACTAGAGAAAGCCAGCACGCAGGAATGAAGACCCAATGCAGCCAAAAATAAATAAATTTATTTAAAAAAATGTTTTTGGTCATTGCAGTGGTGGTAGGATTGATATTGTTATTCTGAGATGGTTATGTGTGAAATATGGGATGAAACAAATAAGAAATTGTAGGATATTCTAAATTCTATCATCCTCTGTGTGCTTGAGAACCAGGACTCTTGGCATGGAATAAAGGAGATAAAGATTTAAGAGCTTAATCAAAGCTCTGTAATCATATATATATGTGTGTGTGTGTGTGTGTGTGTGTGTGTGTGTATGCTTCATAAATGTTCCCTCCCTCACCCCCAGCACTCTGCCCACTGAAAATGTCTAGAAACAGTGATCAACACAGTAGCAATCCTTAACACCCAGACGGCTTTCTAAATGCTATTTCTTACTCAAAAGAAACAGAGCTACTTAGACAGATGACTGAATCCAAATATAAGACAGGAAATATACAAGGTGAACAACTTGTCAGACCAGTTAGCAGGAAACAGGAAGCAAAGGGTTATGTCAAAAGGACTCAGGAGCCAACTTGAAGAGAACCCCACCAATGAAAGGACAATGAGAAATAATTTTAGTATATTGAAATCCATTACATATGTTTAAACCCACAATTTCATAATGGTATTTAAATTAAAAAAAAAAAGAATTAGTCATCTACAGAGGAGGCAGGCTTTTTATATATCTTGCTTTTCCTATTTGAACTGTACCTTTGGGTAACCAAATAGTAGATGAGGGCAAGAGTTTCTTTATAAAAGTATTCCAATTAGTAAACGAAAACAAATTATTAGAACTAAAATATCACCAATTTGCAACTCCTAGTGAATTAACAAATATAGGTGAAAGTAGGTATAGAGGCCATAGGAACCAGGAGGAAAGGTATGGGAAAGACATACATTTGTTGTTCTGTAGGCAGACGGAAATTACAGTGATCACAGTCCTCTCCATGTCCAGATGAGTTTGATGCAAAGTGGTGAATCATCAATGTCATTCTCTTTCCCTTCCCTCTCCTGGAAACTCTCTGACGTTAATTACAATAATTATCACAATAATTCCTGTATTAATCAGGCTCTTAAAGGTTTGATAAAGAAACCCTCCTAGGGGGCTTCCCTGGTGGCGCAGTGGTTGAGTCCGCCTGTTGATGCAGGGGACGCGGGTTCGTGCCCCGGTCCGGGAAGATCCCACATGCCGCGGAGCGGCTGGGCCCGTGCGCCATGGCCGCTGAGCCTGCGCGTCCGGAGCCTGTGCTCCGCAACGGGAGAGGCCACAACAGTGAGAGGCCCGTGTACCACAAAAAAAAAAAAAAAAAGAAACTCTCCTAGATAACATCTGGTAAGGAGGTTTACTACAAGGATACATGAGACAGGCGTGGCCTCTAATATGCTGTCCCTGAGGATTCCAGGACTTCCAAGTCAGGGATGTACAACAGAACTCAAGGAGACATGGAGCAATGGGTCGGCACCATTTGGGACATAGCCTGAGCCTGTGTGACTCCCTTCCATCTGCGTGGTGCACCCTCCAAGGGAGGATCTGATCTGGTCTTTATGTCACCATTCATTATGTAAGGCTCCAACTGGCCAGAAAGTTCCAACTAGACAGTTTCAAACCAACTTGCCATCAAGGCCGGATTTCTTCATGCCTGGTGTACCCTTGGGTGTCTTATTTGGGTCCTGGTTCCTACTCCCATTAGTTGGAGCCAGTGTAACAGAGCTAATGTTACCGCAAGCACCTGGTGGAGCCCGGGCAACTCCATGTAGGCAGAGCTTCTTAGAGCTGCTTTCCTGCCTTTCTCATCTAAGTGATTAAGTTCTGGCCACTGAGACTTCTGGGAAGTCTTTAAAGAAGGGAACACAACTTTCTTCTCTTCATCCACCTGGCAGGAACAACACCATGGAGGCGTTCCAACAGCCATCGTTTTAGAACATGAAGATGAGATTTCTAAGGGCAGGCAGAGCAGAGAACTGAAGGGAAAAAACTGCACCAGTGTTGATTTTGTTAAGTGGCTGTGCTGGCCCCAGACTACCTACCTCTTTGTGTGTGAGAGAAATAGCCTACTGTTATTTGGGAGCTTCCTGTTATCTGCAATTAAACATTTCCTCATTATTATAAGCCCATACATTCCAGTCTATCAAAATTGACTAATCTGGGGCTCTTTTCTCTAAAGATATCACCAAATGGCTACCCAACCTGCTAAACTTCTCCACCATAAAGTGGCCATGGCTGGTAACGGTGCTAGCTATTATCTATTCCATGAGTGACAGTGTTTTAATAGGAATCTTACCGACACTCAATGCCCTTGACCTAAGTAATTACCTTCTGTGGTGGATGCTTGCATTAGCCCATACAACGTTCATTTTTCTTTGCCAACCAAGTGCCAGGTTTGAGCTAGAATCAAGTGTCTACGTGCTAGGGTGAGGCTGGGATTCTCTCTGTATGCCTGACTCGTCCTTCTGCAGTACAATTTTCTTAGTTTTTCCATGCATAAGCAGAAAATGCCTTTAGCAGAGCTTCCGAATTTCCATGCATCACTCAGACTAGCTGTTTCTGAACCACAGTTCTAAATTTCTGGGACATAGAATTCTGTTAGCTCTGCTTTGGTTAGATGCACTCCTCTGATCCAATCAACTGGATCTAGGGAGGGCTTGTGCAGTACTGACATGACAGCAACTGCTGGGGTCACCCCTATGAGTAGATAGTTTGGGTATAACACTCAGAGAAGAGGTACAGGGACCGGGAAGACACCCCAAGAGGGTATTCACTACAAGTCTGACTGCTCTCTATGACCATACTCCCAGGGCTGTGACCTTGTCAAGGCCAGGGTGCAGAAGGGTTGCTGGCTAGAATAGAGACTGCTGAAGGACCTCCACCATTAGGCAGACGTGTTGGATGTAATATCCATCAATGCCAGTCACCAAGTCTTTTCTGCTCTCTGTCTCCTGGGTAAGTAAGGGGGGTTTCATTTCCTGGCATCCCCTGAGTCTGGATGGCACCATATGACCAGTTCTGGCCAATGAGCATGAACATTTAATTATTCATGAGAGGCCTTCCAAGATACCCTTTTCCTCTGCCACGAACACTGACAACATTTCAGATAGTGGTTGTCCCATCGGTTGGATCCTGGAATAACCATTACAATGCAGTGGACCTGTGATGGACGTGTAATATAAGCAGAAATAAGTCATTGAGATTTGGGGCTGTTTGTTAGTGCAGCAGCGTGCTTACCCTATCATGGCTGATACCACGTGAACTGGGCTGGGATCAGCATCATTTATGAAAAAAGGTATTTGGGGCTTCCCTGGTGGCGCAGTGGTTGAGAGTCCGCCTGCCGATGCAGGGGACGTGGGTTCGTGCCCCGGTCCGGGAAGATCCCACATGCCGCAGAGCAGCTGGGCCCGTGAGCCATGGCCGCTGAACCTGCGCATCCGGAGCCTGTGCTCCGCAAAGGGAGAGGCCACGGCAGTGAGAGGCCCGCGTACCGCAAAAAAAAAAAAAAACCAATTCATAGCACCAAGTCTGTTACATAGACCCCTCGCCTCTCCTCTGTTCTGTTTCCCATGAATCTTTTATCCTTACCTCAGAAAGAAAAGTGCTAATGCTAGTAGTGATGCCACCAAAAAATAATGTGGGTGAAAGCTTATTTCTCACTTGGATGGGGGTGGTGCCCAGGGGTGTGCATACGTGAACCGAGTTTGGGTAGGGGAGTTTGGTTCTCAAACGAGGCTCAAAGAGAGCTCTCCCTTTGCTGGGACTCTGCCTGGTTTTCAGAAGACAGGGTCCTGGGCAGGGGATGCAACATAACCTCAACGACCAGGTAAGGCTTCTGATGTTGTCCCCACCCTGCAAAAGTCATGAAGGGAGGCTTAGGAGTCTGGAAAGACAAGCTGAAAGTCATGGGTGCTCCAGCGCACATGCAGATCCCAAATGTGGGAATGCGATGTGATGATTTTATGAAATATAAAAGTCAAATGAATTTTTCATGAAGAAGTTATCTTCCCAAGATGCAATAATGGAAAATTCCTTTCAAGGACTGGTGTTTAGACCTCACAAAAATGCGCAGCAAATTGCATTGTGATTTATTTGTCAATGTTTTTATAGGTTAGGCGTTACTTTCTACCCCACAGCTGGAGTCAATTTTTAATATTTAAAAGTGGAAAGAAAGCAAAACCTAAACACATCCAGAGCTGTCTGTTTTAGATTGAGCTTTTCCCAAACAGTGCTGTTTAGAACTGAACCCTGAGCGTGGTCGGTCAGCAGCCAGCTGGCACTCACTTCCCTGCAACATAGAATTAAAATATCTGGGACTGGGCAGATTACATATAAGACCTCCTAAATTGTAGTTGGTGGGTCTGGTGTTTATAACTGCTTTCAAATGCATGTAGCCTGTCTGCCCTCTCAATTGAAGAAGGAAAGAGTCTTTGTGCTTTTTATTCTGGGTTTCCCTTCATGCTCTGAGCTCAAGGTGCTGTGAACATAATTTTCAAGTCCAGTGGTTTCTGGCCTCCTTTGATGGCTGAGTTAGCAGGGAGCCCACAGTTGGTCTCCTTGCCGACTTGCAGCACACCCACCACCTATAGAGAAGCAGCCTGGCTTTTCTAGACTCTGGCTTCCACAGAGTCTAGTGTGGGAACTACCCAGGGCCCACCTTCCTGGGTCTCCAGGTGGAACCACAATACTGGCCTTGAAGGTGGGTTCTCATGGCAAGGATTCAAATCACAAAATCAAGCAAGCCTTGAAGCTTAATCCCATTAATCATTCCTTCAGGCTAAGTCTCCAGGCTCAATCAGGGGCCTCATTATATCCGGTGACAAAAAGTTCACAAACAGAACTGGGTCTGTGCTCTTGGGAACACCACAGCACCAGTGTTGTCAGAAGTACACATTCATACCTCAGTGCATGGCACATCATACTTCGTGCTCAATTGCAGCCCCCATTGTTGAAGCCTTTGGGCTGGCACCGGCTGCTGCTAAGGCTGCCATGCGTGTGCTTACCAACAAAGGATTCTGTAACACGCAACATCTGGAGGGAGGAAAAACAACCCTAATTGTGACAGGCACAATCCTTTTGGGTAAGGGTTGATACCCTTCCAATGCAGGGGGTGTTTCTCTTTGCCCTCTCTTTCCTGCTCCCTCCTGATCATTCTATAGCCAAGGCCCGCAGGAGGAGTTGACCCATTTCCAAATGTGTGCGTTGGTCCAGCTGGGTCAACCAGTGGAGGGCCCTTGAGGCTGCTGACAACATCCCCCAACAGGCTCTGAGAAACACCAACCACTCCCCAGAGACAAGCTTTGGGTTACAAAGAGCCTCAACAAACCATGGAAATGTCAGATGTGCAAGCATTTTGAGCGGAGCTTCAGCTACCGCGGCCTTTCCCCAGGAACCATGCTCGTGGTCTTCAGCAGGAACACCAGCATCTAGAGAACCCCTTCAATAAACCCCCAAATCCACAGCTTCAACAAATGAAGGGCTGGAAAAGGACATTGATTATTCCCCATCACAAAAGGATTTCTTGCCTCACAAAAAGGATTTGACACAGATTTCCTTTTTACGTGCACACCCCAGGAACACTCACCATGTGATTCAATTTAATACGCAAATTTCCAGGAACACCCCCAACTGTGTAGAGCAAGGTACATACATGGGCAGTTGGGGTTAAGGTGCAGCTGAGCTGCCCGCCAGCAGGGGGAGTGCTTCCCCTGGTTCAGGCGGCCGCCACGGGTCTCTAAAAACATGCTGGAGCTTAAAAGGTGAGGAGTCAGGGCTGAAGCCCACTGTCCAATAGATCACAGATACCTAGTGGGTTTGTGCTTTAGGTTAAGGGCAATGGGGAGCCACTGAAGGATTCTCAGAGACGTATGGGGTTGTACTGAATCATCCTGTCTTTTTTGCCCAGCGTCTCTGATGTCTTCGGGGAACACGTTTTCAGGAATGGTGTTCTATGCCTTTTCATCTCCTCTTCAAATACGTTACAGTCATGATCCACGAGCAAATACTTTTCAGGGACCAAGGGTAGGTTCAGGATTAGGGGTGTTTCTAAGAAAGTGTATAGCTTTGTTTTTGTTGGGGGCTAGGGGAAAGATAGGCAACATTTAGGGGAATGGGAAGGAGGTGGAGGAAGATATACTATCACTTTATGCTCCAGAGGAGCTCCAAGCCTTGAAGCAAGCAGCTTGGCACTGAAAATGGTGTTGTTTGAAAGTTAATGGGCAAGACATTCTGAGAAATGGGTTGCGGAGATAAGCATCGGGAGGAAACTGCATTGTTTGAAGTTCGCCTGCATCCAGGAAACCGGGAAAAGCAAAGCCAACCATTAGCTGGACAGCGGTGGGTACACACACATGCTCATGGAATCCAAACACTGCTCAGAGACAAGCATCTCATAGAAGCAAATGAGGAGTGACTTTTTTGGAAAAAAGAACTGGGAAAATGGTATTTCCTTCCTGTGCTGGGGAATGCAGTCATAATATTCTCTGGAAGAGACGTGAGCTCCGGAGGGCAAGGACTAGGCACCATCCCTTTAGTCCCACTGAATATTAATAGTAAAAGCAAATGTCCTGACCTCAGAGAGTCCCCAAAGATGGGGGAACCCAAGGGGAAGTGATGAAAATGAGAAATGAGTGTTCTCTTGAATACTTTACATTGGAATTAGGCCACTGTGATCTCCTTCCAGGAGGACTTGCAATGGCTTTCCCACCTCTGATCTTTTTTTTTTTTTAATTTTACGTTATTTTTTATACAATCTCCCAATTCATCCTGCCACCACCGCCCCCCTCCCCCTGCTTTCTCCCCTTGATGTCCATACATTTGTTCTCTATATCTGTGTCTCTGTTTCTGCCTTGCAAACCGGTTCATCTGTACCATTTTTCTAGATTCCACATATATGCGTTAATATACGATATTTGTTTTTCTCTTTCTGACTTACTTCACTCTGTATGACAGTCTCTGTGTCCATCCATATCTCTACAAATGACCCAATTTCATTGCTTTTTATGGCTGAGTAATATTCCATTGTATATATGTACCACATCTTCTTTATCTGTTCGTCTGTCGATGGGCATTTAGGTTGCTTTCATGACCTGGCTATTGTAAACAGTGCTGCAATGAACATTGGGGTGCATGTGTCTTTTTGAATTATGGTTTTCTGTGGGTATATGTCCAGTAGCGGGAGTGCTGGGTCATATGGTAATTCTGTTTTTAATTTTTTAAGGAACCTCCATACTGGTCTCCGTAGTGACTCTATCAATTTACATTCCCACCAACAGTGCAAGAGGGTTCCCTTTTCTCCACGCCCTCTCCAGCATTTGTTGTTTGTAGATTTTCTGATGATGCCCATTGTAACTGGTGTGAGGTGATACCTCATTGCAGTTTTGATTTGCATTTCTCTAATGATTAGTGATGTTGAGCATCCTTTCATGTGTTTGTTGGCAATCTGTATGTCCTCTTTGGAGAAGTGTTTATTTAGGTCTTCTGCCCATTTTTTGATTGGGTTGTTTGCTTTTTTAATATTGAGCTGTGTGAGCTGTTTATATATTTTGGAGATTAATCCTTTGTCCATTGATTCGTTTGCAAATATTTTCTCCCATTCTGAGGGTTGTCTTTTCATCTTGTTTATAGTTTCCTTTGCTGTGCAAAAGCTTTTAAGTTTTATTAGGTCCCATTTGTTTATTTTTATTTTTATTTCCATTACTCTAGGACCCACCTCTGGTATTCATCCCCTCCCCAATTTACCCTACACAGTGCTGCCAGGAGGATCTTTCTAAATCTGATCTGCCTAGAATCCTTCAGTGACTCCCAGTGCTCTCAGGATAAAGCTCCAATTCTTTGATATAAGTTACAAGGCTCTCCAGACCCTTGTCTCTAAGGATATCTCCAAATCTCATCTCTTGCCCTTTCTACTCTGGTCACTCAGAAAATGTTTTCAGTGCCGCAGGACAGGTATGTGGTGCTGGGGGCACTGGGATGTAGTTTCTCTTTACATTGACTAGAAGTTGTCTAGACCCACATCTTTGAGGGATCCCCATAGACAGGGACATATGCCCTCTCCTGCTCCCCCTTTGCTCTGCCTCTGGATAGCTGTCACTCTCCTCTGGATCCTTGCACATACCCAGGGCTTTCTGTTCACCTCCACCTCCCACCACTTCTATTTTATCTTTTGCACGCTGAATTAGACATCGTTCATTACGGAAGTGTTTCCTGACTCACTGGGACGGGGAGGGACGCCCCTGATATCTCCCACCCCTGTCACCCTGAGCATATCCCTGTTGTACTTTTCAACATTGTGTGTAACCACCTGCTGACCTGCCCATTGACCCCTCAAGACTGTGAGCCCCACAGAGGTGGGACTTCTTCTCTGCTGTGTCCCCATGGCTAGGCCAATGCCCATCATACTGTAGGAGCTCAAATAATCTTTTCTGAATGAAAATATTCCTTTCCCCCAGACTACTAAAAGACTACCTTGGCATTTGAGGCCAGTTATTTTCTGATCAAGTAAAATCCATTGTTAATGATGCCACAGTTTGGCCCGTGACTAGTACATCTACTGACAGATGGGTCTGGCTGCTGTGTTTATGCTGTAAGGAATATCCCTCCTTCTTCGAGGGCTCTCTCTGCAGGTGATTCCATTACCTTAATATTTTATTATGCAGCCATTTTTCAGGCTATAAGGGCATCATCTCTGTTTAACCGAACACCAGAGTAGAACAGTCAAGGCTAGTGACTCCCGTGGCATTCCAGCAATTAGGAAGCTTTGTTAACAGGCCAGTTGGGCTGAGGCTGTGTGATTACATGTTCTCAAGTCTGCTTTTATGCAAAATGACATGTAAACAAATAGAGATCAGGGATGGCAAAAACATTTTCCAGGGGTGTCAGAGGGTCACAAAAATAAATGTTCAGTTCACTCCCTTACACCCTCCACGTCTATAGGACCCAAGCTCTGCAGAATAGCGGATCACAAGGTCAACACCTGATCTCATCAGTCTGTTAATTACTATTGTCAGATTCCCGGAGATGCAGAAACCTGCAGGATGTGTACAACCAGAGCAGGAGATTACGCTGCATACCCCCTTCTCAGCCAGAGCGGACGACAGAGAGATTAGGTGTTTGAGTGCTCAGAGATGGTCAACACCCTTGGGGGCTGAAGAGCTGCTTACTGGGAGTCCAAGGCCCATACATCCTGCAGGCCAGGCTCTGCTTCCGGCCCACAGTGCTAGGGACAGGGGCTCTCAGGGTTATTAAGAAGATTAAATCAGCCAATGTAGTGCTTAGAACAGTGCCCAGCACAAGGTGAGCATCCCAATAAATGTGAATTGTAATTATGAAATTTACAAGAAGGGTGGACAGACTTTAATATCTCTTTGGGTTGCCTTTTAAAAAAAGTCAGAAGAGCTCAAAATGAGGCCCTGCTGTGTTGACAGTGATGAACAAAGCAGCAAGCCTTGTGTAAGTGGTGTATATTTCATCAGGACATTGGATGTTTTGATCCGTGGCAGGCTGGCTTTTAGAAGGGACTTAGAAATGAAGCCATTCTGCTGGTCTGATCAGGCTGGCGTGAGCTGTGGGAGCAAGCTTCCAGAATGTGGCCCTGTACTTTCAGGACAAGGGAGCCATGGGTGAGAGCTGTTGCTTCTCAGCTCAGGCAGTAGAGGACTTGAACTCAAGCCAGTCCCAAGGGTTTGGTGATCTCAGCTCAGTCCCTGCTGCCAGCTTGAGTCCTCTGTAAACTGCGGCTGACCTTGTGGATACTGCTCCAGCTCCTTGGTGGAACCACTTAGTTGCATTCCAGGTGGTGACTATCCCTGGGGGGAGGCTTGAGCAAAAGAGTTCTTTCCTACAGGGTGTTTGAAGGTAGATTGACCCAGGAAGAGAGGTACTCAGAAGAGAGCGAAGAAGGGTGGTCTGGAGGGAGTCCGGAGCCCTTTAACAATCAACAGGCCCCTTCGGGAGAACATTGAAATGAGCAAGGGTAGCTCAGTGGCAAGATGGGAGGAGATGCACAAAAACCAGGCCTGACAGGACCTGTTGATGGATCGGTGGGGTCGGGGAGACAGAGAACAGGCTCCAAATGTTTTTTGGGGGAACAACTGGGTGGCTGGTGGTGCCTCTGTCTACACACCCCCTTCCCAGGCTGAGCTAGGGTGGCGGTGACAGCGCTGCTGGTCCCTTCTCTATCATCCTACTCATCAAAGCTCCCCTCCCCAGAAGTCAAGACAGACCCAGTGGCCTTTAGAGGGTCCAGGGTGATGGGGGAGGGTGCACTTTGGGGCACATTTTCCTGAGGTCAAGCCTGCATCCAACCAGCAAAATCTCTGGGCATCTCCCCGATTCCCCAGGCGGGTTGCTGGGACGACGTCCATCTCTTCCCAGATGTAGGGCAAAGGCTGCTTATATCTTTCTCCCACAGGGGCTCCTGCAGTGCAGGGCGGTTTTAGAAACTGGGGTAAAGAGACAAAAGAGTGTGGTGCATCCACCTGGATTATGATCACAGAATCATGGCTCAACCCAGAGCCCGGGGGAGAGGCTTCTGTCCTCACTTCCTCCACCACCTCTCTTCGGCGTCTGCTCCCTCCGCAGGCACTGCAGCAACGGAGGGTGCTCTGCAGATCTAATCTGCAGAAAATCCTTTCAGCTCTGAAAAGAGTTAGCTATCTATTTCTAGAAAGCTCCTACATAATCATTATCAGTGGGTCCCCACGCCCCTCACACACACACACACACACACACACACACACAAACACACATGCACACACTCACTCACACACAGTTTTATTTACAGTCCAGGGAAAGCCCATGCCTTCTGAATATATACTCCACCCTCCCCACAAACCACTGTAAAATTCTAAAAACCTACACATGCTTGTAAATAGATCACCCTTAAATGGAGCAGGATCTCTGAATACCCTATGAGTCATGCAGCTAAAATGTCCCCTGGGGAGCCCGACTTCACAGCACGTATTTCTTGTAAAAAATTGAGTTCAGAGTTTTCCGTGGCACCCAGCTCTATGCCAGGAAGAGCCCATCTGTGTTTGGTGGTGAAGCCAGCAGTTGGGAAACCTATGAGGCCAAATACTATGCCCTTCACCTGGCGGAAACATCCCCCCAGGAAGTCACTGAGCAGTGAGGAGAGCCAGGCTGGCAGAATAGAAAGTGCAGCAGACAAGGAATGGAGGTCTGGGTTCCAGCGCAGGGGCTATTCTCACTGAGGTCCCCTAGGGAATATGCCTACCTTCTCTGAACCTTTGTTTCCTTGTCTCTGAAAGAAAGGGGCTGGGCTGGATTAAATTCCACAATCATGGATTGCCAGATATGTACGGTGGGAATGAACGTATTTTTAGAAAGCCAAAATTCAGCCCTTGTCCTCAAGGAGCATGCAGTCTTGTGGATGGATAACTGTGGTGCTGCATGGTTAGAATTTGGGGTCCCCAAGGAGGCTAAGAGGCACCACTCCCAGATTTAAGAGGCTGAGTTTTCATCTCCCTGTGGCAAGTGCAGGGAGCAGCCTCAGGTTGGGGTGAGTGGAAGTGATGTCACCACAGAAATGTCACAGCCTGTGGACGTCTTCTCTCCTTCTACTACTGGCCATTGCTAAACTATGGAGACTCTAGATTCACACACCCCACCAGACACTAGAAAACTGCTGATGGGGGCAAGGAGAAGAGTATAGCAAGGGCCAGATTTGGCCCTGGACTGAGCTGTCCCCAGCGCTCTTCTGTGTCTCAGTCAAGCCAGGAGAACTTAGCCAAGAAGCCCGAAGCTGAAAGAAATCTTCTTAATGAGCTGGTGGGTGTCACACTGTCTGCTGAAAGTACCTCCACACTTCCTGGGGGTACCTCCAGCCCACCTGGTGCCTGGTGAGTGGGACAAGTACTGTTTCCCATGGGGCCCCAGGCAGCCTCAGGCTGAAGGGAGGTCTTGGCAGTTCTACCTTCAGATGCTGGGTCTCAGGCAGGGCGCTTCTCCCTCCCACTCCCCTGCTTTGCATCAACAGCCTGCTTCCTTCCACGTCTGTGCACTCAGCAACCATGGTTGCTTACAAATTCCCACTTGGAAGAAACAGATTGGAGCTTTATGGGCCCTGATGGCCAACTCTCTGGTCCCACCTTGAAGCCCCTGCCCCCTTCCTTCTGCCTCTCACACCGGGACTAGTGAGTTCCACCAGACTCTTTTCCCAGAAGCTCAGTAAAAGCCCAAATCCCAAGCTCTCATCCTTTTTCCTCCCTGCTTTCCACTTCCTTAACGTTGACCTCTTCAAAGGCTATGGCCCAGGTCTTTTTTTCTGATCTTCCAAACTAAACTGTGTGCCTATCACTCGCTAACTCCATGCCTGGGATTCTTTTAGCTGTTAGGCTGGGTAGTCACCATTTGCTTGCAACCCCACCCAGCTCTTCCCTACTCTGAGCCCCTGGGGGACTGCCCCCTGGGGACTACATCTCCCAGAATTCCTTGTAACCAGCTCCCTGTCAGGTTTAGCCAATGGGAGGCACCCAGAAGAGGTTAGAGGCTGAGAGGAGAGGGTGGTCAAGGTATTTTTTCTCACCTATTCGCTATCCTCTCTCTGCTTTGGTGCTGTCTCTGGCTTTCCCTGACTTAGCTTCCATCAGGCGGCCTCTCCTCTGTAGTTTCAGTTTTCCCTGGCCCTCAGTTACACTGTACCTTCTCCTCTTCCCCTTGCCTTAGGGTGGTAATGGCTTCCCACTGGCGCTGATCCCTGGGCACTTCACCATCCTGTGTGTGCCCATAGCACTGCCCACCTGTCTGTAAAAGTCTCTGAGCCTCCTGGGGGTGAATTCCATTTCCTGTTGTGACCATGCTCATGCAATAGTCCTCTAGTTTTGTTTCAGAGCTTGACTCTCTGCTCTTTTAAAATTATATAATTTTTCCACGAAGACCACTAAAGTGAATGCTTTGCTTTTAATATTATGCCTACGAGATGTCCTAGAAGAACTCTAGACAGGTTAAATTCCTTGATAAAGCCATGAGCCATGGAAAGAAAAGACACTTGCTCAGAGACAAGATAAAAAGGTCCCCCACGAACAGCAAGAAGTGTCTCCCATGATTGATGGGACTCCTGGCTCTTACTCCTTGATGAAAAGAAGTGGGGGTGGGGGGAGAGGGAGCCAGGCCCTGGAAGAAGAGAGTGAGGCAGAGTGATCCCAGATCTGCTTACTTTTAAGGAAAAAAAACCCCAAAACCCTGAAAGAATCCATGTGCCTGCCACCCGAAATGAACAAATGCTTACTTTTAAGTCTTTACTTCAGATCTTTTAAAAAAGAAATAAAACATTACGGAGTTAAATACCCATGTTCTTGTACCAGATCTTTTCCCCTCCCTCCTGTACTAAAGCAACCACTATAATGAATTCCATGTGTCCCCCAGTCCTTGTCTTTATATTTTCACTATACATTCATGTATTGATACACAATATATAACATTATTCGATGTTTTTAAACTTGTGTGAGAAATGGTATCTCCTATACATAAGATTCTGCAACTTGCTTTTATCACTCAACGTTGTGTTGTCTAGATCTGGCTCCATTGTCACATATAGATTGGATCTGTGTATTCTAGATGCTGTATAGTATTCCACCCAAACTGGTGGGCATTTTGTGGTTTATAAAGTTTTTGGTTTCTGTAAGCATTGTTTATAAAACATGTACAAAATTTTCTCTAGGGTATATCTTGGAAGTGGAGGGCTCAGTCATTGGGTATGTATATTTGCAATTTTATTAGAGTTTGCCAGAACAGTTCTCCAAAATTATTTTACCTACATGCTGAATTCCTGTTTCCCTGCATTTTCACCAATACTTTGTATTGTCATAATTTTCCATTTTTACCAAGTGAAATTGAATTTCCTTGTTTAAGTTGAATACCCCTATTTACTGGTGAGGCCCAGACACCTTTTCATATGTTTATTGAATATTCAGATTATGGGATTTCTTCTGTAAATTAGTGATTTATAGTCTTTACTCATAGTTTAGCTGGGCTCTTTGCCCTTTTAAAAAATTGACTTAAAGAATTTCTTTATACATTTCAAATATTAGTCCTTCCTTATGACTTGCCTTTACTTTTTCAGAAGTTTTAAATTTTGACATTTTCCTTTTTGATTTCTGATTTTCCTGTCTTCCATATCTTCGTGTCATAAAAACATTCTCACAAGCATTTGGGTCTTTAAGTCATTTGGAGTTTATTTTTGGGTGTGGTGTGACATAGGGATCTAATGCAATTTTTTTCTAAAAAGGAAGCCGGTTGTCCTAACATATTTAGTAAATGGCTCATAATTTCTCCACTAATTTATAATGCTTCTTCTATCATAAACTGAAGTCCAATTTATGCTGAATCTATTTCTGGGCCTTCTATTCTGTTTTTTTTTGTTGTTGTTTTTGTTGACCGTGACACATGGCATACCCCCTGCAATGGAAGTGGGAAGTCTTAACCACTGGACGGCCAGGGAATTCCCCTCCTATGTCCCCTTCTATTCTGTTTTATTGATAGATTAGTCTATCCCTGCCCCCACATTCACTCCAGTTGAAAATGATAGCTAAACCACATAGCTTCATATCTTCACTGTCCATCTCCAATGTCTCCCCCCTCAGTTTTGCCCTGCACTCATCACTAGACCCATCTTTCCAAGAATCATTATCACCTAACTTACTGAGTGCCTACTGTGTGCTAGGCAGTGTGCTAGGCATTATTCATTTATTCCTCACAGCTCTATAAGGCAATTCCTGTTTTGCCAATCAGGACACTGAGGCTTGCCCAAGAGTAACTCGCCCATGTCACACAGCCAGTAAAGGACAAATCCCAGATGTATTTGTCCATTTGTCCCCAGAGTATTGATGACACTCCATTTCCATTTCTAGCCTTCAAGATTTCCACATTCTGGTCCTCATCTGATCTCAGAATCCTTCCACCGGTAAAATCAGGATATTAATCCTCCCTTGCAAGGTTTTCATAAAGATTGTGTGAGATTATAAATGTGAAAGCACTTGACAGTGCCTAGCACATAATAGGTACTCAATAAACATTAGCTAAATTTGAATAGGAAGTAGGCAGCAGTTGTCAAAGGGAAAGAAAGAAAAAAGAAAGAAAGAAAGAAAGAAGAAAGAAAGAAAGAAAGAAAGAAAGAAAGAAAGAAAGAAAGAAAGAAAGAAAGAGGGAAGGAAAGGAAGGAAAGAAGGAGGGCTAAGGGAAAGAAAGAAAAAAGAAAGAAAGAAAGAAAGAAGAAAGAAAGAGAAAGAAAGAAAGAAAGAAAGAAAGAGGGGAGGAAAGGAAGGAAAGAAGGAGGGAAGGAAGGAAAGAACGAAGGAAGGAAGGAAGTTTACCCCAGCCCACTTATCTCTGCTTCAGAATCCCAGTGGGAATTGGGGAAGAGTGAGTAGGAATAGAAGTCATCTTTGGATAGCTACATCTTCCACTCTGCTTCCTCTTGTTAAGGGCTCCCCAGGAACAACAGGAAGACTGACAAGGGGAAGTTGACAAGGAGGGAAACCCTTAGGTATCTTATTTATTCCTGCTGAACCTCAGGGCTGAGGGTCAACAGCTGTTCTGTATCTCTGGACTTAAACAGTAAGTTTGACCATTGAATGGCCATCGTGACCCAGATTTCACATCTCCAGGCACCCAGAGCTGGAGGGGCAATCTGCCTTCCTCTCTGGGCTGCCTGGGCTCACACTATGGGCAACCATCCCTTTAGTGACTCCCATGGCAATAAGGCAACTATAGGCCTCCCGCAGAGGAAGCAGGTGAAACAAGATAGCCTTTCCGGGCAGCTCTCTGGCTAATGGGAACCACATTGGCATAGGAAGCTGATTGACTTGAAAAATCCAGTGCTAGCACAGAGGCTCCCTTTAATGCTGGGGGATTATGGTCATTTGCAATTTTCTTGCTAATTGAAGTTTTGGTAGGAAAAGCAAACACATATATACAAATGTATGGTGTGCTTCCACACTGATTCTATTTCAGAAGCGGTGGTCTGCACACTCTGGTTACCGACTTTCTTTGACTCCACCATTCACATCTGCACTGTCATTGGCGGCTCCAGCCACGGCCCCAGGACACTCTGCAGGCGTCAGAATAACAAGAAAACAACAGTGGGAGAGAACAACGCCCTCTCCCCCTTGTTTAACTTGGAAATCCTGCTCGAGTCTTATGAGAAGCGATATGTTGGGTGCTAAAACTACATCAGGTTACTGAATGAGAAACCCAAAAGGGCTACAGCCTATTTTCCTTTGCTGGTGGTCCGGCTTGCAGTGTTGAGGCAGCCGCTCACAGCCATGGGGTTCCTTTGAATATGAGTGATTCAGAAAGGGCAGGACTTTTCCTTAAACAGTCCCTATTGTTCCCCCAAACCAAGTGGGGACCCTGGGTCCCCAGAACCTTTCTAGATGGTTGTGAGGAAAGAGGAACACTCAACCTGTGTTTAAAATTACAGAGGTTAGGGCTTCCCTGGTGGTGCAGTGGTTAAGAACCCGCCTGCGAATGCAGGGGACACGGGTTCAAGTCCTGGTCGGGGAAGATCCCATATGCCATGGAGCAACTAAGTCCGTGCACCACAACTGCTTAGCCTGTGCTCTAGAGCCCGCGAGCCACAACTACTGAGCCCGTGTGCCACAGCTACTGAAGCCTGTGCACCTAGAGCCCGTGCTCCACAACAAGAGAAGCTACCGCAATGAGAAGCCCGCACACCGCAATGAAGAGTAGCCCCAGCTCGCTGCAACTAAAGAAAGCCTGCATGCAGCAACAAAGACCCAATGCAACCAAAAATAAATAATAAATTAATTAATGGAAAAAAAATATATGTAAAATTACAGAGGTTTGAAGGATAAGCTGCCCACTCTAGGGAGACAAAGTGACCCCATTCCTTGTTATGCTAACATGACATCACATGGGTTCCACCCCCAAACACGTGCAGTGCTCACGTGCCCACCACACGTCTATGGTCATGTCCAGAGCCAGGCCAGTTCCATGCAGCGGCAAATCCGTTTCTTCTACATTCATAAAAGCACATCAGAACACAAATGAGCTCCAGGAATGTATTAGAAAAAGAGCTCACTCACCAAGATCATTCTTGATTGTAACATACATTTTGATGCGTGTCAGTATTCATGGTACCATCATGGAGGCAGGAGAACAGATTTCTAGTCCTGGTCCTGGCGCTATCAGTGACCTTGGGTAGGGTACCTTTCTGAGCACTGGTTTCCTCATCTGTGAAAATGTGAGGTTGGACATCTGAGGGCATTGGCAGCACTACCTTTCTCGAGGTCACACTCGTGTGCTTTGTGTCACTACACGTGTCTGAGGTCTCTGGAAATCAGGACATACCAGAATTTTTAGGCCTCTGACCATTGTTTCTGGGCCCTGTAACCTTTCCCCCAAGGAAGTTTCTGTTGATTTCCTGCCCCCTTGACTACCAAACATTCTCCCGGTCTCCATCCCTTCTTCCTAAAATTGTGCCCTCAGGAAAGGATGTGATAATTGTATGCACGCTGAGTATCATTTTCTAATGAGGGAGGAGGAGTTGCCTTTAAAGAGAAGAATGGAGCTTTGAACCAAAGGAACGAAGCCCTCCTTGTGAAATTTTAGGTGGAGAGTTGAAGGGGAGATGTTTGGAGTGAGAACCCAGGCTACACAGAGGCTTATTCTATTGACGATGCCTGAAATTTCAGCATTAGCAAGTCAGTTCTTTTGCTGAAACTACTGAGGGTTTCCTCCCCATAAAAGTAATGTATTAAAATTCAGAAGTCATTCAGGCCTTGGTGGGAAGAAGTTATTCAGAGCCTTTTTACCAGTGCCTTTTTAATAAAGATGGTGAGGGGAGAATGTGGAGGTAGGGCAGAAGGCTAGGGGACTTAGCCCCTGAGGGATGTGAGAGGAATGTCCTGAAGGGAAAAACAAAGGGCAGGCTTGCGACCGTAGGAAATGCACTTCAAGTACTGCACAGTTTGGTGAGGGCCTGCTCACACTGGGAACTCCCCTGCAGGGAGGAGAAGGACCCAATGAAGGAATCAGAAGAAGAAATTCTAGCCATGTTAGAGCAGCACAGGCCTTAGAGATAAAAAAAAAAAAAAAAAGTCACTGCCTAGAGATGGGTTGAAGCCCCACCCCAGATTTGGTTCAGATGTCAAGACCGATGACACCACACATACACCAAGAGGGTATTAAAAAGGTTATTACTCACATAATAAGTCTTCCTAGGGAGAGCAGGTCAGGTTCCCAAGAAGATCTCAGAATGGCTGGGGATTTTCTGGTGGTTAGGGGGCGGGGCAGTGGGGAAGGCTCCCGCCTGCTGGCAAGGGCTTGGATGGCTGGAACTTCCTGCTGGTGCTAAAGGAAAGTGTCCCCGGGCATTCTTATCAGCTTGCCCAGATGTGGGGTGGAAGGGGAAAGAGAGTGATGGGGATTGAAAGCTGTCTGCAGTCAAAAATCAAAACTGGGGATTTGATGTTTTTATAAGCAAGGGAGGAGCCATAGAGCCTGTTTGTTTCCATGGCTTATCAAGACCCCCCTAACTAGGAACCCTCACAAGTCTTCAATGCTGGGCAAGAGCTGAAACGACTTCAGCATTCTCAGGTTAGTGGACCAGGAACTTTCATTCTTTTAAGAACTAGGGAAACCTGTTAAAATATTTTCTGAGTCCACAGACCTCCTGACCTGCAGTGTGTGTGTGTGTGTGTGTGTGTGTCTGTCTGTCTGTCTTTAAAGAACACTGACTTTAACACTGACCCCAAGCTTCAGAGTCTTCTATAATGAAATGACTGGATCTTTTTATCAGAACTGGTTCATTTTGTGATTGAGAAATTGAACTATACTAAAGAGAACAAGATGGGGACTCCCCTGGTGATGCAGGGGTTGAGAATCCGCCTGCCAATGCAGGGGACATGGGTTCAAGTCCGGGAAGATCCCACATGCTGCAGAGCAACTAAGCCCGTGAGCCACAGCTACTGAGCCTGCGCTCTAGAGCCCGTAAGCCACAACTACTGAAGCCCGCGTGCCTAGAGCCCGTGCTCCGCAGCAGGAGAAGCCACCGCAATGAGAAGCTTGCGTACCACAGCGAACAGTCCCCACTCTCCACAACTACAGAAAGCCCGCACGCAGCAACGAAGACCCAAAGCAGCCCCAAAATAAATAAATAAATAAATAAATAATTTTTAAAAAAGAGAGAGAAGAGGGTGACAGCTTCCAAGGTAAAGCTGATCCTCTCACGGCTACTCATCAAACACATATCATCCAGCGTAAGAGTAGGAATAAAACCAAAAATACACACCAGAATATGAACTCAAATGTGTGTCGTCCTTCCAAGCTGGTCTTGAGGGGCCTCGCAGCATCCAGAAATCTGGCACTGCCTCTGTTCTTCTTGGAACCAGCTCCCCTTTGGGCAAGGCTTTAGGCAAAATATAATCTTGTTCCCTTAGAGCCAGAGTTTTAAAATTGTAGGCGGTATCCATCAGGAGACAAGGTCTTTGGGTTCAGTCAGGTCAGTTCAAATCCCAGATGCATGACCTTAGGTTGTTTTCTTCCTATCTGAGCCTCAGTTTCCTCACCTGCTACATGGGATGTTAAGACTGTACAGAATGTTGTAAAAATTAGGGATGTTATAGGTGAAGGACCTTGCACAGAGTAAGCACTTCATACGTTCTTATTTTCACTTGGCTGTGTGTTCCTACAGGACAAGAATTGATCTTACCATTTGTTGTATCCGAGGATCCAGGACAAAACCAGGTATTTCCTAGATGTTCAATAAACTTTTGCTGAATTGGACTGGTGAAGTGATAACTGGTCTATGTATCTTTCTGCTCCCATCTGCTAGAGACAGGGAAGGGCAGGAAATGAGCACATCATTGAACATTTACTGTGTATACTTACATCTACTTTCATGTACATAATACAATTGCATCCTCAGAACAACTCCAAGTAAGTACTGATGGCCCCATTTTGACAGATTGAAGAAAAGTGAGGCTCCTCCTAAGGTTACACAGCCCGTGAGAAATGGAGCCGGGCTCTCCCTTGGAAGCCCACATTCTTTCTAGGCCCTGTTCTTTCTGGAGCAACAGGAGGCAGAGCGGGAGCAGTGCGTCGGGGTGGGAGAGCCACCACGCAGGAATGTTGAGCCGATATTTTCTTCAAGTGTTCAACTCTCCTCAACAAAAGCACTTCTCAGATGTTTCCAGGACCTGGCAAGTCTTCAGTCGAAAAGAGAGGGATGGTCCCACACCTGCAGGAGAACGGAACTCTGTAGCTTGACCTCTCTGGATTATGCTTTTTAATTTGTCCAAGGGCCACCTGGTGGAACCCTTGTCTTAGCTGTACTGAGGGCTCTAAGACGATACCTATTGTGAGGCAATGTGTTTACCCCATCTGAGTCCTAGGTCACGGTGGGTGTTATGGGTTGAATTGTGGCCCCCTGAAAGACATGTTGAAGTCCTAACCCCTGGTAGCTGTGAATGTGATGACCTTATTAGGAAATAGGGTCTTTGCTGATGTAACCACATTGAGTTCATACTGGATGTGGCCCTTAATCCAATGTGACTGATGTCCTTATAAGAGGAGGGGAATTTGGATACAGGCATCAACACAGGGGAGAGCATTGTGTGAAGACAGAGCAGAGACTGGAGTGATGCAGCCGCAAGCCAAGGAATACCAAGGATTGCTGGCTCGCACCAGAAGCTAGGACGCAGGAAGGAAGGATTCTAGGCAGTCTCAGGGAGAGCATGGCCCTCCTGACGCCTTGATTTCAGACTTCTGGGCTCCAGAACCGTGTGAGAATAAATTTCTGCTGTTTTAAACCAGTCTGTGGTACTCTGTGAAGGCAACCCTGGAAAACTAATATAGAGGGCTCCTGTGGGCAGCCTCCAAGTTCCAGAGCCTGGCAACCTCAGCCATCAGCTGAGTAACCTCACAAACTCCATATAAAATAACACTACAATCAGGATACTAAACAATTCCATTACCCCCCAGACTGCCTATGAGATCCTGTTAATGGCACTGCCTTCTACTGCCTTTAACTCCTGGCAACCAGTCATCTATTCTGCATCT
The DNA here is from genome assembly GCF_003031525.2 of Neophocaena asiaeorientalis asiaeorientalis. Lineage (NCBI taxonomy): Eukaryota > Metazoa > Chordata > Mammalia > Artiodactyla > Phocoenidae > Neophocaena > Neophocaena asiaeorientalis. Next base: position 4,364,788 of record NW_020174423.1, on the reverse strand, counting down.
TAATAATTTTATCTTTTCAAGAATGTCATGTCAATGGAATCGTGCAGTATGTAACTTTTGAGACCACTTTTTTATTTTTCACTCACCAAATATCTTTGGGATTCATCCAGATTGTTGTATGGATCAAAAGTCCATTCCTGTTTGTTGCTTAGTATAGCTCCTCTCATGAATGCAACACAGATTCTCCCCATCCCAACCCCCATTCACCCATTGAAAGACATTTTGTTTATTTCCGGCTTGGGGCAATTATAAATAGACCTGCTATAAATGTCTGTGTACAGGTTTTTGTGTGGACATACGTCTTCATTTCTCTAGGTTAGATATGCCGGTGCATGATTATTGGGTCATAAGTATATGTTTCCCTAAATGAAAAACTGTGAAACATTTTCCACTGAGGCTGTACCTTTTAACCCTCCTGCCAGCAATGTATGAGAGCCACTCAGTGTTTGAGTTGCTCCAAATCTTCCTCGGCAATTGGTGTTGTCAGTCTATATTTTAAAAAAACATTCTAGGGTTTCCCTGGTGGCACAGTGGTTGAGAGTCCGCCTGCTGATGCAGGGGACACGGGTTCATGCCCCGGTCCGGGAAGATCCCACATGCCACGGAGCGGCTGGGCCCGTGAGCCATGGCTGCTGAGCCTGTGCGTCTGGAGCCTGTGCTCCGCAACAGGAGAGGCCACAACAGTGAGAGGCCCATGTACCGCAAAAAACAAACAAACAAACAAACAAAAAACCATTCTAACAGTTGTGTAGTGGCACCTCGTAGTGGTTTTTAATTTGCGTTTCCATAATGACTATTGTTGTTCAACATCTTTCCGTGTTCTTCTCTGCCATCATTCTATCCACTTAGGTGAAATGTCTGTACATGTCCTTTACCCATCTAAAAACTGGATTGTTTGTTTTCTTGCTGTTGAGTTTTGACAGTTCTTGATATATCATGTGTATAAAACCTTTGTCTGATACTTGATTTGCAAAGATTCTTTCCCAGTCTGAGTTTGCCTTTTCATACTCTTACCGATGTCTTTCTCAGACACTTTTTAATTTCGATGAAGTCCAACCCATCATTGTTCAAAAAAATTGTTTTAATGCCATGTCTAAGTGTTTATTGACAAACCCAAGGTCATATAGAGTTCTCCTATGTTTTCTTCTAAAAGTTTTATAGATTTATTTATTACATTTAGATTTATGAGGCATTTTGAGTTAATTTTTAAGTTCTGAGGTTTAAGAGGAGGTTTGTTTTTTGCATATAGATCCAATTGTTCCAACATCATTTTTTTGAAAAATCTATACTTTCACCATTGAATTATTTTTTGCACCTTCATTGAAAATAATTTAGCCTTATCTGTGTGGGCCTATTTTTAGATTTTCTATTCTATTACATTGATCTATACATCTAACTCTTTGCCAGTACCACATTGTCTTGATTACTGTATAGTATAATAAGTCTTAAAATCAAGGTATGCAACTTCTCCAATTAAAATTGCACCACTTTCAAAATTGTTTAGCCACGCAGATTTTTTGTCTTTCCATATAAATTTTAGAATCATTTATATATATCTACAAAAATTCTTCTGAGATTATTGTTGGATTTCATTGAATCTATAGATCAATTTGGGGAGAATTGATATCTTTGTTGTATTGAGTCCTCCAATACATGAACATGAAATGTCTTTCTATTTATTATATTTAGGTCTTCTTTAATCACTATTATCAATATTTTGCTGTTGTCAGCATTCAGATCCTGTATGTGTTTTGTTAGATTTATACCTAAGTATTTCATTTATTGGAGCTACTTTAAAGTGCTATTGTTTTCCAATTGTACATTGCTAGTGTGTTAATATATGGTTATTTTTGTGTGTTGACTTTGAATCCTACAACTTGCTAAATCCACATATTCATTCTAGTTTTCATTAAGCTTTCTAATTCATGAACATGAGATGTGTTTCCATTTATTTATGTCTTCTTTAATTTCTTTCAGCAATATTTTTATTGTTTATTGTACAAGTCTTTCACCTCTTTGGTTAATTCCTAAGTATTTTATTCTTTTTGATGCTGTTATAAATGAAACTGATTTCTTATTTTTTTTTTGCATTTTTCTTGAAGTATAGTTAATTTACAACTGGAACTGATGTCTTTATTTCCTTTTCATGTTGTTCATTGTTAGTATACAGAAATGCAACTGATTTTTATGTGTTGACTTTCTATCCCGCTACTCTGCTGAATTCGCTTATTCTAACAAATTTTTTTTGGTATGGAATCTTTAGGATTTTTTACACATATGATCACATCATCTGCAAACAGAGATAATTTTACTTCTTCCTTTCCAATTTGGATGCCGTTCATTTCTTTTTTCTGTTTAATTGCTCTGCTAGAGTACTGCTAGCACTCTGAATTTTGTCAAATGCTTTTTCTGCATCAACTGAGATGATATTGTGGTTTTTTTCCTTCATTCTATTAATGTGGTATATTACATTGATTGATTTTCATATGTTGAACCATCCTTGCATTCCAGGAACAAATCTCACTTGGTCTTGGTGTATAATTCTTCTTTTCTTTTTTTTGTATAATTCTTTTAATATGCTGTTGAATTCCGTTTGCTAGCCATTCTGGTTTTTTTTTTTTTTTTTTTTTTATCTGTTTCTCCTTTCTGCCTCCTTTTGGGTTATTTGAACCTTTTTTATTGCTCCATTTTAATTTACCTATTTGATTTGATTATATCTTTTTCTATAACTGTTTTAGTGGTTACTCTAGAGACTGCAAAGGACACATGTAACTTTTTACGGCCTATGTAGAATTGACATTTTACCACTTCAGTTGGAATGTAGAAACCTTAACACCTCATAAGTCCTTTTACCCACCTTCTTTTATGCTATAGTTGCCTTATGTATGTCTATTCTACATATATTGAAAATTCCATCAGACTATATGGACCATAATTTTTCCTTTCAACTGTCAAATATATTTTAAAGAACACAAGAGGAGACTAGTATTTTATACTAACCTAGATATTTACCATTTCTGTTCTTCCTTTATTCTTAATATTTTAAAATTCCTTCAGGTATCATTTCCCTTCTGTCCAAAGAAGTTCCTTTAACAATTATTTTAGAGCATGTTTGCTGGCAATAAATTCTTAGTTTCCCTTCATTTGTGAATGCCCTAATAGTATTTTGCCCACATTTCTGAAGAATCTTTTTGGTGAATACAGAATTCAGGATTGACCCTTCTTTTCTTTCAGCATTTAAAAAATGTTGTGAGAATTCTTTTTGGCCTCTATGGTTTTCTGCAAGAAATACGTAGTCATTCAAATCGTTGTTTCTGTATGAGTAATGCATCAGTTTTCTCTGGTTGTTTTTAAGATTTTTTTTTTTGTCTTTAGTTTTTAGCAGTTTGATTACAAAGAGTTTGGATATGGATTTATTTAGGTTTAGCTTGTTTAGGATTTGCTTGACTTCTTTAATTTGTAGTTTATGTCTTTTACCTAATTTAGAAAGTTTTCAGCTAGTATTTCTTCACATGTTTTTTTCACCACTGTACTTTTCCTTCTGGGACTCTCATGACATGACATTAGACCTTTTATCAATGTCCCACAGATCTTGGAGGCTTTATTTTTTTTCTTTTTTTCCTCTCTATTGTTCAGATTCTAAAATTTTTATTGATCTATCCTCAAGTTCATTGACTGTTTTGTTATCTCTGTCCTGTTATTCAGATAGCAGAGACTTTTATATACTACTATCTTTTTAATTTCCATTTCATATTTCTTTGTATCTTTTATTTTTTTTCTGACACTTTCTATTTTAACATTTGCTGCAAAATGTTGGAAATTGCTTATTGGAGCATTTTCATCATAACTACTTTAAAGTCTTTGTCAGATAATTCTAATATCTATATAATCTCAACATTGGTGTCTACTGATTGATTGTATTTTCCCATCCAATTTTCCTGGTTATTCATATGTAGAATAATTTTAAATAGTATTCTGAACATTTTGAATACTGTGTTATGAGGCTTTGAGTATTGTTTAAATTCCACAGAGAATGTTGATGTTTTTGTTTTTGTTTTAGCACAAAATTATTCTGGCTAGTTTCAGTTGCAGTTTACAATCCATCTTCTATAGGCTATGGTTCCAGTATAAGTTCAGTCCCCAAAAGCCTATTGCGCTATAGATCTGTCCCAGATATGTACCACCCAGTGGTCACTCTGGGACCTAAGCAATGGTTTATTAGTTTAGTTCTCAAAATCTTTGGTATGCTAACAAGGATCGGATCCACACTGTTCAGCTCAAGGATGAGCTCTGGAGTTCATAAACACCTTTATTGGGTCATTTCCCCAAGCCCCTCCTACTCCGCAATCTCACAGGTACTTTTCAGTTCCCTTGGGCTATGCTTTTTGGTTCTCTGGCCAGAACTTGGAGTGCTAGTTACTTTACTCTGTTGAGCTTTGTCACATACTTCCTCACTTGGCCCTTATACTGGCCCAAGTTGAGGGAGGACAGAGAGAGGGATAACAATCAACAGGGTTCGCCCCGTCCTCTTGGAACTGTAGCTCTACCAGAGAAGAAGATTCCCCTCCCTGAGAATTTTGGATCTTATGGGTCCTCGTGGGTTGCTACTGATACTGCAATCACCAGATTGCCTGGAGGCTGGAGCCCAAGAGAAGGGAGATGAGAGAAAATAAAATGGGATATTTTCTTACTCTTTGGAGCATTAGAAGTTTCTTCGTCTGGTCCTTGGGACAGAGCTAGAGGGCTTCTCTTGGAACTCTCTGCTCAACTGTGCTTACTTCTGGGTTTCTAGATGCATTGAGTTCAGGTCATGGGAGACTGAAGGGAAAAAATATTGTGAACTCACCACTGGTGAGATTTGATGGTAGTTTGAATCCTGGTGTTCTTCCTCAATCTGCCTGCTGCTATTTACTTTTCACAGTTTTCAAATCATGCTTCATGTATTCTGTTTATGCTTTATAGTTGACGTCAGCGGGAGAGAAAGGGTGAAGCATACTTATTCCATTTCCCAGGGAACTGGAGCCCAGCATTTTTATACTTATAAACCATATGAATGTATTACCTATTCAAAATTAAATCTAAAAAATAATCAAACCATAAAAAAATACTTTATGCACAACTTATGTAGGCTGTTATACCAACAGGCATTGGGAATACAGCAAGACGGTGATTTGTGGCACTTCCCTCTCGTGGCCCAAGAGGTTTCAAGGCCCACACCTAGCCCTGCTGTCCTGAGATAGCTTCTTTTTCCCTTCATGGGTTGGAAGCAGTTCCAGACCTTGGGAACACTGACTAGGTTTTGGCCTCAGGTTACTCCCAGCCTCAGCCACTTCTCCACAGTTGAGGCTTCGCAGAATGTGGACCCTGCAGGCCTCAGGGAGGGGAGTGTGTTTATTTAGTATCAAGAGCTAGCAAGGTTGAAGTTCCACTGACTGTCTCCTGTCTCTTGTGGAGAAGTTCTTAACTCAGGGACATAAGAGTCAAGCCAGTGACCACACCTGCCAGGTGCCCAGCTTATTTCCTAAGAGAAATCTTTCATAGCAGGGCAGCATAGTCACACACCTCCTTCAGATCCAAAGGAGAGGCAAGGAGAAGAAGCAGAACTGCTCCAGAGCAGCCACAGATACGAGAAGAGCTGGGCTTCACTGAGCAGTACTACTCCAGGAAAGGGAGAAGAATTAGAAGGCCGACGTTTAGCCCTAATAATGTCCAGCCGAGACATCTATCCTGAACAGTCTGTCGGCTTGCAAAAGGGTCCACTTTTCTCTGCAGTCAAGAACTGAAAAAAGATCCCTAGCGCTTGGCTTCCTGAAGAGTTACTCTCTCATTTAAAAATATTTGTCAGAGCACTCCCTGCTTGTCCCCTCTTCCTTACCAGCCTTCTCCTGTATGTTTCAGGATCAATATCATTAGATGGGTCAGAGCTGGGGTCCCAGACTCGGACAGACCTTGGTTCATATTTTAACTCTGTCACTTGCTAGCTGTGACTCTGGCATGTTATTTATATTTTCTAAGCCTTGGTTTCCTTGTCTCTAGGATGGATATAAGAATAGTGCTCAGATTGTGAGAATAATATGAAGTAATACATGTGAAGCACTTAACCTACTGCCTGACAGCATGAATATGTGCTCAATGGATGGTAGTCATCTTTTTTTTAAAAATAAATTTGTTTATTCATTTATTTATTTTTGACTGCGTTGGGTCTTTGTCGCTGAGCACGGGATTTCTCTAGTTGCAGCGAGCAGGGGCTACTCCTCGTTGCGGTGCACGGGCTTCTCATTGCGGTGGCTTCTCTTGTTGTGGAGCACAGGCTCTAGGCACGCGGGCTTCAGTAGTTGTGGCACGTGGGCTCAGTAGTAGTGGCTCTCAGGCTCTAGAGCGCCGGCTCAGTAGTTGTGGCGCACTGGCTTAGTTGCTCCGCAGCATGTGGGATCTTCCCGGACCAGGGCTCGAACCCGTGTCCCCTGCACTGGCAGGCGGATTCTTAACCACTGCGCCACCACGGAAGTCCAGTGGTCATCTTTATCAGCATCTTCCTTCTTCTCCTTCTCCTCCTCATCAACATTATGAATATGATTATGATTATGAAGGCTCCACTTCCTTCTCTAGCCTATTTAGTATTGGGAGGGCCCAGGTTGGAAAAACCACTGGCTGAGAATCACCTGCAAATATCTACTTATAAAAGACAGCTCCCTACAGCAGGCCCTCTCTTCAGGATGGGGCATCTCCACCAGGTGGGCTTTGGTCTCCTTGACCTTTGCAATCCTCTCAAAACTCAGAGATTGGCATAAAAACCCCACTGAGAGCCCTGTGGTATTTGGGGGTGGGGTAGATGGGAGGAGGAAGCTGGGGCATAACCAGGGGCCTAGAAGGCTCCCAGCCCTGGCTGCTGGAGGCATCACTGGGCCCAGGTCTGTGGGTTCACTGGGGGCTGGTCTCAACTGGTCTGCTATTCACCTTGCTCAGGGTGGGCATGAGGGAAGCATGGTTTGAGCAAACCAAGTAGCTCAGGGGTTAACATCTGTGGGGTCTCCAGAATCTTTAGAGAGTCTGGATTCTCAGCTGCTGAAAAGCTCTCATAAGGAAAAACAGCCTTCGTGAAAATAGGTTAAGCTCAAAAGTAGATATCCCCACAATGATGACTGATCTGTTTGTACAACTTCCCTAAATGTGGCCACTAAGGTACATAAGGACATTTTGACCTTTAGGGAATAATTAGCTTAAAACAGGTATTAGCAGGTTTCTTCTCAGCCCCTGGAGTATTAGATAATGCAATCATTCTATTCAAAAATTTTATTCTTTACTAGTATTATTTCAAGTGGACCAAATGCTGCAGTAACCTATACCAGGCCTTGTGAATCCCTCCCACACTGCTCTGGCCACCTTGGTTAGCAATGACATGTTGGTGCAGCTGGGAATCTGCCTCCAGCCTCATTCTTCCTTCAAGAGTCTTGGAACTGGAGAACTGGACACAACAGTTCCAAAGGTCACAGGTGCAAGGTCACGCATGCCACACTCCCCTACTCCCCAGGATAATCAGACCCTCAATTTCACTCTTAATACAAAAATATTACAAAAGGTTACACATGTTCATTGCAGAAAATTTGAAATATACAGAAAAGCAAAAAGCAGAAAATACAACTTAAAATCTTATCACCCAGTGATAACCACCATTAATACTTTGATGTCATCTACATATCTTTCTAGATACTTTATAAAATCCCCTGTTGGACTTCCCTGGTGGTGCAGTGGTTAAGAATCCGCCTGCCAATGCAGGGGACATGGGTTCGAGCCCTGGTCCCAGAAGACTCCACATGCCGCGGAGCAACTAAGCCCATGTGCCATAACTACTGAGTCTGCATGCTACAGCTACTGAAGGCTGAGCGCCTAGAGCCAGTGTTCCACAACAAGAGAAGCCACTGCAATGAGTAGTCCGTGCACTGCAACGAAGAGTAGCCCCCGCTCGTCGCAACTAGAGAAAGCCCGTGTGCAGCAACAAAGACCCAACACAGCCAAAAATAAATCAATTAATTAAAAAAATTTTTTTTAAAAAAAATCCGCTGTATTGGACACGTAGGTTATTTTCAATGCCCTGCTAAATAACCCTTGCTCTATGTCCTGCTAAAGAATTCCTGCTAACATTTTTGCTCACATTTCCTATTATTACCTTAGAATAGATGTCATTTCAAGGAATGTCATTATTGAGTCAAAGAGTTTGCACATTTTTAAAGCTTTTTATTCAAGCTGATGTCCAGAAAAATTATATCTATTTACTCTCAGACATGAATGAGATTGTTTGTTTCCTCAGACCCTTACTAATATCAGGAATTGTAAAATTTTTTTAAAGTCATAGTTTGATACATAAAAAGTTTGCACTCCTTTGATTGTTGGTAAAGTTGGGTACACGTTTTTTTTAAATTAATTAAATTATTCATTACTGAGCACAGGCTCAGTAGTTGTGGCACACAGGCTTAGTTGCTCGTGACATGTGGGATCTTCCGGACCAGGGCTCAAACCTGTGTCCCCTGCATTGGCAGGCGGATTCTTAACCACTGCAACACCAGGGAAGTCCCAAGTTGGGTACATTTTCATGGGATTCCTGGTCCTTTGCATTTCTTTATTGTGAATTACCTGCCTATTGTTCATTTTCCCATTGGGTATTCTTCACTTTTCTCTTGTAGATTTATAAAAACACACATAGGACAAGGAAATCAATCTTTTGTCTATCTTATCAGTTGCAAATACTTCCCTCAGGCTGTTGTCTGTTTTTAATTTTACTATCTTTTTTGGCCCACATTTCTACCCCAGGGGCCCGGAGAACTGTTATTTCTGGCCTCTGTCTGGGCTCCTGCCACTTCTCCAATCCCATTTGTAGGTCTGCTTCACTGATCACTTCATTACTAGCTCTGGGTTGTTTTCCTTTCCATATCAATCATGTGCAGGCACTTGGGCTAGGTGCTAAAGCAGATTATTTCCAGTTTACAATGTCTCCTGTGAGGCTAAGGAGAAAAAAACCTGGTGGGAAACCATAGGTGTGAGATCCAGTATTTCATGAATTCCTCCTATGTGCCAGGCTCTGTGATGGGCATTTTGTCTTCTGTTCCCCACTGAACCCTCTGACAACTTTTGAGGTAGGTATTTGTGATAGTGAATTTTATGTTCACTTGATTGGCTAAACATTATTTCTAGGTGTGTCTGAGGATGCTTCTGGATGAGACGAACATTAGAATCGGTAGACTAAGTGAAGCACATCGCTCTCTGCAATATGGGCGGCCTCATCTAATGCACTGAAGGCCTGAATAGAATCAAAAGCTGAGTAAGGGGGCTTCCCTGGTGGCGCAGTGGTTGAGAGTCTGTCTGCCAATGCAGGGGACACGGGTTCGAGCCCTGGTTGGGAAGATCCCACACGCCGCGGAGCAGCTAAGCCCGTGCACCACAACTACTGAGCCTGCGCGTCTGGAGCCTGTGCCCCGCAACAAGAGAGGCCGCGATAGTGAGAGGCCCGCGCACCGCGATGCAGAGTGGCCCCCACTTGCCACAACTAGAGAAAGCCCTCGCACAGAAACGAAGACCCAACACAGCCAAAAAAATAATTAAAAAATATACATAAGCTAGTGGGAAGCAGCCGCATGGCGCAGGGATATCGGCTTGGTGCTTTGTGACCGCCTGGAGGCGTGGGATAGGGAGGGTGGGAGGGAGGGAGACGCAAGAGGGAAGAGATATGGGAACATATGTATATGTATAACTGATTCACTTTGTTATAAAGCAGAAACTAACACACCATTGTAAAGCAATTATACCCCAATAAAGATGTTAAAAAAATATATATATATATACATAAAAAATCTGAGTAAGAAAGAACTCTCTCTCTGCTGAATTGTCTTTGAGTTGGCACATTGGTCTTCCGTCTTTAGACGTGGACTCATATTGGGATTAACACCATTGACTTTCTTGGTTCTCAGGCCTTTGGATTTTGATGGGAACTACCCTATTATCTTCCTGCGTCTAGATTTCTCAGCCTCCATAATCACATAAACCAATTCCTTACAACAAATCTCTTTATTTATTTATGTATTGGGGAATATATGTGAAATTTATATGTATACAAAACGTATATATGTATATATACAGCTCATTGATTCTGGTTCTCTGGAGACCTTTGACTTGTTGCCCCCATGTTACAGATGAGGATATGAAGGCTCAAAGAGTTTTAGTCACTTGACCTAAAGTCACCCAGCTGGCAAGTGGCAAAATGGAACCCTTGTCTGTTTAGTGCCAAGGCCCATGCTTCCTGTGCTCCACATGGGTTCTGGGGATGGTACACTTCAGCAGGGCAGGGACCAGGGAGGAAGTGAGTGAGGTGAGTCGTGTAGGCGCAGGATCAGATCTTGCCTTCATTAAAAAGTTTTCATGGATTTTTTTGCATTAATTTTTACTTTAAAAATATATTGCACTAAAATATAATTTATCTTCAGTGTTGAATTTTTTGCACCCCGTTTTTCAATTCTGTACCCAAGTGAGTGCCTCACTTACCTTACCCTAAAGGGTAAGGACCTCCATCCTTTCAAAGAAATAAAGGTGGGGACCTGGGGAGGAGTGAGGTTGGTGAACTGAGTGCAAACTGGGGTCAGGAGACCTGGGTTTGGACACACTTCCCAACGGAGACTCTGTGTGGCTCTAAGCAGCACACTTGGCCTTCTGTGCCTCTTGGCCTGTAGGGAGCAGATCTGCCTCTCCCGCCCTGGAAGCTGGGCTGGAAAATGGATGTGGTGCTCAACATGCCTGTGCCAAACAAGAAAGACGTTCCGCTTAATGGACACGATTTTGATGTTTGGTAACGAGCAGCGTTTGAAATGATCACGGTCTACATATCATTTTGTTCAAAAGGCACACTTCCTTCCCAGCCCCGGCTCCCACAGGGCAGAGGAGGTCAGACAAGATGTTCCCAGGCCCCAAGTGATGGGAGAAAAAGGCCTCAGAGTCCAGGCTGCTTCCTCCAGCCCAGAAACAGGCCTTCCCAGGAGTGGGCTGTGTTTCTAGGATGGGAAGGAGAGGGGTCTGGGCTAGGGACTGAGGGGAGCCTCTTTTCAGCTCTCTGAGCGGAGAGACCAGCCCAGGCAGCTTGTGAGGTGGGGTCTGCCCAGCTTGCCCAGGGATCCCACGTTCCCCATCCACATTCTAACCATTCTCCCCTCTGAGAAACATTCCCACTCCCTCGGCCTGGAAGGTTGCCTGACAGCAAATCACATTCCCACCCACTTTGTCCACACCAGCGGCCACATGACTGAGAGGAAATGGCAAGAAACTCAGCTCCTGAAACGGGGCCCAACTGATAGGGCCCAGTTCCTGGAATCGCAGCCGAGAGGCGGCTCGCAGGGTGCAGGCCAGCCTTCCAAGGGCTTGGGCTCCGTCCTGAATGGCGGGGCTTCAAAGTTCACACAGGCCCCAGCTGGGCTGCTGCTTCCCACAGAAGACAAAGAAATCCTGGCCCCAAGGCCCCCTCCTCAGCCAGGAAGCCTTCCCTGCCCCACAGCCTGAGGGCCTCTCCTGCTCCGAACCTCCCTGGCATGGCCCTCCCCCTCCCTCAGGGTACCATCTACCTTGGACCACACGGCTTGGGCTCTCACTTGCCTTGAGGGGCAGCATCTGGTCAGCAGGGAAGGTGTTTCACTCATGCCTAAGAGTAGTAGCTGCCCTTTGCTAAGCAATTTCTACACATGTGTTATCTTATTTGCTCCTCACGTTGAGAGGTAGGCACAGGTACTAATATCATTACCCTTCTGCAGATGGGGAGACTGAGGCTTCAGGGGGTAAAGTAACTTCCCCAAGGTCACTGGTAGGTGGCTGAGTTAAGAATTGAGCCTGTTCATTACCAAAGCTGGTGCATTGAATCAAGAAGCCAGGAAGAGGGCTTCCCTGGTGGCACAGTGGTTGAGAGTCCGCCTGCCGATGCAGGGGACGCGGGTTCGTGCCCCGGTCCGGGAAGATCCCACATGCCACGGAGCGGCTGGGCCCGTGAACCATGGCCGCTGAGCCTGCGCGTCCGGAGCCTGTGCTCCGCAACGGGAGAGGCCACAGCAGTGAGAGGCCCGCGTACCGCAAAAAAAAAAAAATAAATAAAAAAAAGAAGCCAGGAAGAACCACAGGAATCAGACCAGAAGGATAAGTGTGAGATAAGGAGAAGGCAGGATCTATCATAAGATAGGAGGTGCACATCTGTCTGAGGGAGCAGGCACTTCGCCCCTCCAGCTGACTCTGCCACGTAGGAATGCAGGCCCACTGCAGCCAAATGGAATTTTCTGGAAGAACTTGAAATCCACACTTTTAGGTGAAATGCCCTGGTTTTTAAATTTTGGAAACTAGTTAAAAATAAAAGCAAAACAAACAAACAACAACAGTATGCTGGCTAAACAGCAGAAGTCTTTGGGTCAGATACAGCCATTGAGCTAGCAGTTTGCACTTCCGCTCCGTGCAGTTACGCACACCGTGCCCTGTGCATCTTAGGTGTGCAGGGAATGTTTGTTTCATTACATGGAAAGTAAGCCCGCCTTAATTCTGGGGATAGTCGTATCTGCAGGGGAAGAAAAGGAATAATCTTAAATATTCCTAAGGATGCGTAACTTTAAATGACACAGCTCTGGTGTTGCCCGCTGGGGCAGCGGATAGACAGTCAGATTCACATATAGACCAAGCAACCCAAGACTCAGCCGTGGGACCTCAGCAACTCTTTCTCTCTTTTCCTTGTCTTCTAGAAGGCAGGGATCTCAGCCCCTCTCAGGGATTTGACTGTCACCTCTACATCTCACCCAAGCCTAAAGCCAAGTTCACTATCTTCTCCCAGGATCAGCATGCCCGCCCTCCAGCTGGCCTCGTTTCAGTCACTTGCACCGTCATCCTTCTACTTGGGCAGCTCCAAATCCCAGTCTCATTCTTGACTCCTTTCTCCCTGCCCTTCTTCATCAATCAGCCCCAAACCCTCAGCCAATATCTCATTCCACTTCTCATCATGTCATACCTGGCCATTGCTAAATGCTCTGAACTAATGTAACAAGGATAATATTTGGAGATAGTAACTAAGGCTCCCCTACCCCTGCCATTTCTTTTTTTCACCCCTATGGCCCTCTCCCATTCAATCGAGACTGTGGGACATCCATCCATTGCTTCAAGAGACGGTTGTTAGAGCTTAATCAAACAGTCGAGTTCTTGGCTTTCGAATTTCAAAAGCTGGTGGTCAGGCTTGAGGGCCAGGACCCCAGTCAGAGAAAATTCCCTCTTCTCCGGAAGATAAATATTCCTTCTGTTTGGCATTGGGGAAGGTGTGGCAGGGGAGAAACTGGTGGGTTTTTGAGAAGAAACCTTGTGCCTTCATTCCACACCCAAATGGAGCCCTAGATAGATTTGGGAGGCATTTCAGAGGAGATGAAACATATGTCTCATTTTCCAGGAAGGAACCCAGCACAGCCCAGGTGCAGAGGAATAGAAATGGCTACATAGGGTGTCTGGAAGATAAGACCTCAGTTGTCCTCCCAGAGTTTCCTGTGGCCCCCAGGAGGGGTGGGAGAACAGCCAGATGTCCTTAGGGTCCTGAGAGAGAAATGAAAAGAGCTAAGGGCCAACCCAAAAAAAGGCACTCTAGATGAAAGTGAAAGAGGCCATACCCCGCTGCAAATTCCTTGGTTGGTGACTGAGGACCTGCCAGGAAAGGGGTGTCTCAGCAGGTGCCCAGGTAAGCAAATGATGACCAAGAACTTGACTGTCCTTCCCAGAGCCCCAGCCCACCATTGTAGCTCTGACCTAAGACCCTGGAAATCAGACATAATCTCAAGGGTGAGGCGGGAACAGGGCAAATCTGAATTGACAGAGTTTATTAAATCTTTGCCTCTCTTTGGAAGAGGAATTGTAGAACCATAAAGTTGTCTTCCTTAGAACTTGATCTTGTGTCCTGAAATTCCTACGTGCTCCTTGCCTCTGTTCTCTCCATATTCCAAACTATTCCATATTCTGCAACAAGATCAATCTTCCTAAAATACTACTTCATACTTTTATGGATTCAAAGAGTAATTACTGAACAGCTACAATGAGCTAGGAGCTGCGTTAGGAGATTAAAAACCTTCAGTGGAGTATAATAAGAAATATGCAATTAACATTACACTGAGATGCCATCTTTCAAGCAAAAATCCAAAAGTTTGACAACATACTCTAGGGAGGCTGTGAAGAAGTAAGCACTCAATACATTGCAATTGGAAATGCAAAATGGTACAATCCCTATGGAGGGGAATTTGTCAGTACCTCGCAAAATTACATATGTATTTGTCCTTCGAAAAATTTATTCCACTTGTAAGAATCTGTACAAAAGAAACATTGGCAGAAGTAAAGGGATGTTTGCACAAGACTATTAATTGCAGCACTATTTATATTAGCAAAGAATTGGAAGCAACCCAAATGCCTATCAATAGGGAAAGGGGTTAAGTAAGTTATGCAGTTTATTTTTATTAGAACGCACAATAGATTACCAAGCAGTGAAAAGTATTTCTACACTCTACTGTGGAGTGACCTCCAGAGCATACTATTAAATGGAAAAGAAAAGATGCAGAATACTACATACGTATAGTATGTTACCATTTATCTGAGAAAGGCGAGGTTATCTGATTATATATACACATGACGTATATTTTTAAAATGCAAAATAACAAAAACTAATAATAGTTACTTATAGATGAGGGAGGAAATAAAATGGAGGAGACAGGTATGAAAGAAAGACTTCTCTGAATGTACCTGTTTTATAGATTTTTTTACCTTGCAACAATGGAAATACTTTACATAATTGTGAAACAAAATTAAGTAGAAAAATGCAATCCTTAAAAATGGAAAGTAAATAAAACAGTTAAGCCTGTGTATCAATTTGGTGGCTTAATCACATAGGGAAAAATTATTTCAAATAACTTTAAAACACAGTAATTTGATTACACAATTCTAGTGAGTATAGCCTAAGGATTTAAAAAAAAAATCCTGACTACAAATATCAAGCTGGTTTTTTTTAAAATAAATTTATTTATTTTTTGGCTGCATTGGGTCTTCATCGTTGTGCGTGGGCTTTCCCTAGTTGCAGTGAGGGGGGCTATTCTTTGTTGCAGTGCGCGGCTTCTCATTGCGGTGGCTTCCCTTTGTTGCAGAGCACGGGCTCTAGGCACGTGGGCTCAGTAGTTGTGGCACACGGGCTTAGTTGCTCCGCGGCATGTGGGATCTTCTCGGACCAGTGCTCGAACCCATGTCCCCTGCATTGGCAGGTGGATTCTTAACCACTGCGTCACCAGGGAAGTCCTTAAGTAATTATGTTATTAATAATATTTCTACTGTTAATCTGAAATATACCTATAATAGGATAAAGCAAATAAGCAGTTCACTTTAGGTTTCAAGATTTTCAGAAAAAGAGGAGAGAGATACAAATATAAAATTAAAGAAGTTAAGTAAAAACCATGTGGTTTTAAATTTGAATTGGAAATCTCAGCATGAGTTCAGGATATATTTTCTCTTTAAAAGAAAAAAATATCAATATGTATTTCCTTTCTCAGTCTGCTGAAAAGACCTAGAGACAATGACCTACCTAGGAAAAATGAGCACCCCTACGGCCCAGAGTGTTGTCTCTGAATACCATTTTCCACTAAAAGTAATCAAGGTATTTGTGAAATGGCTGATTTCAGGTTTGGAGCAGGAAATGTTCAAGATGAGACTGGGAAGCAAGGAAGATATAAAGATTGTTGCTATCATACAAAAAAGACCCAGAAGCCAACTTGGAGGGGCGCCCATTGACCAAAGATGGGACCATTTGAGCATCAAAATAAATAGTAATTGCAATGGATTGACAAAAAATATTGACATCAAAAAAAAATTGAAATCCCTGAGTTCATAATAATAATTAACTGGTCACCTGTGGAGTATGCTGGGGAGATAACTCATTATTCTAAAAACTTATAAATGGAAAAAATAGATATTTATTCTACCTTTTCAGGTAGCCAAATAGTTAATGTGGGAAGGTCTTTATAAGAATTCTAGCCTATAAATGAAGAAGGAATTATAGAATCAGAATATCACCATTTTGTAGCCCCAATTGTACAATGGATGAGGAAATAGCAATGACTGCTATCACAGTATACTCTCTCAATATCAATGGCTGCTAAAACCCTTAGGTGAACAACTGACAGGGTACTTCATAATGAATAAATCAGGCTGATAATACCTTCATACAATAGTCAATCTTAAGATTACAAAAAGAGAAATGTCGAAACATTGCATGCCTTCTAATACGATGCATTTAGAAGCCCCCACCACCACTCATGAAGTATTCTTCCAAAAATGGACTGGAATCTAATCAAGCCTCAGGATCTAACTAACCATAGTTTCCAGGATATAAAGGGGGCAAAAGAACACGTTACTTGACACCATTGGGATGAAGTCTACAATATCCAGAATGTTGCCAATAAATTACAAGGAAAAGAAAGAGGGAAGCGTACCTATAAATGTTGAGCACTATAAGACATATTTGACTAAATTCAACTTGTGAACCCTGTTTGAATCTTGATTTAAACACATCGAAATTTTTTAAAAAGACAACTGAAAAAATGTAGTGACTATTTGACGATATTAGGAAATTGTTGTTGAGTATTAGCTGATGTCTTTTGCCATTATGATAAAAATTCACTCTCTGACCTGGAATTTAGTGCCTTCCATTTGAACCAAAAGATTTGGTTTAAGTTCTAGATGTGCCACTTATTAGGCTATGTATCCTTGAGGAAGTCATTCCATGACATGGAACCATCTGTGAAATGGGTACATCAAAATATACCACCTTACTAGATTCTTGCAAAAATATAAGACAATGAGTGTGAGAGCACTATATAAACCACATAAGCCATCTCTCACAACTAACCTACACGGTTCCTTCAGGCGTACCTGAGTCTTTGCCTTTATTCGTGTGATTTCCCCTTACCCAGAGTATTCCCCTCTGTCTTGTCTGCTTATGGATGTTTCACCCTTCTTTCTACCCCCAGCTCAAGTTTCACCTTCTTCGTGAACACTCTGTAACCAGTTCAGCCCATGGTGATCTGGGCTTTGCTTACCCCACCCTGCTGTGTACTCCTACAACTGCACTCGCCTTCAAGTCCAAGCTGTGGGAGGACTGGGCGGGGGGGCGGGAAGTGGGAGACTCACTGTCAGTCGGATGGTACATCAAATGCTGGTCTTCTTCCCCACTTTGCCTGCTACTATTTGCTTTTCAGAGTTCTCAAATAGTGTCCCATGAATTCTCTCCCAGTTTTATATCTGCACTTCATTGGGAGAGACAGGGTGCTGTGTGCTTATTCCATCTTACCTGGAATGTGAACACAGTACACTTACTTAGATTCATTTCAGAACTCAAGCTCAGAAAAAGGTAGTGATGGATTTATGCAGATTTTTAAAATTAGACTTAATTCCTCTCTTTTATCCTGGCTACTGAAAAGCTCGGAAAAAAATGATTTGGCTCATATAATCAAGCTGCAGTGTCTGGCACACAGGAGGTACTTAGTAAACATTAACTGATCTCTACCTATCTGTCTATTCTGTTATCCCCCAAGAGCTAAATTTACACGCAGTAGAAGAAACCTTTGTCAGTCTGGTTTTTGGATATAATTTTCCTCATTCCCATGCCTTTTATTCCTTGGCTTTCTTGCATTTCTGTGTTAGTAGTCTGGGGACTTATTTTTACCATACTAATCTTGTGAGCTGCCTCAAATTCTGTTTGGGAGTAGTCGAGCCATAAGTGAACAAATAAATGAAAAAAAGGCTGTATTCGTGGAATGCTTCATATTTCCAAAGCTGCTTTCACACCTGTTTCCATAGTTCATCCTAAAAAACAAACAAAACAACAACAACACCCACAACAAAAAACCATGTGAGTGAGGAAGAAAAGGTAGCACACACCTCCTCTATGGAAGAGAAAGCTGGCATCCAGCCAAGACAGGCTGGCTTGAGGATCCTCTGGCACACATCCTGCTGAAACAGAGATGAACTATTTTACATTTTTGTCTTCTGTTGAATGTTGTACTAAGGCTAAAAGCAGTTTGGAAGCCACACTAGAGATCTCCAGGTGTCCTCTGATGACTCCATGCCTTAGAAACTCCAAGACAAGGACTTTCTTCCAAGCCTTCTTTTCTCAGTCTGACCCAGACCTATAATTGGTTTATCCATCTCTTGGGATCCAGGGACCCCTTAGAGATGCTGGATGCTTGTTGTCACTTGAGGAAGCATAATACTGGTTTCCCCACCTTCGCATCTGACCTAGAAAGTTGACTCACAGCTGGCCTTATACACAAGAGGAAGCCCAGCCAAGACCAGAGGAGTTGCCCATTTAATTACAGCCTAAATTGTCAACTTATAGACAGAATCACGAGCCATAAGAAATGCTCATTGTTTTAGGCCACTGAATTTTGGGGTAGTGTACTATATAGTACTGCTAACCAATGCAGGAGCTGAGCACTGAAAGAGCCATTTCTCTACCATTTCTTGGGATATTGGAAGCACAAGGTTTTAGTGGTACCAATCATCCAACAGAGACAGGAAAGGATGGGGACAGTTGTAAGTAGTAATACAAGGTTATGTCTTTGGGGACACTGCTGCTCTTTCAGCACTTGGCAGTGACAGGGGTAGCCCAAGCAGGAAGAGAATGGAATAAATAGGAGCCTATGGGGTCAGCTGGAGAAGCAGTCTTAAAACTATCTCCAGGGACTCCCAGAAATATTTAGGAGAAATATGGAAGGGCCGGTGGTCTTACAGAGTAAATATGGTTGAAGCCAGATGGATCACATAATTTGAATATTAAATATGAGGGTTCGCTTGTTGAACTTTTTTTTTTACCTCTAAGAAATTATTTAAAGCCACTAGAAGTAAGAAGTTTTCATAAACGTATTACACACGAATTCTTCCAATGAGTAAAAAAAGAAAAAAATCAAAGAATTCTGTATTTTGTCTATATTGCCAATTCCTTGGGGATAGTCAAGAGTGAGAAACGGGTGCAAGACTGACAGCATTTACCACATGTTCTTTGCAAACAGCAAAAAATAAAGTGCACAGCAATAAATAGGAAGTTATCGTGGCAGAGAAGTCTGATGCTTGTTCATACTTGGTTCTCTTTTCCTTCCAGGCTAGCATGAGGGTTACACATCTCTGCTCCCCTTCTGTCAGGAGAGGCCATGTGACTGGCCAGTGGGTGGTGAACAGCAGTGATCCCGTCACTTCTGAGCTGAAGCATTTGCTTGTTGGTCTAAGACCCTCCACCATTCTCGACGGCACAGACGGTAAAGCTGCAGGATCGTTATGCCTCTGTCCGCCTGGATCACTGAGTCACAACACGAAGGGCATCTGTTTTAGAAGCCGCCCAGACCTGCAGTGGGTGTTGCATGAATGTGAAATCAACTTTGCTTGTGCAAACCGCCAATGTCTTGGCATTGCTCGTTCCCAAAGCATTTCCTGACCCAGTCTGACTAATAATACTGAAGGGCTGAAATTTTAAAAGTCTGATTAAAAGAAAGAAAAAACTATTGATGCTGCAAATAAATTACAAGAATGGGAAAAAATTGTTGTGCTGTTCTTGAATGCAGATTATACATGGTTTAATTTTTGGCGAGCAAGGTCTAGTGTTCAGAGGAGCACCCAAGAAACTTTATGAGCATAAACATGATAATGGGAATTTTATCCCTTTGGCAGAAATCAGAGGAAAATTTGATATTATGGTGGAATGTTTATGCATAATGTAAATATCAACACCAAATAATATTGCAACTATTTAGGGGATGAAATAGAAAACTAAGTAATTAAAATTGTGGCAGATGCAATGAATGAAATCAGCCTGAATACAGTAAGAAGAGCTAAATATTACTCATTATTTTGGCTAGAAACCTGATGTTGTGTTAGAGACACACCCCTGATGAATATGGAATAGATAACAATTTTGTTAGATTTGTAGATTCCCCAAATGCAAATATTTCTCTATATAAACATGTTTGGGGACTTTTTGTCCAGAAGTTGATACAACTGAAGAAGGATTATAAACAGTGTCAGTAGACCACTTACAAAAACAATCAAGGATAAAATAATTTGAGGGGCCATGGATAGCACAATATGGCACATATGCATGGAAAACACGACAGATTGAAATCGATGATTCTAAGAAATAATTCTAGGGCATCTTCTGTTCCTTGACTGGATATTTTAATCTTGGTAGTAAATGGTGCAATAAAAGTCTCTCTGACACCACTGATATTTTTTTATACCATCCAGGATCTATACAACTGCTTTTCAGCTTCACTGAAACCTCATGTATTAAAAACACATTTACCAAACATAAATTTGAAACATTGTCAAATGCATGATGGAAAAGTTGAGTTTATGCCATTATGGCACTAAAACCTCAATTAGTGGCTCTAAGCAATTCTTTTTTAGAAAAATGTTGCTGTATTAATAAAGACATAGATTGTAGAATTCAAGCCAAAGTTACGCTTTCAAAAACATCCACTATTAAATTTATTTGCTCAGGGTTAATTTGGCAAGATGTTTGAAGTAAAATTAGTGCTATATGCAAAATAATACAGGAGCTGAAATTCAACATATTGTCCAAAGAAGCATCCAAAGAAGTTGTGTATCCGTGGATACTGCTTGGGGTGACTGGGTGAAAGCGTGCGGGTTTTCTCCTGCTGGAACCTAGAGAAGGTTGTGGGATCCAGACTTAGGGTGAGGGAGTGTGGTCAAAGCACCCCGTGGGAGGAGGCGAGCCTGCCTTGCAGCACGGTAAGCAGGAGACCAATCCCTGTGGAAGGGCCTTTGCCATTGAGATTCTGGAATTTTCATGTCCACCCACCAGTGAACAGTGATCTTTTCTGTACAGACTCCTGTCAGCCCGGGTCTTTGGTAAAACCTTGTCCAACTTCACAGCCTCAACTTAGGTCTCCACTCAAGGTAGGAAGTGCAGTGTTTTCACAGCAGCCTGGCACGCAGTGACCAGGCAGCAGGAGAGAACAAGGGTTGCAGTGAGACGCTGTGAGAACAGCTGGCAGAGGTGACAAGCCAGCACAGTTCCTAGAGCAGAGCTCACTACCGGCACACAGTCCTAATGACCAACGAGACGCGTTGTACACCACCATACCGAACCGCGGAACGTGTTTGATTCAGCCATTTCAGTCCAGCTCCATAGAAAATATTTTCTGAGTAATTACCATGTGGCAGACCCTACTGTAAGTTCTCCGTGTGTATTAAATAATTTAGTCCTCAGCCACCCTATCAATGTGCCCATTCTACAGATTAGGAAACTGAGGCCCAGAGAGGTTCTATTTCTTAGTCTAGGTCAAATTAAATGGCAGGCTCCTGGGACCTTAACCCCAACATTCTCACCCCAGAGTTTACACACTTAATCAGGGTGCAACAGAATCTGTGTATTACCCTTACAACTAAAAGGCTTAACATAGTGTTCTGAGTGTTTAACCCCTGAAATACACACACACACACACACACACACACACACACACACACACAATTTCCCCTAAGAGACAAATCCAAAAGCTGCCACTGGCTTGAAACTGCTTCAGACCATCAGGGTTTCAGGAATTTTGACACCCAGCCTCAGGATATAACCCCAGTCAGCAGGGTCACACCATCTTCCCCGTAACAGTTGCTCCTGCCCGTCTGTCTCCCCACACAGACGTGGACTTCTCTACCTCTGAGGGTGGGCTAAGAGCCCATCAATGCCCCACAGCTGGCAGGAAAACCAGCCGCCAGCCCTCAGCAGAGGGAGCGGGCATCGTGTGGTTGGGAAGCAGGCAGGACTTATGAGCACAATTCCCCTGTTGGGGGGCGGGTGGGGAACCAGGCTTCCAGAGGCTGAGGCCCTGCAGGAGCTGCTGAGGAAGGACCTACCCTCCCAAAGCTCTGGCTACATCTTAAGCTCTGACTTGCCAAAGTCAAGGGACACCAAATTTAAGGTGACCAAGTTGTACTGGTTTGCCCAGAGCGTTCTTGGTTTTAGCACTGAAAGTGTCACATCGTGGAAACACCCCTACCCGCCGCCGGGCCCCAGCAAACCCTGTCAGTTGGCATGCTAATGAAAGTCGAAATCAAGGGAAACTATTTTCACCATAGCCTCAAGCCTGCACGTTTCTCCACCTCCATGGAAGCCAGGAGCTCCATCAGGCTACAGAGCAGTCCCCACTGGTCTCCGTACAAGGGGACGTGACATCTCCCTCAGAGCACTGAGGAAAAAGCATGGAGGACACGGCCCCAAATTCCATCCACATGCTCCCATTTCCCCAGAGGGCGCAAACAATTGGACCCCGCGAGATGGAGATGCTTGGTGGCTGGAGTCACTCCCAGCCTTGGGCAAAATTTCCAGGCTTTTCCATCTTTGGATGCGGTGGCAATATTCTCCCTTCATCTCAGATCCACATGGCCCAGGGTCAGAGACATGAGGACTTGTCCAGAGTGTCCTTCTCTGTGATAGAGAGACCACAGATTTAAATCAGTGAGTTAACGTACAGGTGAGAAAACATTTGGCACCATTTGACTGCGAAGGACAAGAAACCGTGACCAGCTCCAAGGTGCCCTCAGATCCCGGTGGATTCTCCTGAGAGGTCTTGGTCCTCAGCACAGCTACAGATATTCACTGTATATAATCGAGACCCCCTCTAATGATAGAAGTAAATAAACTCTGGACATTTGGCGAAAACAAATCACTAGTCCATCAGAATCCTTGGGGTAAATTAGTTCAGCAGACTGGCCTAGAGACATACACCATGACTCACCCTCACCCAGTGTAAATAAGGGAAGATTAAACACAACTTGTCTGAATCATACTGAAGCTTGGCATAGCTCAACAGACAGTCAGCCTGAAATCCCGTATTAGGAACACATAATCTCATACAATTTATGACTGTTATTGTCACCACATATGTTTCTGGGTTACTGAGTGCTGGGCTCCGCATAAGCTGCCTCCCTGGGGTCTTGAGGGGCCTGCCTGCTGATCCACAATGTATTTCAAGAAAGGAGACACGTTCCTGGTTGACATTCTTTGGCCTGATCATCAGCATGGCCTGGCCACGGCAAGGACGGGGACTGGAGGGGGGATGCTGGCAATGGGGCAGGAGGCTTACACCATGCCCCCAAGCAGGCCCCTCTGCACGCTCTGGTTGGAATGCTGATGGGGAGACTGGCAGGCAGTCTTCTTCCCTTCTCTAGGCCTCAGTTTCCTCCCTTGTTCAGAGAGGGTGGTAGAATTAGATGATCTCTAAGGATTTTTCAAGACTTACTTTAGCAGGGTGGCTGAAAGAAGATCAAGGAGACAACTTATTTCAAGAAGAATCAGAACCAAAATGTCATCAGTTGAGATCAGTAGAGCATAGGGATGCAGGAGGTGTGGGCATGGCTTTCTGAAGGCAGGGATGGGTACGGGAGGCTATGGAATGCTAGCCTGAAAATCTGGGAGGGAAAGGTAGATGGCCAACTACTTTGAAAGGCGTCTGCTGCCCAAAGCTAAAACATTCAAGAAATGTTTTCTAAACTTTCATCCCCACTCCACCTTCTACTGCCACTTGATCTAGGTCTTCTTTCCTCTGAGCCTAAATGTAACCTCAGGATCCTTCTCAACACAGAAGCTGACACACATCCATCAGATCCACAGGTGAGAGAGAGAGCTGCTTTCCAGGCCAAATGACCCTGAGGCTCCTCTGGGTCCAGGATAAGAGATTCCAGGTCTGACTGTAGGGACTCAGAATGCAACCAGTGAGGAGCAGAGCATGAGAGAGGGAGGGATTTCCCTGCAGTGAAGGGTCCTCACTTGCAGGAGAAGATCACTGAGGTGGAAGTTCAGGGACTCCAATGATGAAAAGAGGCCGAGCCCCTTAAGCCCTTGACTCACTTGCTGGAGCGCAAAGTTGGGCAGGAGATTCGGGGCCCCCAAGGCCATGCAACCCAGGTGTTCTCTGCTGTCCCTCACTCCTTCCTCCCTGCACCCACCCTGGCTCCATCCTCACCACTTCATCTCAGCAAACTTATGCTCACGCATGCCTTCCCTGCCAATAGCCAAGGTATGACCCTTCTGACCCTCAGGCCCTCTTCCAGGCATTTCCCACTCAGTTTCCAGCACTGTCAACCCCATCAAGGAAGGGTTTTGAACAGGAGACTAACATTTGGCTTTCTGGCTCGTTCATTTTCTTTATGATTTTCACAGCCAATTCCGGTAAATCTTCTACACTAAAAGCCCCTATTCATCATTAGATTTGATTTGAACTCTACTTCTGTTAATATTTTGCCTTTCAAAAACGAAAGAAACAAAATAGTTTTGGGGGAGGAGTCAAGATGGCGGTGTGGGAAGACACGGAGTTAGCGTCTCCCCACAACTAGGGTGCCTGCCGGCCACTGGTGGGGGGCTCTGATGCCCAAGGAGATGGGAGGAACCCCACAGTGAACCGGTAGGACGGAGGGGGACTGAGGGGGGAGGAGAAGTGGAAGCCAGACAAGATCGGCGCCCCTGAAGCGGGGGAAACCAGGAGAGGCAGGTGGGAGGGACTCCGCGGGAAGAGCTGGAAAGGAGCAGAGGGCTTGGCCCACTGGGGTTGGGGAGCCTGCTGAGCTCCCAAGCTGGTCCCCCGGCCTCCAAAGCCCCATCCAGGCCGCGTGGGTCCTGGGGGCAGAGGAGGGAGGCTGGGGAGATCAGGAGAGGCAGGCGGGAGGGGCCCTCGGGGAGGAGCGGGAGAGGAGCGGAGGGCGATTGCCCTGCTCACTGGGGCCCGGGGAGCCTGCTGGGCTTCCAGGTGAGGTGCCCTGCCCCCTGAGACCAGGGGTGGGGGGCACGCCTAGGCCCCTTTTGTTCCTTGAGCCTAAGCCCCATTCCCCACGGGCCCCAGGGCCTTTTCCAGCCCTGTGGTCCTGAGCATTGGCCCCGCCCACTGCCCACACCTCGCCCTGGCTTAGGCCCTGCCCTCCACAGCCAAGGCCTTACCCTCACTCCTTTTTTTTTTTTTTTTTCCTTTTCCTTCCTCCTCTGTTTTATTATTTTGGTACTGATGTACTTTCCGGTTGTTGATTCATCTATAGTTTTACTTTTACATTCTTTCTAACATATCTGTTAGATCTGTTTCCTAGTCTAATTTTATTTTTTACTTTGTTATCGTTCTCTTTTGTTTGTTTTTTGCCACCCCAGTGGCTTGCGGGATCTTGATTTGTGAGCCTGGGTTCGGGTGGAAGCTCCTGCGGTGGGAGCTCGGAGTCAGAACCACTGGACTAACAGAGAACCTCAGAACCCAGGGAATATTCATCAGAGTGAGGTCTCTAAAGAAGATGTGGCACATATATACAATGGCATATTATTCAGCCATAAAAAGAAACGAACTTGAGTTATTTGTTGTGAGGTGGATGGACCTAGAGTCTGTCATACAGAGTGAAGTAAGTCAGAAGGAGAAAAACAAATACTGTATGCTAACACATATATATGGAATAAAAAAAAAAATGGTACTGATGAACCTAGTTGCGGGACAGGAATAAAGAGGTAGACATAGAGAGAGGAGTTGATGACATGGGGTGGGAGGGCGAAGCTGGGGTGAGGTGAGAGTAGCATCGATATATATACACTACCAAATGTAAAATTGTTGGCTGGTGGGAAGCAGCAGCAGAGCACAGGGAGATCAGCTCGGTGCCTTGCGATGACCTAGAGGGGTGGGATAGGGAGGATGGGAGGGAGGCTCAAGAGGGAGGGGATATGGGGACATGTGAATGCCTATGGCTGATTTGCTTTGTAGTGCAACAGAAACTAACATGGTACTGTGAAGCAATTATTTTCCAATAAAGATCTATTTAAAAAAAAAAGAGCTGCTGAAAGTCATAACATAATATCATAATATTTAGTTAAAATGCAAAACAGAAATATATAAATTTCTAGATGGATATCCATTAAACTGGTAAGTGTTTAATTGTGGGAAGGAGATTGAAATTGGATGTGTGGTTAAAGCAGTATATTAAGATGAACTAGGTAATTCACTATTTGTGACAATAGCAACATAAAGATATATAATGTCTTTATTTAACAATATTCCTGGAGAGGCTTCAATATAAGAATCTCATTCTTTTTAACTACCATGTAGTTTTCTTGGTATAGCTAGACCACAGTTTATTTGATCATTCCCTTTTGATGACTTAGGCTATTTCCAATATTTTGGCTCTTACAATGTCACAATAAACATCCATCTAGGCATTCTGTGCCCATGTGTACATATATCTCTAGTGTAATACAAAGCAGTGGAATTCTGGGTAATATGGTATGTGCATATTTTTATGGGTTTGTTATGTTTTTCCTTTCCATTTGTAAAAGCTATTGGGGTATTAGAGATATTTTCCCATTATCTGTCATGGTATTGCAAATATTTTTCTCTCAGGTTATTTCTTGGTTTTGGATATGTAATATTTTCTTTTCCTTTACAACTTCTGGATTTTCTTTCATGTTTAAGAAGATAATCACATCACAAGAGTATATAGTTTTTTTCTTAATTTTCCTTGCAATATTTTATTTTTGTTTTTCAGATTTTCATCTCTAATCCACCTGGGATGTATCTTTGTGTATGTGGCTAGTAGGAATCTATGTTCATTTTCTTCTGATTGGATTGTCCATGTCCTTGATTCTTAGGTTAAAAAACATCCTTGAAAATGTGTAAAATCTTTAAATAAAAATACTTATAGTTAAATAAATAAATAAATAAATAAGTTTTGTTTTGTCCTGATTGTAACTCAGCTATCAATTGGGGACCACCGTGACCCTCGACATCTGTGAAATGTCTTGTGGCAGATTGTGTTCCCCCAAAATGGTCACAACAGTATTTTCAATCCCACATGCTCATTCCAGATCCTCCACCGAGAGATGGAGCCTGTGTCATCTCTCTTGATCCTGGGTGAGCCTTTCAACTGTTTTGACTAGTAGAATGCTGTAGAAGTGACGTGGTGTGACTCCCAAAGCTGGGTCAGAAAGGCAATATAGCTTCCACCTGGCTCTCTCTCTCTCTCTCTCTCTCTCTCTGTCTGTCTCTCTCAGGACACATGCCTTTGGAGCCATGAATGTAAGAAGCACAGGCCCCCTGAAGAAGCCCAGATGCAGGTACCATGTGGAGAGACCCCACAGAGGTAGAGAGATATTCTCAATGAGCCTCAGCTGCTTGAGCCTCTCCAGCCTTTGGCACCAAACACACGAGCGGGGAAATATCTGCCATGACTCCAGCTGCATCCATCTGAATGCAACAGCAGGAGGAATCCCAAGCGAGAACCACCCAGCTGAGCCCAGTCAATCCCCAGAACCGTGAGGGAGAATAATAAATTATTATTGTTGCTTTATGCCACTAAGTTTGGGATGGTTCGTTATGCAGCGATTGATAACCAGGGCAGTTCGACTCAAGCTTGAGCAATTCCATGCCCCATGGAACTCAAGAAGCTTCTCATGATTTCTGCTGATTGCTGTTGGAATAGAATGGATTGTTCACAGGTGCTGCCTCTGTCCTATCCTACATTAACTCTTAAGTGAAGTCCAGCCCCAGTTTCAGTTCCCAAAACAAAAATCATTCATACCAAGCATTTGAGTGAGTAGTAAACTTCATGGAAAATTTAAGGGGACACTGCCAACCACACAGGCTTCTGTCCACTTGCTGCCTCTTTCCTGCCCACACAAACACCTCTCCTCATTCTCACCCTGCCACTCAGGTTGCTCTGGGAACCCAAATTTTTCTCCTGCTGTGAAGAGTATTTCAGCTTCCCCCAAGCTTCTCATCCAAAATGTTCACACTCAAGCACATCAAGAATCCAGCCTTGGACTTCCCTGGTGGTGCAGTGGTTAAGAATCCACCCGCCAATGCAGGGGACATGGGTTCGATCCCTGGTCCAGGAAGATCCCACATGACGCAGAGCATCTAAGCCCGTGCGCCACAACTACTGAGCCCACGCGCCACAACTACTGAAGCCCGTGCACCTAGAACCCATGCTCCACAAAAAAGAGTAGCT
>NW_020174423.1:4330427-4336637 GCF_003031525.2 Neophocaena asiaeorientalis asiaeorientalis | reverse complement strand
GGTGCAGCTTGCCATTAAAAAAAAAAAAAGAATCCAGCCTTTACTGGAACCTGTTGAGGTTACAGGTGGGCAGTTTTTCTTATGTGCACATGCATTGAAAAAAAAAAAAAAGGAAACGTTTTAAAGAGCACACAGATTAAAAAAAAAGTAAAAATTGCTCCCAACTCCCATTATCCAGAGGTAACTACTATTAATGTTTGTGATAAATATCCTACCCGTACACCACAATTTTACACAAATGGGATCACACTATCCTTGCTGTCCTATATTTTCCCCAGGCATCATTAGTAGTAATAATAGACTTACCATTTATTTAGCACCTGGTATGTACTTGGTGGCTCCACAAATGAGACATCATCTAATCCTTAAAACATCCCTGAAGTGTATGCCCATTACCAATACCTTCTTTTTCCTAAGGGACCTCTGCGAGAGGCAGGGCCGGGATCTGAATCCAGGCCCACCTAACTCGAGGTCCTGTGCTCTTTCCACTGAAGCATAGGCTCCTCTCTGAATCCTTTTCCCAAACCTACATACCACTGTGGAGAGACTACCCTGGCCCTGCATATCTTGAACCAGACCTAGCACCGTAACAAAGTCCTGTCTCTCTGCAAAGTGTTCAAAGCTCCCTGGGGTCTGTGACTGTCTCATTTGCCTGGTGGGGCTGAATCTCTGAGAGAACAGAGGGTCTGGACCCACATAAGGGCCCCCTCCGTCTCCACATCTGCTAGATCGAGAGGACTCTGCTGTCTTGAGAGTCTGGGGGTGGCCTCCTGTGAGTTCAGCATGTATCATCTTCCTCCGCCCCCGGGAATGTTTGTCCTGAGTCATGAGGGCTGCATCTGTCAGGGCCAGCTGTATGAGGAGGACATGCCTGTGAGGAGAGTCTGTTCTTGTTCCCTCAGCCCTCGAAGAGACTTTGCCGGGTGGGACCTGCTCTTCCTTGGGAAGGAACATGCAACGTGTTCTCCGTCATCCTTCCCTGATCAGCACATTTTCCAGCTCCAGGGGACCAGCATCTGCTTTGTCCCCTTCAAGAGGGACTCTGGGTGGGAGGCCAGGGTAGGAGAAGCCATGCTGAGTGTCCTGTAACCCCAGAAGAGGAAGAACAGCCTCCAGGGAGAGGCTGACCTTTCCTTTGACAGTTTCCATGAGCCTTGAGCTAATTGTGAAGGAGAATTCAAAACTGAATTCTGGGATCAGTCTGTCCCCCAGCTGTTCTCGCAGCTGCTGACACTGGAGGGAGATCAAGGGCAGCCAAATCCTCCTCATAGCCCCCAACCTGAAGGTGAGCCCTGCCTTGCTGGAGTCTCCCTTCCATGCAGGGGCCGTCAGACACTCACAGTTCAGGGTAGGAGTGAAGAAGACAGGCTCGGAATACAGAAGCCCCAGATTTGAATCCTAGCTGTCTACTTATTAACTGGCAGCCCTAGACCATTTGCTTATCTTCTCTGATCTTGGGGTTCCTGATCACCTTAGTTTGGTATCCTCTAGAAACTGACCTTGAAAGAGCAATTCTAGCGCAAGCAGTTTGATTGGGAGGGGATCCCAACAAGCACCAGTAGGCGAGTGGGCAAGGAAGAAAAAGAAGCCAATGGGAGATGCATTACCAAGAAAGTGGGCAACATTGAAGCTTAATCCCACTGGGGACGCTTGGAGATGGGTGTAGAACCAATACCCTGAAGTTATCCACCATCACCCCCAGAGGCGAGGGAGCTGGGGTACCAATCCACCAATGAGTTGAGGGCTGCCCCTGGGGAGGGAGTCAGGGGTGATCCTCTGTCCCTCTGGTCTGCTCCATGCACAGAGAGAGCAGGTTCCCACGGCCAGAGAAGCCCTTCGGCTGAGTCACATTATAGGCCAATGAGATGAGAGGAGACGTTTGTCCCTTCTTCTTTCCTTCTTTTTCCCAGCTGATACACAGACAAATGTCGGGAGATGCAGCCATCCTCTGGAGATCCTGAGGTAGCAGCAGGAGGAAAAGACTGAGACAATCACACAGAAGCCGGTCCTGGGGGCCTTGGGCCGTCAACGGGGCCTCCAGACAGCTGCCTCCAGGCTGTTTGTTCAAATGGCTGCAGTTGAATCTTCTGTTACTTGCACCTGAATGCGATTCCTCACTGAAAGGTGGGGGGACTCTGCCTCTTTCCTGAGGAGCTGCCGATGGGTAAACAAGACATGGTTTATCTAGTTGTTCCGCCACAAATGAGGAAGAACACCTCTCTCGGGTAGCCCAAGCCCAGAATTAAGCTTGGCACTCCCCTTCTGTAAAAGAAGGGGGATGGGCCAGGTGATGGCAAGGGTTGGTTCCAGCCCTGGAGTCCAGCATGGAAGAGGAGGCCATGGTGGGGACATCCTATGAGCTCCAACCTGCCCCTCCACTCCAGCGGAGCTTGCTAAGGGGGTGAGAGGCCCAAACAGAGACTATCCCAGCTATTGTTACATCTTTCACCAAACTTCTGGGCAAAAGGACCACTGGACAGGCAGTGAGGACACACCCAGCAGAGGCTTTAGGCCTGGAGGAGGTCAGCAGGCAAGTGGAAGGACTGATTGGCCATGAAAGCCAAGGACTTGAGGGGCTGTACAGTTTAGACCTGGAGAGTGCGTTGCCACCAATGTACGTGTAGTGGGGAAACATTTATGGAGCTAATTTTAGAGACTAGACCATAGGAGATGGGGAAGAGGTATCTTCTTAACCTACTGGAGATTTTAAATTCAGAGAGGCACTCTTCAGCTGGCGCACACATGTGCGTACATGTGTGCATGCTGGCGGGTGGATGTGTGCACACACGTGCATGTATATGTGCGTATGCGTGCCTGGGTGTTGTGGCTGCTTGCTTCTTAGCCTCCAGGCTGGTTGAGAGGAAGCCTTTATGATCTCACATCTCAGCCTGGGGGCTTTAGAACCTCCAAATGGCACTTGCCGTTGCATGGAGGTGAGAAGAGAAAGGGGCAGCTAAGTATTTACCTGATGTCAGGTGCTGTGCCATCTCCTACAATTACATTACACTCACAGTGAGCCTGCAAGGCAAATCTGATCTCCCCCACTTGACAGACTTTGAAGACAGGGCTTGATTGAGACACAACTCTGGACTGGCAGAGCCACTCACTCTGGGTTCTCTTCCTGCTTCCGTAACTTACATCTGCATGGCCATGGGCACGTCACCTAACTGCTGAGAACCTCAATTTACCAACAGGAAAAGAGGGGCACTTTGGAGTTGGAGGCACATTTGATCGTTCCTACTCTGCTCAGTCCCCCACGTTACAGTGAGGACGGAATTAAATAACATTTGTGAATTTTTTTAAATCGTCAAGTGCCATGACAATTAAAGGCTTATAATTATTTTCCATAACAATAATAATAAGCGAAATTTGATTCTGGCGTAAAAATGCAAAAAACTGAAATTCAATGATGTAAAACAGATCAATTTGGGGAAAATTATACCCCATCTGCATTTCACAAAGCTAGTGAACATACACATTGCCACACCATGAGATGGACTAGAAAAAGGGAAATGTCCATTAATTCAGTAAGTCTGCCCAATTCCTGTTGACTCAAAGGCACAACAATTTATTCATGAATAACTGCTGGGCTTAGGGGAAGATTCAATGATTAAAATATATTCTTAAAGGCTTTAAGAGACTTTAAGCGATCATTTGTATTCCAAATTGGTCTCACTGACACGAGCTCTTTAAAATGTTAGATCACAAAATAATCCAAAGCCAGAGGCTGACTGGCAATCCTTCTGCTGGTTTCATCAAGTCGAGCAAGGGTTCCCATTCTGCTGAGACAATAGGCTGCATAATAAGCGCTCATAACTGGAGTTTAGGGATCTAATCCAATGAAATCTTCAATCAACTTAATCTGATACTGCTTTGGCAATTTTTCTGGACCAGTCCCGAATTTGGATCATCTGTCCTATTATCCAACAGTGAATACCACCATATGACCCAATTTTGAGTCTGAAAGAAAATGCCTCCTGTTGTTCTGTGGTCTTCTATTTTTCCTATAGTGCAGCTTGCCTTATTTAAGCCTCATGAACATCAATGACCCAAAATTCCTGCCCCTATTTCCTCATTCAGGACCTCACATCCCTAAATGGTCTACTAAACCCCATGCCCCCATCCACTTGGCTGAGGCTTTCTGGGAATCCATTGCTAATGGTACCCCGTGGACAATGCTATTTTGGGTGAGAGAGAGGCACCATATCTTGGAGCAACTAAAGTCACCATACCATGAGATGTGAGAGCAGTGCTGGGTTCCTTGCAAAGTAAGAAGAATGGCATCTCTCATGTTTTGTGGGTGAGCCCCAAAGCAGCTTGGCTTGTGTCCAGAGTGCGTTCAACCTCCTCATGAAAATATCCCCTTTGGCTTTCTTTCTAAGCCCTCTGTCTACATGAGGGCCCATGAGGCACTGACCACTCTGCCGTTCCCTCCATCCCTTCAGTCTCTCCCTCTCTTCCTTCCCAAGACAACTCTGCCGCCAACTCCCCCAATGCTCTCCAGCCAACAAAGGCCCTGTGCACTTCACTTCATGTAAACAGATGCTCGAAGTTGGACGGAGGGACCATCAGTTCAACCAACAGCCAATCTCCAAATCCCATTTTGGACTTGGCTACAACATGCTGCAATGTGAATTTTCGAACCCCAGATTTTCTGTCCGATTTTAACCCATGTGGCAAGCCATGTGTTTCAATTTTAAGGCTTGAAAAATACAGTCAACATGGCTCTGAGGCCTTGTACTGGCCTTAAGTCCCTTCTGACTCATTCACAGCTGTATTCAAGCTCAGGACAGTCTCCTACACCTTGTCTGCCAAATGCCTTCTAGGCCAGGCTGAGTGAGGGAGGGAAAGCCTGGGTCTCTCAAAGACCCTCGGTGGTCCCGTCCTTGGCCAGAGAGTGCCACACCTACAGGAGGAAAGAACCGACCCAAGTCAGAGGTCCGACAATCAGATTTTGTTTAGGATAGAAGGCCATTGAATCGGTCTCATTTATTTTCTCTGTACTTGTGTTTCCTTAGTTTTCCCACATTATTTCTAATTTGGGCTGTTAGAAATGGGGAAAGATTGGGCTTCCCTGGTGGCGCAGTGGTTGAGAGTCCGCCTGCCGATGCAGGTGACACGGGTTCGTGCCCCGGTCCGGGAAGATCCCACATGCCGCAGAGCAGCTGGGCCCGTGAGCCATGGCCGGAGCCTGTGCTCCACAACGGGAGAGGCCACAACGGCGAGAGGCCCGCGTACCGCAAAAAAAAAAAAAAAAAAAAAAAAAAAAAAAAGAAATGGGGAAAGATTAAAAACCACTGATCTAAAGATAATAGAATATCTTGGTGGTTATTGCATTAAAAACCAGCCAGCTAAAGTGAGTTTGGAAGACCTTAGAAGTCAAAGCTGGCAGAGTCTACAGGCCAAGGAGCAGCTGTCTTGCTGAAGGCCGTGCCTCCCTCCCTAGTGAAAACACATGTAGAAACATATGAGTCTGTCCTCTTATCTCCATCTCCTAGAAAGAATGGGATAGAGGTATGGGATTGCCCTTTGGATCAGGGATTCGCCCAGGCATCCCTAATAGGTGGACCTTATCTACAGTGTGGCCCTATCACCCTTTGCTTGTCTGTCTTGCTCATGAGCCTTAATGAATATCTGTTGAATAGAGGACTGGGATAAAACATATTTTGGCTGCCTCAAATGCTTTCCTAGAGAATTAGGTATGCATGTCTGAATGGGTGGATATAGGGGTAAAGAAATGAACACTCATGGACTTCCCTGGTGGTGCAATGGTTAAGAATCCACCTGCCAATGCAGGGGACACGGGTTCGAGCCCTGGTTCGGGAAGATCCCACATGCCGTGGAACAACTAAGCCCGTGCTCCACAACTACTGAGCCTGCTCTCTGGAAGAGTAGCCCCTGCTCACCGCAACTAGAGAAAGCCCGCGCACAGCAATGAAGACCCAACGCAGCCAAAAATAAAAATAATCTTGTTAAAAAAAAGAAATAAATGAACACTCAAACTGTCACTTAATGAATGATATGAGCCACATCATTTATATTTCTCTCTCTTCGCTGACAATGTATAGTTTAACTAATAATATTAAATGTGTCTATGATACTACTCCCCTGGGTTTTCTACCATTCCTCTTACATCTTACTTCCAATAAGTTCCTCCTACACACACACACACACACACACACACACACACACACACACACACACACACAC
>NW_020174423.1:4322537-4330245 GCF_003031525.2 Neophocaena asiaeorientalis asiaeorientalis | reverse complement strand
CCTCACATGATTCCTAAAAAAAAAACCATCACAAATGGTACAGGTGCTAGGAACAAGAAGAAAGGTAGGGAATAGTGCTTCTTCGAAATGCTTCTTTTCAATTAATAATTTACCCTCAGATCAATAGTAGCTTTGGTACATCTCAAGGTCCCACAACTGGGAACATAATTACCGGTAGCATAACTTTACAATGACATTTCATTATTACAATTAATTACATACAAATAAAGTATCCACCAGCTCCCCCCGCCAAAGAAGTTTGGCCAATTTGTGTTGATAATTAGATAAGGCTTATTTTAAATCCAGCCAGCCAGCCGCATCCATCTTTATGTGCTTTTTAAATGTAACCCACATAAATTTGAGTGTCCTCATGGCCCTTTCAGCTTTTTCACAGTCAAAAGAAATACACAGTCAACTCTTAAATCCCTGAGGATTTAATGGAGATTTGGGGATGGATTTTCTAGATGAAGTGGCACAAGGATTTTTCACTATCTTAACTGTTCTTCTTTGAGAAGCCACCAACCTATGCTCCACTCCCTTTGAATGCAATGCAATAAAATCCTTCATCTTATTACAACTTTTCTAGAGCCAACAAACCAATTACACAACTCCCTTTCAGAAGTACAAAGTCTCAGTCAAAATAGAATATTGACCATGCCTATGACATTATAATGAGTCCACTCCCCGCACTCAACCCATCTCCTCATTCAACCTGCATTCTCCTCTCTTCTCCTTCCCGGTGCAGGTTGGAGACATGGCAATTTAAGGTGAGGGCATGGTGCCTTGGCAGTCTGCCCCCCACCCCTACTTATTACATCGTAAATATCTGAGCCCACCTGCCCAGCCTCTCCCATCAGAGTCTCTGCTCCTTGGAGGTCTCTACATAGTGACAAATTCAAATTTTCTTTCTTGCCACAAACAAAACACACACCACGTACTCCAATGTTCAGGGCAGCCTGAGGGTGATACTGTCTCGCTCATGCTGAGCGCCGAGAAATGCCTCTCATGTGACCAACATTACCCCTTTGGGAGCAAATTAAAGGGTACTGTCTTCACCCTAAGTCCCGGGCTGGATCTGGGGTGTAGCTCTCTTTTTTAAAAAATTTATTTGTTTTATTTATGTATTTTTGGCTGTGTTGGCTCTTTGTTGCTGCGTGCGGGCTTTCTCTAGTTGCTGTGAGCCGGGCTGCTCTTCGTTGAGGTGCTCGGGCTTTTCATTGCAGTGGCTTCTCTTGTTGCGGAGCACAGGTTCTAGGTGCACGGGCTTCAGCAGTTGAGGCTCACGGGCTCTAGAGCGCAGGCTCAGTAGTTGTGGTGCACAGGCTTAGTTGCTCTGCGGCATGTGGGATCTTCCCGAACCAGGGCTCGAACCCGTGTCCCCTGCACTGGCAGGCGGATTCTTAACCACTGCACCACCAGGGAAGCCCCTGAGGTGTCTCTTGAATGAGACTAAGGAAGCTGCTGTCCCATCCATCTTGCACTGCCCCCCAAACCCATCCTGGCTGCCCTAGTTTAAATCCCATTATTCCATCTTGCTTCCGGAAGGTGCCATATTGCCTTTTTTTTTGTTCCTTGGCGTGATTAGCCATACCAACAGAGGGAATTAAGGAAGTTTCTCCAAGTTTAAGATCAGATCTCAAATTGTTCCGGCACTCTTTGCTAAAAGTTGCAGATCTTTCTCCCGCAAGGATTGATCCAAGGGCTTCTCATTTTCCAAGCCTGCTTTTATGGCTCCCTCAGGCTGCCTTTTGCTATAGCAGCTCCTCCTACTGCAGCATAGAACGTTTGTGCTGCTGGTAGATTCCTAATTATGAACTCAATCTATAAACCCTAGCTTCCCTGCCCTCCTACCCTTAGGATGCCCTACCCTTAGGCCAGTGAGACAGTTGACCACTAAATCAGATGCCTGGTGGCTTGAGAGCTGCAAGAATCTCTGCTGTCCAGTACTCCATCTACAATGCTTCTGTTCTGCCCTCAGTGCTTGCCGTGCCCAAAACCTTCCAAGAACCACTAACACAACTCAAAGTCCTTTTCTCTGGTTCCTTACGTGGAACTTCCTGCGAATTTATGTTTCTAGTAGCAATTAGCTTGTATAAACAGTTCAAAGCCCACTTGATTGCAAGGCTTACAGTAGCAGCCCTGCTCCTGGGGAGCTGGTCCCAGCTAGAGCAGGGCAACAACTTTGAACTAGCTCAAGTTTGCTTATCATTGACTTCCTCACTCCTTGCATAAAAGTCTCTTATTTCTTAAAACAGAGTTGGGCGTCTCTGAGGATTAGATTAAATGCTAATGTCCAGTTTGCAAGTTCTTGTAGGCATCCTCCATTTAACCAATTCGCGTGACCCTGCGTTCGTTTAATCCTCTGTGTGGTTGCACCTGTTCTCTAAAACTCTAATTGTAATGTCAGAGAAGTTTCCGTGTTTCTCTCAGGCTTTCCTGTGCTGTAGTGCTTATACCTCATTCACCTACATTTGTTTATATTACGGTTCCAGCACTTTGGGAATCCTAGAAGGTATATCTATGGCTCAGAAAATGACTATTATTTTAATCTAAGAAGCAGAAAACTGTGCCTTAGGCAAAATCCCACTCAGGCCTCTCAGATCTAACCTGCACAAAGTCGGGTCCACTTATGGTCCTTTTTACACGGGGTTACATTCTAAAAGCATTACTCCAATCCATCTTGGAAAGAATGGAGGTCTTTTGTGACATAAACCGGCTAGCTCTTCACCAAACCTGATTTCTCTTCCTCCTGGCCACACAGCTAGATGATATTTCCCAACCTCCCTTGCAATTAGGAGTGGTCATGTGACTGGGTTCTGACCAGTGAGATGCCAGTGGATACAATGGGTACCACATCTAGGCCTAGGCTCTAAAAACATCCCACATCCATTTCCACTCTCTTTCCCCTTCTCCAGGCTGAATGTAGATAAGCTCTGCAACATTGGAAAGATGTGTTGAAAATGGGAAGGAGCCCAGTTCCCTGAATCACCACTTGTAGGAGAGCTGCCCACCAACTTACAACAAATATTTTGGACTTTATGTAAATAAGAAGTAAATTTCTATCATATTTGAGCCATAATACATTTATTTATTGTACTGGTTGGCATCCCCTTAACTAATAGCACATCGCACAAAAAACTCCTTCTTCAAACATCTTCTCACCTCCTCCTTCCCAAACACTTAGTCAGTGTCACCTTTTGAGAGAAACTGCCCACACCCACAATACTCTGAGAAATAAATCTACCTTCCATTCTGACTTTTATTTTGAAGGGTGGCTTTTAACCTTACCCTAGAATTTTGATAAATTTAAAAACCTTCCTGCTGACACATCAATTTTGCTTAAATAAGTTAAATATGTTCTCCCAAAATTGTAAACTTCATCCCACTCCAGACTAAACAAGACAGATGATTTTGGAAACTCTAAAATAATCTAATAGGAAATAATTAAAATAATATGGTGTTATTGTACAATGATTATTAGGAAAGCATTATTTCTTGTATTAATCAAGATAGGATAGACTCTGCTTGTAAGAAACAACCAACTCCCCTCAAACCTCAGTGATATTACCCAACCAAAATGTATCATCTCTCAAACATACAAAGTCTGCTTCAGATCCAGGAGACTCCAGGGCGGCTGTGCTCCATGGGGTAGCTCAGGGATCCAGGCTGCTTTGATCTTGTGGCACCGTCATCTCAATATATACTTCCACAGCAGGGGAAGAGAATGCTGTAGCCTCTAACAGTGGCAGAGCTGTTAAATGCTCTGGCCCACATATGACACGTCACCTCCAGAGTACGTTGGCCAGAACAAGTCACACGGTTCCTCCAAACTTGGAGAGTGTGGGGAAGGAAAAACACCCTTCCGTATGCCCAGAAGGACAGGAGAATTGGATATAGTGAGCAGTAGGTACTAGAGAACTCTATCTTTGAAACTTTTAATTTCGGTTTCTTAATATTTCTGCTGTGAACTTCTGGTAAGTCCAAATTTTTTTCCAAAAACAATCCTGTAATTTAAACTTTTTTTTTTGCTGAGTCATTTGGATTTCCCAACTCCAGTTAGTTAGAATGAGTGCAGTGTAAGGAAATGCATTTCCTTTAATAAAAACAAGAGCAAAGGAAACAAGAATCTCAGGAGGATTGAGCTTTTCTCAGGAGACATGCTGCCGGGGCAGGCCTGGGAGGCCAGTCCGGGGTGGGAGATGGCCAGGGTAGGAGGCATTTCTAGCATCGTGTTCCCCACATCTCCTAGTCCCAAATCACATAGCTTCCTACCGTGATAAAAATACCCGGAGCCTCTGTCATTTTAGCAAGGTTTAATTAAAGCTGCCCTAAATTAAGAAAATCTAGTCATTGTTTGCATTCCTAGAGGCCTATGTTTAGTTGAGTCACACGTAAGCAAAGAAATGAAAAATTAGCTTAATTTTTTGGCTGCGGGGAAGGGTGTGAATTGGTTTTCTGTCGCTTGTGGGGAACATCTTGTGTCTTCCCTCAGCTGGGTTTCTCTGATGGGATTGCTTCTTCCCACCCTCCTGAAGGTCTCTGAGGACAAGCTGCTGCTTGGTTCTAACCTGAGGCAACCTCAAGAGGCCACAGACAGACCAGCTCAAGTTGGGTAGGGCTGGGGAACTCCTCCCGAGAAAAGCTGTGGCCCCGACCCCAGGCCTCCGAGCAACCGAAAGCTGACACCAAGTGGGTCCCTTGTGGGCGTTTGTCACCCCTAGGGCTGAGCTGAGCAGTGGAGGGGGCGTTCGGAATCCTACTTCCTGTCTCGAAAAAATGAATCAGGGAAACTTCCAGAATCCTTGGGGTGGGGAGGAATGGCTGTAGAGAGGCCATGAATGAGGTGTCTAAGAACAAACCTCTAGAGTCAGACTGTCTTGCTTTGAATCCCATCTCTGTCACTGGTGGCTCTGTAACTCTGAACAGGTTTACTTCACCATTTTGTGCCTGTTCATCTTCATAAAATCATAATACGTACCCCAAAGGGTCATTATGAGGATTAACCTAGTTCATAGATGTGAAACCCTTAGAAGAGTGCCTGGCTTATAGTAAATGACCAGTAAATGTTAGCTTCAGTTATTATTATAAGGGGGCTCTACCTACCTCTGGGAACTCCCACTTGGTTGCCTGTGGCAGCCTCCCGGACACTGTACTTCCAGAGCACTTCCCTGTTCAAATACTGGAGAGTTTTAAATTTTTATTTTAAATCCAGGAAGCTGATTGCCTTGGTGGACCAATGTGTAAGGAATGTGTGATCTGCAGGAGGGGAGAACTGTAAGAAGGATGGGACCCCATTAGGTATCCAGGGTTTGAGTCCCGCAGTAAAGATGTGGGAACAGCCTAGAGTGAAGAATCTTTCAGCAAACCCAGAGCAGACTCAGGCCCTGGGGTAACCATGGAAACAGGAGCCCACAGAGGGATGGGTAAGTGGGTGGAAGGATGGATCCATCAATGGGCAAGGGATGGGTAGTTGGGTGGGTGTCACTTTCACAGAAGAGTGAAGGCCTGTGGGCTGCAGCTATGAGTACCTCTGAGCTGTGGGGAGCTATGGGGAGGTGGGAATGTGTCCGATGGTAGACGGCTGGCCATGGTAAAGGACAAGCAGGCCAGGGCAGAAAGGGAATCTTTCGCTGAGAGATTTCCCCCAAGTTCCCAGCCTAGGGAAGGAGTAGAGATCAAAGGAGGAGGAAAGGAGTGGGCTTTCAGCCTCTGCAGCTTCCAAGTTGGGTTTCTGGCCTAGAGAGTCTTGACCTACCTAATATCCTTTATTCCCTGCTTCTCCTGCCTAATTCTCTGCTGCTTGTAACCAAGAGCTGGGCCGCCTGACCCTTCTTCAGACCTGTGGGGTGGTTCAGGGCTTTGACCTACCTAATATCCTTTATTCCCTGCTTCTCCTGCCTAATTCTCTGCTGCTTGTAACCAAGAGCTGGGCCTGACCCTTCTTCAGACCTGTGGGGTGGTTCAGGGTTGAAAACGTCATTCTGAGAAAAGGGAAACAAAGTCTTATCTGATGCTGAGAGATCATCCCTCAGTTCCAGCTCAGGACTCCCCTGGGCCTGTGTCCTGAAGCCCTTCCAGCTGGGGATACCTTCAGCTACCCCGTGGTGAGCAGCGAGTGGAGACTCTCCAGTGCTCTCTCCTCCCACCTTGGGAGAAATGGATGCGGATGTCCACCAGCATCTACTTTCCCACAGGCAACAGGGAAGGCTGATGCCCCCAAATTCTCTTCTCCCTGCAACTTCCTCCGCCTCTCCTGGTTACTTGGGGCCAATGACTGAGTTCTGGACAAAGGATTGTGGGCAGGAGAGAAGTCTGCCCCTTCCAGACCTAGCCTTGGAAACGTCTCATGCCATCCTCCACGCTCTCTTCCCTCATCTCTCATCTTGATGTAGAGGATCCCAGGGAAGGATTCCAAGGCTCTTAGAAACTGACAGAGCTCAAGATGGAAGGAGCCTGGTTTCTGGAATCAGCGGGTGGAGACCCCGCATTGAACTGTAATATGAGTGAGAAATGATACTTTTATTAGGTTAAGCTACCGGGATTGGGGGTTGTAGATTACAGCAATTCGCCTACCCTAATTAATCTTGCACTTGAGATCATCAAGAGGCCAGACTCTGGAACCAGAGAGACATGTTTGAGTCTAGGCATCTCACTTCATGGGCATCAGTAAAATACGGTTAATAATGGTACCCAACTGAGGGCAGGAGGCAAGCAGAGAGCTTAGCACAGGGCCGATCACATCATAAGCACTCAGTAATTGGTACTAGTCATGGTTGACATTTTAAGCACTTGTTATGTGCCAGGCCTCCCTCTACTGCTACCCTCACCATCATCGCTCTCAGCTTCGTTTCACCACTATCTTCATCTTCTTCGGCCACAGGTGAGGGCCTTGAGGTAAACCCTCCTGATCTGGTATCCCCCTTGGGCCCAGAGAGTAGGGCCAGTGGGAGGGGCTGGGGGCTTCAGTCCAGGCTGTCAGTCACCCAAAGAAGGGTCAGGAGAAGAGGGACAGCATAAGTGACATGCCGGAGGCAGATGGAGAGGGAGTTCCTGGGCCGCTGGGGCTCAGACTCCACACTGTGTGCTTTGAGGAGGGCCTGGGGTAGAGAGGAAAGACAGCCAGACCCCAGAGGTGGTCAAGAGTGAGACTGGGAGCCAAGCTGTCCTCTTGTTAATTTCCCTTGTGGCGACCTTAATTCGAAATTTAATCAAGTTTATCTTAATTTTTTTCTAGCCTTGCCCCAGGATGTTCTGGGGAATTCACTGAAGGGCCTCAATGGAGCAATACCCATTACACCACTTGGGTATACCTTGGGAGAGCCTCCCAAGGAGATGGGTTTTGGAGGAGAAGGTGCAAGATGTGGGACCTCAAAGTCCCCTATGTAGGTCAGCTCTGGGGCATCTGGTCCTCTTTGTAATAAGGAACTCAGAGAGGAGCCCTTCAGAAACAATGTTCTCTCCCTTATCGACCTCCAGGGGCACCTAGGAATGGGGGGCTGTAGGAGGAGAGGAGGGTGGCCTCTGGGGATAAAGCCAAACAGCCTAGGCAAGGACTCACATGTAATAAATTCAGTCTGCATTCAGAAACGATGCAAAAACTATACAAATACTTACTGTGTCCTCTCGAGAAAACACTTAGTGAGGAGTTGCACTCATAATAGGGCAAAACTTCTTAAAATCCTTACTTTTCTCTCAATCCCGCCCCCCC
>NW_020174423.1:4319164-4322384 GCF_003031525.2 Neophocaena asiaeorientalis asiaeorientalis | reverse complement strand
ACCCCGGTCCTCCCCTCCCCACAACTCTCCTTCCCAAGACTCAGTCCCACTTCCCCAGCTCAGGTCTCCCTGCCTGCTTCCCTCTTCTCTTCCGCTCTGCCTCTGCCCCCAGCAGCTTCTCTGTGCTCTTTCACCCTAAATCCAAGGCAGGGAAGGAACCAAGGTAAATGATTCTGAGAGGCAGTGTCTCAGGCAGACCTGCAGGAGCCGGGGATTGAGGGGAGGTGGTGAAAAAGGCACCTAGCCTTTATGGTGACCCCGCTTGGGCAGGCACTGGCCCTAGAGGCAGGGCAGGGGTGGGTGTTAACTGAGCTAAGACACAGCCCTTGCCCTTGGCGCTGATCACTGGGCCCAGCTCTGTGCCAAGGCCCCTAAAGAAGGGCTGCTCAGCCTCTCAATCTCGGCTCCAGGCTCTATACTGTGATGGCTCAGGGGGCTTAAAGAAAACACTGATTCCACGGGCCCTGCATCAGAGATTCTGATTTAATTGGTCTGGGTTGAGGTCCAAGGCATCCAGGGGCATCGGTTATTTTAAAATCTCAAGGGATTCCTATGTGCAGCCAGGAATGAGATCCCTTAGGCTAATCAATTGCCTGGGAGAGCGCCCTAGAGCCTGGGGGATCCAGGCCGCAGCCCCAGGCACAGCAATTCTTTCCCCTCCAACTGCCTTCTTTTTTTTTTTTTGCCGTACGTGGGCCTCTCACCGCTGTGGCCTCTCCCGTTGCGGAGCACAGGCTCCGGACGCGCAGGCTTAGCAGCCATGGCTCACGGGCCCAGCCGCTCCGCAGCATGTGGGATCTTCCCGGACCGGGGCATGAACCCGTGTCCCCTGCATCGGCAGGCGGACTCTCAACCACTGCGCCACCAGGGAAGCCCCAACTGCCTTCTTGACCCGCCCAGAGGAAGAAGGCGGGGGCCAAGACTCTGGCTGTCACAGAATAATGTAAGACAGAAGATGAAGGCTCACTCACTCATCATTCAATCATGTATTCAGTAACCACTTAATATAAGTGTTGTGGGGAAAATGCTAGAAACTGACTGAGGGATCCAGTTTAGATTGGGTAGTCGGGCCTCTCTAAGGAGGTGACATTTAAATCAAGACCTGAGTGACAAGAAGGAGCCTGCCCTGGGAAGCTGCCATGACAAGCGGAGAAAACAGTAGGTGCAAAGGCCCTGTGGAGGGAGCAAAGGGGCACAGGGCTGGAGCATAATTGTTGGAGAAGAGACCAATGGGCTGAAGTCTGCCAGGCAGAGGTGCATCATGGGGGATTTTGGAACTATGGGACGGCATGCCTTTCATGCTCAGTTCCACGGGAAGCCCCTGGAAGGTTTTCCGGAGGGAATGGAATGACCTAATTTGTGTTTTTAAGAGACATTCTGGCTGTGATGGGGAGGGTGGCTGGTGGGAAGCCGGATGGATGCCCGCGATCAGTCCATTCCGGCGGGGGTGGCGGGGGCACCCCTGTTCTCCCCCGGGAGAGGATGAACACTCAGCTCCTCCGCGGGGGGAATGTAGGTCAGGCAGCCCAGCACCCTCAGCCAAGCCGTCAGTGCAGCCCCCTCGCCTGTCAGAGGAACAAGCCGACTGAGATGTGTGGGCTCAACTGAGAGATCAGTGCTGGCAGAGGCAGAGACAATAATCACCAAGGTGCAGGGATCTGGGCAGCTGCCTGGGGCCCCTTTTTCTTCTTCCCCGGGGTGCCTTCCCCCCACCCCCTCCGCCGCATCAGGATCTCCCTGACAGGCCAGCCCAGGGGCAGGCCTTGACTGTGCCTGGAACAGGCGGCTGTATTTTAAGATCAGGGCTCAGGCTTCTAAATAAACCAAAAACACAGCCAGCTTCCCAGGCACAGAAGGAGGGAGACGGCTCCATTTCTCTTCAGCGCAGTGACTGGGAAATAAACCGGTGGCTCTGCCTGTCACATACACTTAACCCTCTGCAAAGGCATCTGTCAGACCCCAGAGCTCCTGCCTCAGCCTTTCTAAGAAATAACTGATGTGCCCCAGACCCAGGCTTCTCCTTGTGGCTCCAAGTGCACATTGTTGTTCAAGGAAAGGTGGGCGTGGGGCCTTGTCCTTGACCCCGGGGGGAAAAGCTGATAAAGGGCAGGTACGGACCCTGGGCCCCTGAGTGGCTGCAGCATGTCTCAGTCAGCTGCCGAAGGGGACCAGGGAGAGAAGGAGAGGGAGGGAGGGAGGGGGAATGGTAAGGAGGGGGGAGAGGGGGGCTGGCCAGAGCAGGGGCAGAGCTGAGAGGCGAATGGAGCAGCGCCTCTAGACAGTGAGCGCTCCAGGGGCCCGGCAGAGCCCTGGTGTCTGCGGGCAGGTGGGTGGCCGTGGGTGTGGAAGAAACAAAGAGAAACGGAAGGCGGGCAGCAGCGGGGAGGGCGGGGGCCCCCTCCAGGGACGAAATCTCCCACAACCACAAAGGAAGAGGGAACGAGCTAGAACAAAACCGACAGGAACAGAAGGAGGCGGGCAGATAGATAGAGCAG
Organism: Neophocaena asiaeorientalis asiaeorientalis; assembly: GCF_003031525.2. Lineage (NCBI taxonomy): Eukaryota > Metazoa > Chordata > Mammalia > Artiodactyla > Phocoenidae > Neophocaena > Neophocaena asiaeorientalis. The sequence goes on along the minus strand of NW_020174423.1, from coordinate 4,319,889 downwards.
GGGAGGGAGGAAAACCTCCTAGTTATCAAACCCAAGTGTTTCTGGGGAAAAGGGACCCTCCAAATGTGGCAGGAAAAGGTGATTTATGCATTAAGCTCAACTAGGAGAAGAGTCAGGAGCGAGGTCAAGGCGACGGGAGTGGCTGGGGACGGTGGCCACACAGCAGAAGCCACATAGACATGTGGTGGCGAAGCAGAAGTGGGGCTGTGAGCTTCGGGGTGGCCAGAGACCAGGCAGGGCACAGTGAGGGGATGGGGGCAAAGGGTAGAGAGGGCCCCAGACTTCAATGATAGGTCCAGCGGACCTAGACAGGGGTGAGGGCCGTGTGCTCCAAACACAGACCTCGAAAGAAACAGAGGTGGAGACGAAGACAGCAAATACCAGATTCTCCCTCTTCCTCTATCTCTGTGTGTGTGTGCCTGTCTCTGTCTGTCTCTGCCTCTCTGTCTCTGTCTCCTTCTGTCTCTCTCTCTTCCCCTCTCTCTCACACACACACCCCTCCCTCTCTAAAAGCATCAGACAAAAGAGAAAGGAAGCTCATGTGGCCATCTCCACCCCATTCTCCCTCCCACGTGGCCTGCCTCCCTGGACTCCCCGCACTTGCAGGGGGCTGACACACACACCCCTCCCTCTCTAAAAGCATCAGACAAAAGAGAAAGGAAGCTCATGTGGCCATCTCCACCCCATTCTCCCTCCCACCTGGCCTGCCTCCCTGGACTCCCCGC
>NW_020174423.1:4289351-4317027 GCF_003031525.2 Neophocaena asiaeorientalis asiaeorientalis | reverse complement strand
ACTCCACATGAAGCGAGGTCAAGGGTCCTCACCAGGCCCTCTGAGGAGCCCCAAAGCATGCAAGCTGTGCAGAGCACCCATCTAGTGGGGATGACATTGCCAGGGCATCATAAATAAAAGACATGCTGCCCACCGTGGCTGAGATGGCTGCCCTGGGAGTCCTGCTGGCACAGGTCTCCTCTGTGTGAAGCCAGGCTTGGTTCCAGGACACTCCACATGAAGCGAGGTCAAGGGTCCTCACCAGGCCCTCTGAGGAGCCCCAAAGCATGCAAGCTGTGCAGAGCACCCATCTAGTGGGGATGACATTGCCAGGGCATCATAAATAAAAGACATGCTGCCCACCGTGGCTGAGATGGCTGCCCTGGGAGTCCAGAGCCACAAGGGCTTTCCCGGGACTTCTGTCCAAGACCTGTAGCCCGTGAGCTCCCTGCTAAGCTCACGTCCTGCTCCGATCTTGGCAAACGGGGACCATGAGAAAAGGCTGAGACCAAGGGGAGGGGGCTTCCCGGCGACTGTGGGTCCATTTCTCAGTTCCAGCCCAGCTGGTAGTGCTTTAGGGAACAGTCCTTGGAGACCAAGAGCTCGAATCTGGGCCATAAGTCTCCTGGGGAATGGGGACACTGGTACTGAGCATATCTATGCTGGACCCACACTCCAAGTCCCCACTGTGTCCGCATACACAAAGTTCTCATTTCATTACGCACACAGACCTGTCACAGTCGCACTGAATACTACACTGTACACGGCACACTGTAGACACAGCTCACAGTCTGCCACTGTGTGCACACACCACGCTGACATGCCCTAGGTTTCCCTGTTCTGACACGCTGTACACATCCTCCCACCGCTCAGAGGTCCAATTTTTATCAGCGCTGCACAGACACTGAAAAGTCTTATTTTCCTCAGACCACACACACACACACACACACACACACACACACACACCTCCCTACAATCCTCCAACTCTGGCACACCACACCGGCCTGTACACGCGCAGTGCCCACACAGAGCTCCCAAACAGAACTCCGTGACTCCCTCCCACGCCGGTGGGGCTTGCGCTCCCGCCCCCAGCAAGCTAAGCTGAGCTCGACCTTGGGTTTCCCGGCTCCGTCTTCACCCCTCCAGATGCCTTTCCCCACCACCCTCTTTCCCCCGAAGCTTCAGGAAACTTTTCAGCAGGTGCCTAAAAGGGGAAACCTGGAGTCCCTCCCGTCCTGCTCTTCCCCGGACTCAAGCCATCCCTCATTCCCCAGCTCGGCTCCGCCCGAGACCCAAGCGGGGAAAGGTCACCGTAGGCAGTCCCCTGCCTGCGCCCTGTGGCAATAACAGCTGTCACCAGGGGATAGGCGAGGGGCTGGGAAAGGTGTTGGCTCTGCGTCGAGCCGGGGGCCCGAAGGGGTCGCCGCGACGCGCGGGAGGAGAGCAGAGAAGCCGAGGCGGCAGCATCTCCGGAGTCCGGGCGGCGGCCTCGCAGGGAGCTGGGAAGCGCGGAGCTGTCCGTTCAGCACCACCGCGCCGTGCCCCAGAGCAGGGCCCGCGCCGAGGCGCACCGGCTCATCTCCCGCTCCGGCCCCCGCTGTGGCGCGCGTTGTTGTCTCTCTTCGGTGCTGAGGGGCGCGCGGAAAGAGAGAGGAGGGTTCTGCGAGCATCGGGGCCACGCAGCCACCTGTGAGCCTCCTGCAACTGCGGACGGCGGCGGCATCCCCGGCCGGAGACAGGATACGCTCGGCGGACCCCGCCCGCTTTTTTTTTCCAGTCGCGGGGGCTGGACGCAGGGGACGCCAGGCCGGCCCCCTTAGCCCACCCGGGGTTAATGACTCGAGAGGTGAATTTCCCCGCCCCCTCCCGAGGCTACGCGCCCCCCATCTCGGCCCAGCCCGGCCGGTGCGCATCCCAGCTCTGGTCCCGCCTGTCTGCGGCGAGCGGGCGGGGGCGTCTCCTCGACCCGCCCACGGGCAAGGTCGGCTCGCAGCTCCCTGGGCTCTCAGAGCCGCTGGGGTGCGACCTCCGCCAGCGTAAAGGGACCGACAGAACCCCCAGGGTGGGCGTGGAAACGCGGCCATGCTAGTGGAAACATAGCCCCCACTCCAAGCCTTTCCTTGGGAGGGGGCCAAAACCCATAGAACCGGCTCCCCATCCCAGTGTCCTTCAGCACCCAGAGACCTGCTGGAGAGGACTGGGTTCGCCAGGGACGGATGGGGAAATAGAAAGAGGTGCCCGAGCCCTGAGCGCCCGGCGCTCACCCGACACGATTCCTTCGGCTTCCAGGTGTAGCGCCCCCGCGCGGCGCGGGCGGCTGGGCGTCTCCAGTATGACTGGCCAGAGCCTGTGGGACCTGTCGGAGGCCAACGTCGAGGATGGAGAGATCCGCATCAACGTAGGCGGCTTTAAGAAGCGGCTGCGCTCGCACACGCTGCTGCGCTTCCCCGAGACGCGCCTGGGCCGCCTGCTGCTCTGCCACTCGCGCGAGGCCATTCTGGAGCTCTGCGACGACTATGACGACGTCCAGCGTGAGTTCTACTTTGACCGCAACCCCGAGCTCTTCCCCTACGTGCTACATTTCTACCACACCGGCAAGCTCCACGTCATGGCGGAGCTGTGCGTCTTCTCCTTCAGCCAGGAGATCGAGTACTGGGGCATCAACGAGTTCTTCATCGACTCCTGCTGCAGCTACAGCTACCACGGCCGCAAAGTGGAGCCCGAACAGGAGAAGTGGGACGAGCAGAGCGACCAGGAGAGCACCACGTCCTCCTTCGATGAGATCCTGGCCTTCTACAACGATGCATCCAAGTTCGATGGGCAGCCCCTGGGCAACTTCCGCAGACAGCTGTGGCTGGCGCTGGACAACCCCGGCTACTCGGTCCTGAGCAGGGTCTTCAGCGTCCTGTCCATCCTCGTGGTGTTGGGGTCCATCATCACCATGTGTCTCAATAGCCTGCCGGACTTCCAAATCCCTGACAGCCAGGGCAAACCTGGTGAGGACCCCAGGTTCGAAATCGTGGAGCACTTTGGCATCGCCTGGTTCACATTTGAGTTGATGGCCAGGTTTGCTGTGGCCCCTGACTTCCTCAAGTTTTTCAAGAATGCCCTAAACCTGATCGACCTCATGTCCATCGTCCCCTTTTACATCACTCTGGTGGTAAACCTGGTTGTGGAGAGCACACCTACCTTGGCCAACCTGGGCAGGGTGGCCCAGGTCCTCAGGCTGATGCGGATTTTCCGCATCTTAAAGCTGGCCAGACACTCCACTGGCCTCCGCTCCCTGGGGGCCACACTTAAATACAGCTACAAAGAAGTGGGGCTGCTTTTGCTCTACCTCTCTGTGGGGATTTCCATCTTCTCCGTAGTGGCCTACACTATTGAAAAGGAGGAGAATGAGGGCCTGGCCACCATCCCCGCTTGCTGGTGGTGGGCCACCGTCAGTATGACCACTGTAGGGTATGGGGATGTGGTCCCAGGGACCACGGCAGGGAAGCTGACCGCCTCTGCCTGCATCTTGGCAGGTATCCTAGTGGTGGTACTGCCCATCACCTTGATCTTCAATAAGTTCTCCCACTTTTATCGGCGCCAAAAGCAACTCGAGAGCGCCATGCGCAGCTGTGACTTTGGGGATGGAATGAAGGAGGTCCCTTCCGTCAACTTAAGGGACTACTACGCCCATAAAGTTAAATCCCTCATGGCGAGCCTGACAAGCATGAGCAGGAGCTCGCCAAGCGAACTAAGTTTAAATGATTCCCTGCATTAGCTGCGAGGGCTTGACCTCCTCAGACCCACATTGCTGAGCTGTTTCTTGTGCCTCTGGCACAGTCCAGGCACACTAGGGTTATGGTGTAAGGAGTATGCCCAGCCCCAAAGGGGAGAGATGCATGGGATATGCACCCCAGGTTGCTTTTACAGTATTTAGGATCATTTTTAGAGGGTGGTGTGTCTGACACCATGCCTTTGCACCTTTCAGTGAAATGACACTCACTGGTCTTTGCATCGCGGGCATAAAATGTTCACCTTTCTGCCGGATGAGTACCTAATTTCTCTGTTCATTGTGTTCTCTATTGTAGCGCTTGTGGCCCAGTACTGTCTCAGTTGTTTGTGCTCCCGTTTCTGAGGTTGTCGTGTGAGTTCTGTACCAAAAAGCCCCCACAAATATGTCCAGTGGAAACACATCTATGGGGTCAGCAAGGCTATGATGAGCTTTTGCTCACAGTCATGTAGAAACAAAATCTCAATTCTTTATCCAATGCTTTCATTTAGTTTTAATACCAAAACAAAGGGAATGTGAAGTTAAGTACACATGACTGATGCAAGTCTGTGAGTTGTTTTTGTAACTCTGTAGCCCTGTGGCTTGCATGGGTACCCTGCTCACTCTTAGAATGATGTACACTGACGTTCATCTCTTAAATGTTACTCTTTAGAGAATGTTATTTTGTTAATCATGTAGTGAAGACTGAAATCTTTACCGAGAACAGATGCATTAGGGACAGGGGCTTCAGCTAAACATAGGCCAAATCACAGGATGCTTGAAGACCTTTCAAAGTCAGCCCTCCGTCTTTTCTAGGGTGGTCGTAGAGACATTTATTTCTTGCTGAGGTTCCTGGTCTAGGTCATTTGAATAAACTTTGCCGTGTCTTAGATATTAGCATGTTTTTGAAATGTTTCCTTTTAAAGATGTTTAGAAATAAGATTGTATTGTCTTTATCAACTAAAAAGTTTACTGTTGTATTGTCTGAGGCAAACATTGTTGGGTTGCTATCAAGGGCAGTAGCTTAGAAAATTTTGTTGCCTGCTCTGAAAGCTTATAAAATGAGAATCCTTTTATTTCCAAGCAGAATTTACTTAGATAATTTTGCTTCTATGATATAGTATGTTACATATGATGCTCTAACTGCCCCAGAGTTCCTGGTATGACATGGAAACCTGGTGGTGTGGAAGTGTGTACTCAAAATATAGACAAATGGCTTATCCAAGATGGAAATATTATAGCTCTTATTTCCATTTCAGCTGCCTTTTCTTGGGGGAGGGTTGGTGGAGGCCAGGAGAAAGGAAGGAGTTGTAAAACAAAAAAACATTGTTACTTAATAAAATGTCATAAATAATTGTAGACTTCTTGAAAAGCTTGATGCTATTTAAAAGACCTTTCAACTTCTAAACTTGTGTTAAGGTTGAGAACTCTTTCCTTCTCCAGAATGCCCTCTCTCTTCTTCTTCAGTTAACCAGCACATAGCATTTTGAAGGGTTAACCTGGACCCCTTAGTAAGGTAGTTCTCTGTTATATTCTAGGTAATCAGGTGGTTTTCCAGTTGGCTTCCGTTGTTGTTCAGTCTTTGGAAAGGCTGCAGAATCCAGGGGTCTACATGCGGAGTTAGGCAGGCTTTTTATCTATGTCTTGGATCTTCCTTAAAAAGGTCCACTTTGTGTCTTAGTTGGTTGAAGGTAGTACATACTTCTTGGGGATGTGGTGAGGATCTTGTCAGAGGCTTTGTGTACTTGTAGTTGCTGTGGCTACTACAGAGCGGGCCATTTGCACTAGTCACTTATGCCTTTAGGTCCCCAGTTCAAATCTTTCCATCAGACTGGAGCCTTATGGTGGGCAGGGAGGCAGCCACGTCCTAGTGCTACCTGGTCTACCGTCTACATTTGTTTCTCAGAAGCATCAGGAAAGGTGAGATGACTTAGGGGCAACCAACCACCAAGTCAGAAGGGCAGGGTTATTTCTCAGAATTTGCACATGTAGCACTTGGCTTTGGCTGACGTTTCCAGCATTGGAAGGCAGAGAATTTACGAAATAATCTCCAGCTGCACTGAGGCAGGTGATGGTACAAACTCGTGAGGACCGTTCAGTTTGCCAAGGCTGATGGTATTGGGTCACTGAGTGTGGTATCCATGGTCACTGACCATAAAGCTTGTGAAAAGTGGGAACAAGGAAGGAGGCTGAATAACTCAGTCACTCTCATGAGTATTCTTTTTAAACAGGCAGGTTTTTACCACCAAAACAGAGATACCTCTAGTGGTTACTTTTTGCAGATGTGAAAACTGGAAAACCTGACTTTTCATTTTGGTGATGACTTGCGTTTCTCTGGTGCCTTTCATTGGGGGAATCCCAAAGTACTTTAGAGACTGTCTTTTTAATATCTTTTGTACATATATATACTCTTATAAAATATTATTTTACCCATCCTGGAATTTCAGTTACTTCCGAGCATGAGAATGTCCTAATAGCGTTAAGGACTCCAAGCAGTGGTTTCAGTTAAGAGGGAGAGAGAACAACCCAGCTGGCTTGAACGCTGGAGTTAACTCCCACAGAGGATGGAGACAGAACTGTGATCCAGGGAGGAAGAACACTCCTCTCCCACAAAGTACGACCAAGGTACGCAGTTCACAAGTGCTCTCAGCTGGGCTTTGATTGACCTTGTTAAGATAACGTCTTATGGAGCAGTTTCTTCTGGTCCCTGAAACTAATCGGTGCGGGGAAGGTGGGGGGTGGGGTCAGGTGAATTTTCTGCTCTGTTTCTGGAGTTAAGAACATAATTGTGAGGTGACATCTTTTGCCACCAGGCTGTCAGACTGACCTGTAAACCTCCTTTAGGGGGACCCAGTAAAAGCTTCAAATCACCTATGTCCAGCGGTAGGCTTGAGAGCAGCTTCACTCCCAACATTTGAAGGTTGTTCTTTTCAATGTCTTTGGGACAAATACATGGGCCGGGCTTTTCTGGAAATATATGTGATGAGCATTTTGAAAGCGCTGGCTGGGAAGTGACACTGTGTCCTTTCTGCACAGATGCACACTGGTTATAGTTTGGTGTTTTCTGCCAACCCTCTGCATTTCCTGGGTTTGCTGCTGAGGAGGGGCATGTTATAATGCCAGGCTGATTTGTAGCTCCTAAGGTAGTAATTGGTATTTAATCCTTGGATTTGTTATTTCTACTTGGCTTAGTATTCAAATAATGGAACTACCTGCTAATTGTTGCCTCATTTCAAAGAAAATGACCTGTTACGCACTTTGGGAATAGCAGTGATCTGTACAGGCTGTGTGCTATCTACTTGAAGGCTTAACTGGTATTTCTTGTATGTTTTAACAGCATGACTTGTTACAGAGCTGTAATTTTAAAAATTGAGAACGCTGTATTTGCGCTGTCCGTTTTAACACTCATTAACACGCTACTCTGTGGGCATTGATGCAGCCCCGCAGAACCGTTCTGTGTGATGGCTGCACTATACCCTCCGCGCCTTGACTCAGCAATGAGGAAGAACACTGACACACTCAGGACTCCAGCCTCAAGGAGAATGCAGATTAAATAGAACACAATTATTGACACTCCCTTAGGGCACTTCAGTTACATGTGGAGTGGCAAACACAACAATGGCGTTCGACATTGGGGACCAGATTTCATGAGAAAGGCTGGGCCTGCCACCAGGGAAGCCCAGAGGTTCTGTTTTTACATCGAGATGAAGAACTGGTCAGGGCTTTAAGGATGATCTAATCCGACCTTCTCATTTTGCAGCAAGGGGATGTGAGGCTCAGAGAAGCCAAGCGAGGCACCTAAGATCACCGAGTTGAAGGCAAAACTGGGAGCAGACCCCAGTTAGCCCAGTGACCTTCCTAAGATTCATGTGGCCTTCGGAATGGCTCGTAGTCAATGTCGCTACTGGGTTAAGTAGGTGCTAAGGGCCAGTTCCCCCAGCAATAGTCACACCAAACCAGCCAGAACACTCAGGTTACCCAGGACCCAACTTGCTGCCACGGAGGCACTGTAGCAGCATGGAGCCTGGCAACCAGGCGGGGTGGGGTTGGCACCAGCAGGCGCATGTGGTGCTGAACCAGACTGTGTGGGCGGGGCAAACCCTGACAGGGGCATCTGTTTCATGGGGGCTCCAAGAATTCACGACCATCCCTTCTACAGAGCAAGCTGGTGGCTCTAGGTCCTGGTGAAAAAAGGGCTCCCAACTCTCTGTGCCTGCAAAGAATAACTAACAGCTCTTCCTTCCCAACAAAGGCTCAAAAAGCCCAGCCTTGGGCTTCCCTGGTGGCTCAGTGGTTGAGAGTCCGCCTGCCGATGCAGGGGACACGGGTTCGTGCCCCGGTCCGGGGGGATCCCACATGCCACGGAGCAGCTGGGCCCATGAGCCATGGCCGCTGAGCCTGCGCGTCCGGAGCCTGTGCTCCGCAACGGGAGAGGCCACAACAGTGAGAGGCCCGCGTACCGCAAAAAAAAAAGCAACAGAACCTCTGCATGCCTCCACCCCACCATGCCCCTTGTAGCCTTGAGCAGAACCCAATAGCCTTCACTTATTTTTAAGCAGAGCAGAGGGGCTGCTCACCAACAACCTTCTATTTGCTTTCATCTCTCTCCTCAAAAGCCAAACCACAACAGATGACAGTTTCAGGGACAACGATATCAGAGACATGCTTGGGCTGGTGTCTGTGTCAGGGAAATAGAGGTTTAAAATAATCAATGCGTGTCTCCTTTGGGCTTTAGGCTAGTGACACCTAATCCAAATTCCTGCTATTAAAAAGCATCAGAGAGGAAAATCCCATTGATTCCATTTGGCTAACTCTTCGCCCATTTATGTTTGCTCCCTCTGTGAAGCCCTGTAGATCCCTCACCCATTCCCACGAGGGCCCCTAAGTGGACAAGGGCAGGTGGAGTACCCACAGCCCACACTTGGTCCTAACCGAGGGGCAGTGGCATCTGTGGGTTCTCTCTTCCATGTAACCTTCAGAAGCGCGTGGCAACAACGTGCCGCCCGTCTCGTGGCAGCTGAGGAGGGGAATGACGTGCAGCACGGGGAGAGGGCACTCGCGGTCCCCACAGCCCTGGTGGCCCCACCACGCGGGCCACAGCACGCCTTCTCCAGCAGGGCTATAAGTGGATGTTCAGGGATATTTTGGGGGCCAGGATCCCTTGCCTCTTAAAAGGAAAACACAAACATCTCCTTGAAGGAAGGACTTAAATGCTGAGCTCAAATGGTTATTACTTTCTCTTATTTTTAGGAGAACTTTTAACCAACGTTTCTACCCAAGGCCCTTATCTGGGTGTTAGATTCAGTTAATACTGTAGATCTGAAAACCGGAAGCGTGTTCCTCCTTCTGTGACCCAGTTTGTCAATATCACCATCCTCCTGGCGAAATTCTCCAAAGCGGATGACTTTGCCTGAAGGTAACAAGCTGATGCTTTCAGAAGAACGTAGGCACAAACAAGGTCTCAAAGATGTGGTCGAGAGGAAGGAGATATAACAGGGGAGGAAAAGAGGGCAGGAGCGCCCAGCAGCTGGTGCATGTCCTGCAGAAGGAAGAAGGGATAGGAAGAAGCCAGGGAAAAGGAAAAACAAATGAAGGTACAGAAGGAGAGAGTGAATAAAAGAAAAGGCAGAGAAGAAAGAAGGGAGAGAGCCATCAGTTAGGGAGACAAGAAGCCATGTTTAACACAGTTCTTTCAGGCCTTCCATTGAATTCATTTTGTTTCCAGTCAACACGACATGCTCTGAGCGCAACGGTGGCCTCCTGGGGGGTAACTATAGCTGGAGTCAACTCTCACCCGCCCCCCGGCACCTCCCCTCCCCTCCCCACCAAAGGGGGTCACGGTCTGGTGGAATAGAGATACTGACAACTACTAAAAGCCTTTTGCATGAAGAGGGCATTGAGGACACAAGGAAAGGAGGCACAAATATTTCCTCTTGAAGATGGGACTTCTGGGTTACAAATAGAAAGAGGACCAGACGTCGGCCAGACAGAGGTGGTGGTAGGGGTCTGGAACAGAGAGATGGAGGGAAGGGAAAGGGAGGAAACTTCCACACACAGGGACCCGCAACAGCAAAGATGAAGAGACCCGCCCCCGGGCCAGCATGTGTGAGACACATGTGAATCAGTGTGGTGTAAAAACAGTCCACAGCAAAGCCACCAAAAGACCCTGGGTGTCATTCTTTTGTCACTGGGTTGGGGCACCCTGACCAGTTAATCCTGTCGGAATGGGACTCTGGCAGCAGCTTGGAGGCTTGTGAGGGGCCAGGAGACCTACTTGAGGTCACTGCCAGCTAAGAAGGGAGGGAGCTGGAGAGGAAGGGGCAGAGTGGATTGCCAAGGAGGTCAACCCCACAGGACTCCGCCAACCACTGGATGTGGGGAAGAGAGATGGAGGGCTGCGGTGGCTTCTGGGCGGATGGGTGGATGATGGTGCTACCAAGAGAGGCAGGGAATACTTGGGTCCATCCCGAGGTTGAGTCGTGTTGCCTGGGTGACACACAGATGGAGGTGTGCAGAGGGCAGAGGAAAGCCTGGGACGGGACTCCTTAGCTGAGAGATGGAAGTTGAGGCCATGGGTGAGATTACCCAGGAAGTGCACAGAGAGAAACAGAAGAAAGAAAAGCTCCCTGCGGAAGACCAGTGTCCAAGGGGCAGCCACAGGGATGATGAGGTCCAAGGCCTTGCCTTTCTCTGCCAGCTTATTATAGCTGGCATCCTATCTCTTTCCTTTCGCCTGAGAAAACCCCAGAGGGTAAACGCTACTAATGGCCTCAGCTTTCCTCCTCATCCACTTCCTTATTTTATCTCTGTGCTCGGCTTCTGTGCCTATCACTCTTTCCAAACTGCTCTCTTGAAGACCGCCAGGTGCTTTCCTAATCGCTAAGCCACGGCCCCTTGTCAGCTCCCCCAGAGTCTTTGACTCCATAGACCAACCTCTCGGTCCTTTGCCCTCCCTCCTCTCTGATTTTTGGACCCTGCATTGCTGGCTCTCTGGGCTCTGCCTCTCTCTCTCATTTCCCCACTGGATCTTCATCATGCCTGTCCCCCAAATTGCTGTCCTGTAAGCCGTAGCCTCAACTAGTGTGCAGACGACCCACGTGTCAACTCGCCTGACTTCCAGCCCCCATGCACGTTACCTGTGCGTGTTTGGAAGTCACCATGTCTAACTCCATGACGTCACCCCCGAGCTTCCTCTCCCTCCTGCCTTCTCCTTCACGTCTGTCAATGGACCCTCGGTGCCCTGGGCCACTCACATTGAGATTTCAGTCATCTGTGAGCCCTCTCCATTGATTTACTCACCATAGCAAAACACTTCTTGACAGCTGACTAATTGCCAAGCACGATGTTAGAGGTGAGGGCAGTACTCCTCTGGAATTGCTCCCAGCCCTTCAGCAGTGTAGACTTTACAGCCACTCTATTGTGCGTTGGAATCATCCGGGGAGCTTTTAATGCTGTAGATACCTGGGCATCACTCCGTCTACAAAATCAGACTCTTAGGAGTGGGCCCCAGGAATCGGTACTCTTAAGCTCCCAGCTGATTTTGATGCAAGTGGTTTTCAGAGCCCACGTGGAGAAACACCAGCTCAGGGTCTCAGGGGTACCCCTTTCAGTCCTCTCACTGTCCCTCTGTCATTCCCATACCCACTAGGACAACAGGTTTTATCAATGCTTTCTTCACAGGATCTCACACATTGGGCCCTTGGTATACATTCTAAAGGCTCCCACCCCACTTCAGTCCTTGTTAACTCATGCTTTGTTAATTTCCAACAGACTCATGCCCATCCCCCTCCAATCCATCCTTTTCTGCAACCCCCTACCAGGCTCATCTTTCCCCTTCCTGTATCTTAGACCTACTGGGACTTCTCTGGCTACTGCTCTTGCTTATGTTCAAAATAAGCACCATACATATAAAGGGTCACAGCCGAGGAGGTGAAAAGCCTGCACGGGCCCATTAAGGCTCTAGACAGAGAAAAGGGCCCATTTAGGAAGGAGCTGCCTTTCAATGGGACAACCAGGGGCAGGTGATAGAGACATAAGAGATTTGTAACAAGGGACACAAAAGTTGACAGCACGAAGGGCCTGAGTGTTAGACGACCAGTCTCCCAGCCTGTCCAAGGATGGCCAATCCTGAGTCCTAGAATATTGGTCTCCCGAAGGCGCTGGTGGGTGTGTCCAGCACAGAGTCGTCCCTGACATGCAGGGATACGGTGTGAGGCAGGCACACTGGGGGGAATATGGTAGAAACAGAATTGGGGTTCATGGGCGGTGAGGAGGTCTCCACTCAAAACTCTTTTCGTCATCACCTACATCTCCGGACATTTAAAGGCTTCTGAGCTATTTTCAGACCTACTATGAAAAGAACTGAGGTGTTATCAGTCAGGCACCCATCTAACCATTTCCTAAGAGGAGAGCCGGGATGAGTCACTTCGGATCTGTCAGCTTTGTATCGATCTTTCTGGCAAATTGTCTGGGTCTGCCAGGGCCGACTCTGCTGGGAACAGTTGAATTGTAACCCACCGCGTTCAGGGTCAGTTATCACAAAGGTCACCATCACGGGGTTGCAGCCTGCAGTTCTTTTTTGTGGAACACGTGGGAGGAGAGGAGGGAAACCTCAACGCACAAAACCAAGGGTGTCCCCGGGCTTTCCCATTGTTTTCCCATAAGCTTTACTTATGCCTCTCCCAGGTTTGAGATTTGAGGACTGCTTTTGGAATGAGATGCTGCTGGGAACCAGTGGAACCCCAGAAGTCATTCTGGGTTCTTTCTCTACAGCAGGTGAAGCTGCTGTCTTCCACTCTGCCCTTCACCCTACCCTGGAACCTAGGAGCCCAGAGTTGAGGCGTTTAAATACATTTGCCAATTTTAACACATGAGCTCCCTGATGATTCAGTAGTCTCCCCATCTTTTAAAAAGCACTCTCATGTTAAGAAGATAAAAAATAAAATTCCAGTCGAACCGAACTATCCCACCGCCCCTCACCTTTACCTGTGCTCCCTCCGCCCATGGGAATATGTAAATGTGTGTCACAGATCTAGGACTAGCAAGACGCTCTGAGTCCTGATGTTCAGGGCCTCATTTGTGCTGAGATTTCAGGGATGGGCTTGACACCTGGAAACTGCAATGTGCAGATGTCACATGTCCAGAAAGACTGGGGAGCCGGCCTCAGCAAAAATTGCCAGGAGGGGTACCAAGAATCAGAATTAACTCAGCTGAGAGCCATCATTTCGCTGGGAGCCAGGCTCCTTGGCAGGCCCTGTGCTGAGTGGTATGGCTATAACTTCTCCATGTGCCCCCGGTCCCCAATACTGTCACATGTGCCATCAGGTGAAAAGGTACCTCACATGGCCCCTCAGCAGCACAGAGGGGAGTACACATGTGTATGTGTGTGCATGTCTGTCTATGTGCACACGTGGGTCTCTGTGAATTCGTGTGTGTGTCTGTGTGTCCATGTGCCTGTGTGTATGTATGTGGGTGTGTTTGTGCCTCTGTGAATGGGGGGGCGGAAATGACAGGGGGCAGTCTTACCCTTTAAGAGAAAAGAGGTGGCAACAGCTGCGCTCCAGGGCTCCCACTAGATGTTACTTCCATAGAGAGGCTTTCTCTGCACTCGCCCCAATTTAAATGAGACCTTTCTACCACCCAGTGTCTCTGCCTTATGTCTCACAGCCTTCAGTACTTTTCCATCTGAGCTCTTATTGGGATCTGACACTTTTATTTATTGGGTGATGTCTGTCACCCCACTCACTGGGAGCTCAGAGGGCGGGGATATTTGTCTGCAGTGCTCAAGACAGTGTCTGGCACGGAGTAAGTGCTAACAAATCATAAATGAAGCCGGGGAAGGGGGCCAGCTAAACTATGGGGTTCAGGCCTTCTCACTGGGAGTGACGCTGGATAAATAGCAGGTCCCTGGGGAGCCTAACTGAGCTGCTGCATGACTGAACTGAGGGTTTGGAGGCCTTCGTAAAGGGGTTTCATTGTGCGGCCATCCTTAGCGAAGCCTCCCAGGCTGGAGACCTGTGACATGCTGGTCAGGCAGTGCCACCGTCAAGGTTGGAAGGGACAGCCTCCCTGAGATGCGCGTTTCTAAATGAGCTCCAGAACCCAGGAAGGGCTGCCAAGACGTTCCCATCGGAGAATGACTAATGCGTGAAGCAGTCTGCAAGGGGAATAATGTCAACGTGGACCCATGCACAGGCACCTCATTCCTCTGCGGTAGCACCCACTGACACCACCCGTATTGCCAGGCTTGAGAGCAGAGAGCACCGGATGTGCCAGCGGTTGGGATGGATCGCTTTGTACTTACTGGTCAGAGGAACGGTCTTGACACTGTTTCACTGCTGATCCTCCAGCACAAACCAAAAACTGAACCTGAGCCCTTCGTTTAGCTGTCTCTCCCTTATGGCTAGCTAAGCAAAACGCGCCTGCGCACTGTCTGGGCCCTGCCGCTCACTGGCTGGAACGCTGATGAAGCTGGAGGGGTGTGTCCCGGTACTGGAAGCGGAACTTCCGAGGGGAACTTGTTTGCCCGCACACCGTGAGATGTTGGGTACTGCAAGGCGCCTCTCTGGCTTCAGAAAAGAGATGACGTCTGAGCTAGGACTTACAGCATGAGGAGGAGCGTCAGAGTGAAGAACATGTGCCCAGGTTCCTGGGAGGCAGGACCCAGGAGGTACAGAAGCAGCCAGCATCACACCCTCTCCACTGGGCCCCGACAGAACTAAGAGGGCTGAGGGGATAGGACAGGAGGCTGCTTCAGCATCCACGCAGAGATGGATGGATGGTGGGGTCCTGCGGAGGAATCCAGATCTGCATGTGGGAGGCCGTGGCCAGGAGGCTCTGAGAGCCCTGAGCAAATGTGGGGCTTTCCGCTTCTGCCAAGATCCTAGGCTGGCAGTCTTAAAGGCAGATTGTTTCCATATTCAGTTGAATGAATTAATTAATATTGTGTAAAATATGTGTAACATAAAATTTACCATGTTGAAGCCACACAACTCAGATTAGATTGGGACTCGAACCCAGATGCACCTCAGATGGGACTTGAACCCACTGTCTTTTAATTAGAATCTCACACCTGGTCTCAGGATTTAATGAAGCTCAGTTTCTTTGTGTCTCAGAGCAGAAGGAATTAAGCAAGAGGCAAAGTGATAGGTAAGAAGTAGATTTATTAAGAGACATGCACATTCCACAGACAGACTGCGGTCAGTTTCAAAAGGCGAGAAACATGGGGTGGTTAGTTTTTATGGGCTGGGTAATTAAATAGGCTAATGAGCGGAAGGATTATTCCAACTATTTCAGGAAGGGGCAGGAATTGGGGAAGTTTCTAGGAACTGGGGCACCGCCCACTTTTTGGCCTTTTACTGTTGGCCTCTGAACTCTCTTGGCACCTGTGGGTGTGTCGTTTAGCACATGCTAATGTATTGCAATGAGTGTATAATGAGGCCCAACGTCTGCAGGAAGTCAAACCTTCTGCCATCTTGGGCCTAACTGGTTCTAACCAGTTTTTGTCATATCCGGAAAGGCTATGTCATTCTTTTAAACATTGTGCCCCTTCCCTCCTGTCTCACTTTTAGGCGTACAGCTCAGTGGCATTAAGTACATTCACATTGTTTTGCAACCATCACCACTGTCCATCTCCAGAACTTTTTTCATCTTGCAAAACAAAAACTCTGCATCCACTAAGCAATAACTCCCCATTCCCCCTTCTACCCACACCCCTGCCCCTGGTCCATATTCAGTTTTATTACACATGCACGTGGGGAGGGGAGGAGGAGGGACATGCCCCCCCAGGGTTCAGTGGAAAAAACCTACATCAATCTGTGTTAAAATTCTAGGTCAGACATTTCCTAGCTGTGAGAACTTGTTTCAGTAACATCTTTTGATCATTTACTTGTCTTCTCAGCTAAAATATAAGGATCAGGGTGACGTTTATGATGTCAATAGCTAGCACTCACTAAACATTGTTCCGAGAACTTGACATGTATTCATGTATTTAATTTTCCCAACAACCTTATAAAATAGGTTCTAATATTATTTTCATTTTGTAGATTAGGATACTAAAGCAGAGAGGAGTTAAATAACTAAGCAGCCCAAGGCCACATACCTTATAGAGAGGGTCTATTTTTTTTTTTTTAATTCTATGCTTATACCTCCCATCCCGCCTTCACCATTGAGATCCATATGCATTTATAGAAGCTCTGCATATCCATATGCGGAAGCTCCACCTGCATGGCTAATAGGCATCAAATCCTAACAAGGCCAAAACAGGATCCTTGATTCTCCCTGCCCTCCAGTGGGTTTCTTCTCTAACCTCCTGTTTCAGAAAATGGCACCATTATTCCCTTAGTTGCTCAAGCCAAAACCCTTCAGCAAGTCAACCCATCAGTAAGTCTTGTTTATTCCTAAAGATGCCTATATCTACCTTTTTCTGGCCATCTCCTCTGCTGTCATGCCACCATGATCTCTCACCTGAACAACTGCAACAGAATTTGAACTGGCATCTCTACTTTCTTGCTTGCCCCCTACATGCCTTCCCATTGCCACAGATGAAATTTGTGAACGTCTTTAAGATTGAGGACTTTGGAGTCAGACAGATGTGGGATTGCAGGATCATATGGTAGCTCTATTTTTAGTTTTTAAAGGAACCTCCATACTGTTCTCCATAGTGGCTGTACCAATTTACATTCCCACCAACAGTGTAGAAGGGTTCCCTTTTCACCACACCCTCTCCAGCATTTATTGTTTGTAGACTTTTTGATTATGGCCATTCTGATTGGTGTGAGGTGATACCTCATTGTACTTTTGATTTGCATTTTTCTAACAATTAGTGATGTTGAACATCTTTTCATGTGTTTTTTGGCCATCTGTATGTCTTCTTTGGAAAAATGTCTATTTAGATCTTCTGCCAATTTTTTAAATTGGGTTGTTGTTTTCTTGTTTTGTTTTGATTTGTTTTGTTTTTTGATATTGAGCTGCATGAGCTGTTTGTATATTTTGGCAATTAATCCTTTATCAGACACATTGTTTGCAAATATTTTCTCCTATTCTGTGGGTTGTCTTTTCATTTTGTTTATGGTTTCCTTTGCTGTACAAAAGATTTTAAGTTTAATTAGGTCCCATTTGTTTATTTTTGTTTTTATTTCCATTACTCTAGGAGGTGGGTCAGAAAGGATCTTGCTGTGATTTATGTCATAGAGTGTTCTTCCTATGTTTTCTTCTAAGAGTTTGATAGTTTCTGGCCTTACATTTAGGTCTTTAATCCATTTTGAGTTTATTTTGTGTATGGTGTTAGAGAATATTCTAATTTAATTCTTTTATGTTTAACTGTCCAGTTTTCTCAGCACCACTTATTGAAGACACTATCTTTCCCCCATTTTAAATTCTTGCCTCCTTTGTCAGAGATTAATTGACCATAGGTGTGTGGGTTTGTTTCTGGGCTTTCTGTCCTGTTCCATTGATCTATAAGTCTGTCCTTGTGCCAGTACCATACTCTTTTGATTACTGTAGCTTTACAGATAGTCAGAAGTCAGGGAGTCTGATTCCTCCAGCTCCGTTTTTCCTTCTCAAGATTGCTTTGGCTATTAGGGGTCTTTTGTGTTTCAATACAGAGATTAAGATTTTTTGTTCTAGATCTGTGAAAAATGCCATTGGTAATTTGATAGGGATTGCACTGACTCTGTAGATTGCTTTGGGTAGTATAGTCAGTTTGATAATATTGATTCTCCTAATCCAAGAGCATGGTATATCTTTCCATCTGTTTATGTCATGTTCGATTTCTTTCATCAGTGTCTCATAGTTTTTGGAGTATAGGTCTTTTGCCTCCTTAGGTATGTTTATTCCTAGGTATTTTATTCTTTTTGATGTGATGGTAAATGGGATTATTTCCTTAATTTCTCTTTCTGATCTTTCATTGTTAGTGTGTAGCAATACAACAGGTTTCTGTCTATTAATTTTGTATCCTGCACTTTTACCAGATTCATTGATGAGCTCTAGTAGTTTTCTGGTAGCATCTTTAGGATTTTCTATGTATAGTATCATGTCATCTGCAAACAGTAACAGTTTTACTTCTTCTTTTCCAATTTGTATTCCTTTTATTTCTTTTTCTTCTCTAATTGCCATGGCTAGGACTTCCAAAACTATGTTGAATAATAGTGGCGAGAGTGGACAACCTTGTCTTTTTCCTGATCTTACAGGAAATTCTTTCAGTTTTTCACCATTGAGAATGATGTTTGCTGTGGATTTGTGGTGTATGGACTTTATCATGTTGAGGTAGTTTTCCTCTATGCCCACTTTCTGGAGAGTTTTTATCATAATTGGGTGTTGAATTTTATCAAAAGCTTTTTCTGCATCTATTGAGATGATCATATGGTTTTTATTCTTCAGTTTGTTAATGTGGTGTGTCACACGAATTGATTTGCAGATACTGAAAAATACTTGCATCCCTGGAATAAATCCCACTTGATCATGGTGTATGATCCTTTTAATGTATTGCAGTCAGTTTTCTAGTAGTTTGTTGAGGACTTTTATGTCTATGTTCATCAGTGATACTGGCCTGCAATTTTCTTTTCTTTGTGTGATATCTTTGTCTGGTTTTGGTATCAGGGTGATGATGGCTTCATAGAACGAGTTTGGGAGTGTTCCTTCCTCTGCAATTTTTTGAAATAGTTTCAGAAGGGTAGGTGTTAACTCGTCTCTAAATGTTTGATAGAATTTGCCTGTGAAGTCATCTCGTCCTAGACTTCGGTTCGTTGGGAATTTTAAAATCTCAGTTCAATTTCAGCACTTGTGATTGGTCTGTTCACATTTTCTATTTCTTCCTGGTTCAGTCTTGAGAGATTGTACCTTACTAGGAATTTGTCCATTTCTTCTAGGTTGTCCATTTTATTGGCATAGAGTTGCTCATAGTAATCTCTTATGATCCTTTATATTTCTGCAGTGTCTGTCAGTTCTAACTTCTATTTTTTCATTTCTAATTTTATTGATTTGAGCCCTCTTCCTGTTTTTCTTGATGAATCTGGATAAAGGTTTATCAATTTTGTTTATCTTTTCAGAGAACCAGCTTTTAGTTTCATTGATCTTTTCTATTGTTTTCTTCATCTCTATTTCATTTATTTCTGCTCTGATATTTATGATTTCTTTCTTTCTACTAACTTTGGGTTTTATTTGTTCTTCTTTCTCTAGTTGCTTTAGGGGTAAGGTCAGTTTGTTTATTTGAGATCCTTCTTGTTTCCTGAGGTAAGATTGTATTGCTATAAACTTCCCTCTTAAAACTGCTTTTGCTGCATCCCATAGGTTTTGGATCATCATGTTTTCATTGTCATTTGTCTCTAGATATTTTTGAATTTTCTCTTTGGTTTCTTCAGTGATCCATTGGTTGTTTAGTAGCATATTGTTTAGCCCCCACGTGTTTGTGTTTTTTACAGTTTTTTTCTTGTAGTTTTCTTCTAATCTCATAGTGTTGTGGTTAGAAAAGATGTTTGATATGATTTGAATTTTCTTAAATTTACTGAGGCTTGCTTTATGGCCCAGCATGTGATCTAGCCTGGAGAATGTTTCGTGTTCACTTGAAAAGAATGTGTATTCTGGTGCTTTAGGATGGAATACTCTCTAAATATCAATTAAGCCCATCTGCTCTAATGTGTCATTTAAGACCTGTGTTTCCTTATTGATTTTCTGTCTGGATGATCTATCTGTTGATGTAAGTGGGGTGTTAAAGTCCCCTACTATTATTGTGTTACTGTTGATTTCTCTTTTTATTGCTGTTAGCATTTGCCTTATATATTGAGGTGCTCCTATGTTGTGTGCATATATATTTACAATTGTTATATCCTCTTCTTGGGTTGATCCCCTGATTGTTATGTAGTGCTCTTCTTTGTCTCTTGTAACAGTCTTTATTTTAAAGTCTATTTTGTCTGATATGAGTATTGCTACAGAAGCTTTCCTTGGATTTCCATTTGTGTGGAATACCTTTTTCCATCCCCTCACTTTTAGTCTGTATGTGTCCCTAGATCTGAAGTGGGTTTCTTGTAGACAGCATATATATGGGTCCTGTTTTTGTATCCATTCAGCCAGTCTATGTCTTTTGTTTGGAGCATTTAACCCATTTACCGATATGTATGTTCTTATTGCCATTTTGTTAATTGTTTTGGATTTTTTTTGGTAGGTCTTTTTTCTTCTCTTCTTCTTTTGTTCTCTTCTCTTGTGATTTGATGACTGTCTTGAGTGTTGTGTTTGAATTGCTTTCTTTTGTGTGTGTGTGTGTGTGTGTGTGTGTCTATTGTAGATTTTTGGTTTGTGGTTCCCATAAGGTTTTGATGTCACAGTTTCTCTCTCTATATATATACAAGATTGTTTTAATTTCAAATGCATTTCCAATATCCTGCATTTTTACTGTCCTCTTCTCACAATTGCTGGTTTTGATATCATAGTTTTGTGTGGATGGTTTCCTACCTTTGCTGTATGTTTGCCTTTACTGGTGCACTTTCCCATTTGTAATTTTCTTGTTTCTCGTTGTGGCCTTTTCTTTTCCTCCTAGAGAAGACCGTTTAGCATTTCTTGTAAAGCTGGTTTGGTGGTGCTGAATGCTTTTAGCTTTTGCTTGTCTATGAAGCCTTTGAATTTTCTGTTGAATCTGAGCAAGAGCCTTGCTGGGTAGAGTATTCTTGGTTGTAGGGTTTTCCCTTTCATCACTTCAAATACATCATTCCACTCCTTTCTGGCCTGCAGAGTTTCTGCTGAAAAATCAGCTGATAACCTTATGGGGATTCCCTTGGACGTTATTTGTTGCTTTTCCCTTGTTGCTTTTAATATTTTCTCTGTCTTTATTTTTTGTCAATTTGATTGTGTCTTGGTGTGTTCCTCCTTGGGTTTATCTTTTATGGGACTCCCTGTGCTTCCTGGACTTGGTGACTGTTTTCTTTCCCATGTTAGGAAAGTTTTCAGCTATTATCTCTTCAAATATTTTCTCAGGCCCTTTCTCTCTCCTTCTGGGACCCCTATAATATGAATGTTGGTATATTTAATGTTGTCCCAGAGGTCTCTGAAACTGTATTCATTTCTTTTCATTCTTCTTTATTCTGTTCTGCAGCAGTGGTTTCCACCATTCTGTCTTCCAGCTCACTTCCATTCTTCTGCCTCATTTATTCTGCTATTCATTCCTTCTAGTGTAGTTTTCATTTCAGTTATTATATTGTTCACCTCTGTTTGTTTGTTCTTTATATCTTCTAGCTCTTTATTAAACATTTCTTGTATCTTCTCAGTTTGTGCCTTCATTCTTTTTCCGAGATCTTGGATCATCTTTTCTATCATTACTCTGAATTCTTTTCTGGGTGTATTGCCTATCTCCACTTCACTTAGTTGTTCTTCTGGAGTTTCATCTTGTTCCTTCATCTGGAATATATTCCTCTGCTGTCTCATTTTGTCCAGCTTTCTCTGTTTGTGATCTCCATTCCACAGTCTGCAGGATTGTAGTTTCTCTTGCTTCTGGTGTCTGCCCCCTGGTGAGTGAGACTGGTCTCAGAGGCTTGTGCAGGCTTCCTGGTGGGAGGGATTGGTGTCTACCCACTGTTGGGTAGAGCTGGGTCTTGTCCCTCTGGTGCACAGAGCTGTGTCAAGGGTCTGTTTAAAGGTGGCTGTGGGCTCAGGGAGACTTTAAGCAGCCTGTCTGCAGATTGGTGGGGCTGTGTTCCCACTCTGTTCATTGTTTGGCCTGAGGCATCTCACCATTGGAGCCTAAAGGCTGTTGGGTGGGGCCAGGTCTTGGTGACAAAATTGTGGCCGAGGAGAGCTCACATGCCAATGAGTACTCCCTGTTACCTCTGCCACCAGTGTCCTTGTCCCCACAGTGAGCCACGGCCACTTCCTGCCTCCCCAGGAGACCCTCCAAGTCCGGCAGGTAGGTCTGAACCAGGCCTCTATGGAGTCACTGCTTTTTCCCTGGGTCTCGGTGCACATGAGAGCTTGTGTGTGCCCTCCAAGAGTGGAGTTTCTGTTTCCCCCAGTCCTGTGATCAAGCCCCACTGGCTTCAAAGCCAAATGCTCTGGGGGATCCCCCTCCCAATGCCAGACCCCCCCAGACTGGGGAGCCTGATGTGGCGTTCAGAACTCTCACTCCTATGGGAGAACCTATGTGACATAATTATTTTCCAGTTTGGGTTGCCCACCTGGCGAGTATGGGATTTAATTATATCCTGAATTCACGCCTCTTACTGTCTCACTGTGACTTCTTATTTGTCTTTGGGTGTAGAGTATCCTTTTTCGTAGGTTCCAGTCTTTTCTGTCAGTGGTTGTTGAGCAGTTAGTTGTGATTTTGGCATTTTCATGAGAAGGGGTGTGCTCAAGTCCTTCTACTCTGCCATCTAGTCTCCAACCTCCAAAAAAATAGTGTGTCAAGAGGGTCTTTTAGGCCTTCCCTGGTGGCGCAGTGGTTGAGAGGCCGCCTGCCGATGCAGGGGACACGGGTTCGTGCCCCGGTCTGGGAAGATCCCGCATGCCGCAGAGCGGCTGGGCCCTTGAGCCATGGCCGCTGGGCCTGTGTGTCTGGAGCCTGTGCTCCGCAACGGGAGAGGCCACAACACTGAGAGGCCCGCGTACCACAAAAAAAAAAGAAAAAAAAAGAGGGTCTTTTAAAGATGGTGCAGGGCGCAGAGTCCGTACTCAGGAATGTTTGTTCCCATTGCCTTTTTTAGGAATCCTTACCAGGTACAGTATAACAAGAGCATCCTTTGTGCCAGGCAATGAGACTTATAGTCATTGTCTCATATTAGTCTTCACTACAACACTATAGGATAATTTTTAAAATTTATTTTTAAAGTGAATTAATTTGTAACTATACAAGTATTAGTTGAATAAATTTGTCATTAAAAAATCAAACCATATAGGGAGAACTCAAAGCCCACATGACCCTGCAACCTCAGTCCCCTCCTTAGAGCAACTGCTATTATTGCATTTGTATATATCCTCCAGAACTTCCTGTTAATTTATATATAGATCTTTGTACCTGGAGAATTGAAGAGTGGTTTTGTAAATTGCTCCATTCTGGTAGTGCCTCAATATCACTCAGAGAATTTTTTTCATGTCAGTTCATAAAAATCAGTCTCATTCTTGGTAGCTGCTCCTAGTATCCCCCTGTGTGCTTGTACCTGAGTTTATTTAGCCATACCCCACTAATGATCAATTAGCAAGGTGAGTCATATTTTCTTCATTTGAGGACTGGGTACCTTGTCCAAGACCACCCAACTGGAAAGTGGCAGAGCTGGGCTCCAGCCCACTTCTATCTGGCTCCAAAGCCAACTGTTGTAACCACTGTAGTATAAGTGAACACAAACGTAAAGGTTTGCTTTAGAGTCAGGTGTAAACTCAGTAGTTACTGACCACATTTGTTCACCACACATTTCTTAAGCATCTACTATGTGCTACAAGTGATGGGGAATCTCCTCCTTGAAGTTCCTCCTCTCTAGATGCCCAGTTCCCCCTCATGCCTCCTTGCCTACTATAAAACCTGCTGGATGTTCCTCTTGCCCTGCCTGCCCCAGGGTTTTATCCTTAGTCCTCCCCGTTTGCCTCCTCACTTGCCACAATCTTCAGAGTTCTTTTTGTCCACTCTTCTACCTGACAACAGAAGTCTTCATCTCCAGGCCAACCTCTCTCATCCAGCCCCAGGGTCATGCTTCCAACTGTCTTCAGGATGCCTCCTCCTGGGTATCTCATAGGCTTCAAAAATTCATCATGTCCAAATCTGATCTCATTATCCTACCCTTCAAATCCATTCCTAACCAAATGAACTGTATCACTGTTTTGGGGTGACCCAACCTGGGGTCCTCAGTGCTCCCTTTGACCCTCTCACTCTTTTTTACCCCCTGGATCCATTTAGTCCACCACCCCCAATGGTTCAATCTCCCAAATAGTTCTTGGATTTGTCCTCTCCTCTCCATTGCCAATCCTCTGTGAAAATTCAGCCCCTTTCCCTAAACTAGCACAGAAACCCCCCCCTTGCCAGTTCTCCAAGCTCCTGAAGCCCCTAATATGTTCCTCTGTTAGCTTTCATTTCAGCTCTGAGATTGCAGGTATGTTTCTAGTTGCAGTGTGGACTGTGTTCCAGTCATCTGAATATCATAAGTGTCTAGAACCCAGTTTCCCTGAATGTTTTCTGAGTAAATGTTAGCACTGATGATGTTTCCAGAAATGGTAGATCAAACCACCAAGAAAGGTGCTTTACTTAAGGGCCTCCACTTTTTCATCAGGGTTTGGGTGAAAGAGTGGGAATAAGGACAAAGCAGAATATCTGGCTCCTATACTTGAATGTGTTAAGCTGACTGGGAATTTCTTACCATTAAACTCACCCTTCAGGTTTGCATTTTAGGAGTATTACAGATAATATCTTCTTCACTACCTTTGTGTAGTGGTGATGGTCTGTCATCAATGCTTGATTTTGCATATTAATCATAAATATAGCAAATTTATATAATAAAAATAAACTGGTAGCAAAATATATAGTATTGCTCGAGCTTTACTGCTTACAAGTACATTTTTATTTTCTCAACACATCGACCGAATGTTTTATTTTCTAAAGCACTTTTTCATACTGTGGTTGGTTCCTCATGATCCAGGAAGCCCTCAGACTCTTTTGAAAAGCATAGACATCCTTTACTTTCCATACAGATTTTTATACCATTGACAACAGAATTATTGGGACAAAAAAACAGAAAGACTCTGTTCTGTTTTTCATATTTTTGTAAAGCAGATGTGATTTGCTTCAGTCTGTTGGTATGAATCAGAGCATCTAGAACTCCAGAGATGTGACCATTTTCACTACATAAGGACAATAAAGAAGTTCACGTCTCCCCCTTTAGAAACTGGGGTGTATTCTTTCAGGCCTTATAGTATAGTTGAGTGCAGGGAATTCAGCGGTATTTGTCACCTAAATTCTCACATCCGATCAGATAATTATTTGCTCAAGGGAAAAATCAGTGCTTCCCCAGGTTCCGAAATATTGAATACCGAGTACTGACTCAGGTTTGGGAGATGACACAGATATAAATTTGTGAATGTCTGGCCTATTCTCATGAAAGCAGTTTGTTTTCAGTTCATTTCTCTGCCTGTATCTTTGTCCATTCAGTCGCTTATCTTCCCATCCACCTGTCCAGCAAATACTGAATACAAATTGGAGACACTGTGATGAGTAAAACAGACATAACCCATGTTCTCATGGAGACGAGCAAGTATATTGAGCACCTAAAAATTGGGTTTCTACGATTTCTTAGCCATTTGCTTAGATCTCAAATTTAAATCACATTTCTGTTACCTGTGGCTTATCCCTTATTCAACAAGCATACATTAAGCATCGCTATGCTGGGGCCTGTGCTGGTGCTACAGAGATGAGGAGAACATGGGCACAGAACTGGCCCCCAGGTAGCTTAGTTGGTGGGAGATACAGAAGTGGCTGCTGCAATACAATCTGGAAAGTGTGGTGATCGCGATATGTATGTGGGCACCCAGAGGTGCTATCCCTGAGCAGAGTTGCCAGGATGAGCAGGAGTTGGCCACTTCAATTTCAGGAGGGGTGGGCAGGAGCCATAGGTCACTTGAAGGAGTATTCAGAGCCGGGAAGGGAGAGGGAGGCAGGGCTCTGGTCTTAGAGGACATGTTTGCTTTAATGAACGCTATCCCATGGGTGATGGAACTCCATTGCATTCTGGATTGATGGTGCCAGCAGATGGCGGGGGCGGGGGTGACTTGAGGGGAACAAACCTGGAGCAGAGACCAGTTCAGGGGCCTCTGCAATTGTCTGGGCAGCAAATGACAGAAGACTGAGGGGCAGCCGCGGAGAGAAAATGGAGATGAGGACACAGATTTGAGAAGCGTTTGGAAGGCTGAATTGGCAGAGGGTGGTGTGGGGTGGAAGACAGTGGTGATTCAAGGACTCCCAGGCTTCTAGCACCGGCGACTGGATGGTAGATGTAGCACCAACTGGACAGAAAATGCAGGGGCAACAGTGTTTGGGCATGCTGAACTTGAGGTACGCGTGTGGCATTAAGAATGCCTGGGCGTGGGGTTTATAAGGAGAAGTCTGGGCTGAAGGAAGGGATTCGGGAGCCATTAGCATGTAGGTGTTTACTGAATTGAGTGTGTGTGATGCCATTGACAAATATTGAAAACACCGCACAGACCTGCAAAAGTCAACCCTCTGTTTACTCTGAGAATATTGATAATGAATACTGATATCAAATTGAATATTAATGTGTGCTTTCCAATGGTCCCCTTAGAGAGATACTTCTTATCTAGGTACTAAGAATGATTGCGTTTCTTCTGACCGATAGAGTATGCTTTTGTCTTTTTCCTTCCCTGAATTTCAAAAACTTTTATTTTATGATTATAACATAACTAAATATAACACATTCATTTTTAAAAAGCTTATAATTCATTAGTTTTTAATATAGTCACAGAGTTATGCAATCATTACCCCAAATTTTAGAACCTTTACATCACCCCCATGAAAACCCCCTGTGCCCATTATTTCATTCCTTTTTCTTGCTGAACCATAACCAGGTGTATCCCTGGTATGGATACAACACACTTTATCCATTCATCAGTTAATGAAAGCTTTTATCTTACAGACCAGCACTGTCCAATAGATTCATAATGTGAACCACATGTGAGCCACATATGTAATTTAAAATTTTCTAGCAGTTATATATTTTTAAAAAGTGAAGAGAAACAGGTAAAATTAATTTAAATAAGACATCTTAACCCAACATATCCAAAATATTATTTCAATATGTAATAAATATTAAAAATTGTTAAAGAGATAGTCTACATTTTATTTTGTACTAAGTCTTTGTAATACGTGTATTTCATACTCATAGTTCATCTCAATTTGGCTATCCACATTTCAAGCGCTAGTGGCCACCATTTTGGACAGCGTTGTTAGATAACGTAAACTGTTTCTGGTTTCCTTCTTCACTTTGGCTTCTAGGAAGCTTTGGACCAAATTCACAGTAAGCAGTTTTTCTATTAATATGATTCATGGCTCCAGATTGCTTCTCTACTTTCGTTTTCCCTTTGTTTTATCTTTTCTCACTTGTTTTTAATTTATGCTACCTTGTTATGCTTTATACCCCCTCCTTTGTAAATTGGCTTAAATAAAAGTGGAAAATGACAAAGGTCTTGAGAAGAATGCTGCTGACAAAAAGAAGACAAATGTTTCAGTCAAGGCAAATAGTGAGTTGATTTGAGGAACTGAGTTTAAGACTTTTTTTTTAATGTCCAATGATAGATGAATGGATAAAGAAGATGTGGTACATACATACAATGGAATATTACTCAGCCATAAAAAGGAATGAAACTGGGTCATTTGCAGGGAAGCCTATGTCTTTAGATGCTGCTGTTAACCCTCTACCCACTTTCTCGGGCCTCTTTGTCCCAACATCCAACCTTAGCAAGGCTCTGCAGAAATCATTTCTTCTAGATACTATCAAATAATAGAAATGAGTATAGCTGAGTGTGACTGGGAGACACAGGTACCAGGAAATAGGTCAGATATTACTTGGAATTAATTAATCTAGATAAGATACAATGATTTGGGAAAACAAAACCCAAACCAAAACAGACCACATGACCTCTTAAATTGCAGGACAGAGAGAGCAAGCAAGACAAATGATCCTGGGAGGGAGATGCAAGAGGGAGGAGATATGGGGATATAAGTTTATGTATAGCTGATTCACTTTGTTATACAGCAGAAACCAACACACCATTGTAAAGCAATTATACTCCAATAAAGATGTTAAAAAAAAAAAAGGGCTTCCCTGGTGGCGCAGTGGTTGAGAGTCCGTCCGCCTGCCGATGCAGGGGACACGGGTTCGTGCCCCGGTCCGGGAAGATCCCATATGCCGTGGAGCGGCTGGGCCCGTGAGCCATGGCTGCTGAGCCTGTGCGTCCGGGGCCTGT
>NW_020174423.1:4147407-4288230 GCF_003031525.2 Neophocaena asiaeorientalis asiaeorientalis | reverse complement strand
TGAAGAGCACAGACACCGAAAAAAAAAAAAAAAAAAAAAAAAAAAAAAGCGTCACAAACTTTCTTTGACTCTGGAAGGTATACCAAATATTCTTTCTCGTCTCTCTGCCTTTCCATCTGCTCTGCGCTCCCCACAGTGCCCTTTTTTCTCTCCTGCCTTCCCAAGCCTCAAGGCCTAGTTCGAATATCCCTTCAGTGAAGAATTCCTCGTCCTACTCCACAGGGCTTTGTTTTTATATTTCTTATCACACTTACGGCACTCTGGTATCTCTGCCCTGTACCAGGGACAAGCACCAGCTCACGGGCAGGAGCCAGGTCGCCTGTGTTTCCACACCTGGCATGGAAGCTGGCATGGAGCTGGTGTTCAACAGATGTTTGTTGGTGAGTTAAAGAAAGTGCTAGCTGCCGGTGCTCCCTAGGTGTGAGGCAGTGTGCTAAGGGCTTCACATGTGTGTCACATTCATTTTCACAACCCTCTGAGGCTGCCTTCTCTGATAAAGAAGATGAGACTTACGGGGAAGTTAAATGGCTCACCCAAGGTCACGCAGCAGGTCAGTGGCATAGCGTCAAAGATACTTACCTTTGAGGAGTTCCAACCTGCAGATGAGATAAGCTTTCATGTCTTTTTACAATAACCTGAAGAACTAAAGAAATGAATTTGCTTCAAATCGGACAGAGTAGGGATAGGTCTTTTCTGCCAGAAAAAGGTGTTGCTTCCTTTCAGCCAAGTTAGATATGGTTGCCATAGACTAATATTGTGTATATCTGTATATATTATATTATATTTACTATCATTGCTTTGGATAAATGTCAGGGGAACTGGTAAGACATCAGGAGTCATTGAACAAGCATAAAAAACTAGTAACTCATCATATTTGTGTGAAACAATTTTGCCTTATGAACTTTAAAAACGTTGTTTGGACTTCTGTGATTGCCTACCACATTCAAATTCTGAATCATATCCCAAAATCACTACTCACTTGTTAAAGCAAATAACATATCCTCAAAACCGAAAAGCCTTGTTGAAACTTAAGGCCCAGGTTCACTAGTCCATTCATATCAGGCATAATTTTCAAAGACCACATTCTAAGCATGGAAACTGATTTATGGTTATCAGCTGGTGTGCTTTTAGAAAAAACTTCTTATAAACTTTATGAAAGTTCAACAGAGAATGAACTCATGAATCTGCGCATTGACGCATTAATAATGAAACAGTTCTACATTTCAGATTCCTCAGTACATCTTGTTTTTTAACATCAAAGGCTTTTTGGTTCCAAGTGCTATTATGTCTTCTCATTTGAAAATTTTTGCTAAGAATATTTTCTTTTTAAATAGGAAAGAAACGTGTCATGGGTAAATGGAAAGGCTGAAAAAATGCACAGCTGCAGAACTGCCCCCATCCAGCATGGTCTGTATACACTGGAACATTAGAAAGAGAATATTTTAAAAGCTGAGAACTTTAGTATCAGGTTTTATTTAGCTTCCACTCAACTAGTTATAGTTCACCCTGGAAAAATTCTGTAAAAATTTAAAAGACAACTAGTTGCTTGGTTTAAACCCAGGCAGGCACTGAATTTTCTACTAGAAACATTGTAGAACTCATTAGCTTTCAGTGCTTTCTCATAAAATGGAATACTTGTTTTTCTATTGTGGAAAGGTAGGGTATGACACTATTTTGTAATGTGTGGTTACAACTGTCATTTCTATCACGCTAAAAAAACCCTATTTCCCTTTGCTCTCTTCTACTTCTTTTTTTCTTCATTGAGACTATAAAGTGGCTTATGGATAGAACAACACAAATGGGAAAATACTGAGAGATAGATAAGCTTTTTTAGGGATTCTGATCTGCTGCTGACCCAGGGTTTGGAAGGCATGGTGCTTGCCGGGTCAGTCTAACTCAGTTTTTTGTAAATATGATTTGAACAGGTTGCTGAGGACAGGAGGCATGAAGGCCAAGGGCATGTGGTGTTCTCTCTCTTGGCTCCCCCCCAGAGGAAGCACAGTGGTTATCTCAGAACCCAGGAACCTCATACCCTAGAGATTCCTTTCTCCTCAGGTGGTGATACTCACATGTGAAAGATTCCATCAGGGTTCTAGGCCAAGGGCCTGACCAGCAAATCCCCTTGACACATATCACCATATTTGACACGCACACAAACCCTATGAGAAGACATAAAAATAACACATGATAGGGAACCAGATCCTTCTAAGTATAGTGGAAGGACTCATACCTCCAGGTATCTCTTTTCTTTTCCTTAAAAAAAAATCTTTTTAGTTTTTATAAGATCAGGGAAATGTAAGCATGGAGATCGTAGAATCCTATACAATTATTAACTCTAAATTTGATTTTGAACTTCCTGGGACCAAAGCAAATTGGGAAACCAAGTCAATTACATGATTCATATTTTTAAGGACCAGAATGCTAAAACGTTACTGAAGCAAAACTTTAGAAGCATAAATTTGAAATTTTCCTGACGGTTCTTCACAAATGGGGCCATAGATGTTGGCCTTAGTATCCCTAAAATAGAAAGGATAGTCTTAAGGGGTGGGGGTGTGGGGAGTTTAGCTTAACCTACTTACTTTGCTCTAGGTAGAAAGGAAATACTTAAAAGATTGAATATGATTTTTCTCAGTGCAAATCACTACCTGAGAGCAGGCCAGACCCTTGATGGAAGACGCATCTGGGTACTAGAAGACTCTAATGCACTTTGGAAGTTACAATAAACTTGTTTATCAATGAAGAACAGAGCCCTTTTCTTTATTCTTTTAAAAACAATGTATAAACTGGAAAGGGTTAAAAGTTTATTTTTTAAGCTAATATACATGCCATATTCTAGGAACTTTGTTAAATATTTTACATGTACTAGAACATTTGATTTTCACAGTTGCTGCATTATTACAGATGAAGAAATTGAAACACAGATTGGTTGAATGGTTACTCTTGCCCAGGGCAACATAAGTATAAAGGAGGAGCTGGGACTTGAACCCAGATAATTTAGCTTCTGACGCCTTCCACCTTCCACTATGCTGATTAATGTTTCTCTAAAGTACTCATTACCAGAGACAGACTTTGGTAAGGGAGAGAATATGATATGTTTTAGTTTACAAAACAGCTTTTAAGGCGCACAAACTCCAGATATATTCCAATGAAGGAAAAAAATCTTTTTGTATAAGTCATCTTGGAAACTTAAGTATATGCACCCTGCTTTTTTCCCCTACACATAGAAAGGGTGCCGTTTCGGAAAATGTAGTTTCCAATGAAATGGAGAAAAGGTTCAACTCAGCTAACAAGCTCCTGTCCTTACAAGATATATCAGCAGGCAGGCTTAGCAACCCTGTCCAGCAATTCTAAAGCCAGACCTGCTGTGTTTATTAGGCAATGTGGTCTAGTGGGAAAAGCAAAGATTTTGGAGACAGACGGGAGCTTAAAACTCATGCTGGCACTGACTAGCGTTATGACCTCATTTAATCTCTCCAATCCTGTCTTTTCTGAGAAAAAGACTGTACCTTCTTGTGAAGGTTTGAGATAATATATCAAGTTCATGGCTTAATAGATGCTCAAAAACGGGTTGATATTATTGTTCTCTTTACTATGATTACCTGGATGTAAGGAAAGGAATTAGCCTATATGATGAATGATGACAATTTTGTTATTTGAGCTAATTGCAGTCAATGAAATTTTATTTACTACCAAGCACATCTAATGTCCTCGGAAGCACTGTGGGGAAACAAGATGGATAAACACTAAGTTTCTTGGTTTCAGGTACCTTACAATCCAGTAATAAGGGAGATCAAGTAATTATAATAGTTTGGAAGCAGTTTGGTTTGGTGGAAGAAAGGCCTCAAAGAAATCAGTGAGGCAAGATGAGGTCGTGTAGGTTGGGCCATGTTGCAGGTCTTGAATGGAAGGAGGCAGAGTTCATTCTTAACTTGGTAGGCAAATTTCTGTGAACTTAAGAGTGACCCAGCAAATCAGAATTTTAATTTAGGGAGCTTAATCAAGTGAAAAAAAAATAGTGGTAGGGAGTCTGGCTAATGCTATGGTTCGGCGTGAGAAGAAAATGGACTTGGAGCTGTTTTTCCAAGATTGGTGGAAGAATTGAGTTGGTCATTTTTTTTCTCTCTTGGGGTCTTTTTATGACGCAGGGAAGTGGTTGGCTGAGGTTGAAGGTGTTTTGTATGGACGTGGAACAGGGCAAAGCTGATTGACTCCTTGGAGGATAAGCCACTCACTATTCAGTGCATGGGACTATCCAAACGTCCCTGGGTATAGATCCTATCAGACTGCTCAGACAGCAAAGACAAGTAGCTCTCTCGTTAGGCTCCAGATTCCTGGGCTTTGGGGCCACAAAAAAGAAAAAAAAAATCTAGTATTCCAAGATAGCATTTTGATGCAATATCTAATTAAATGCCTGTACTTAATAAATTTAGTAATGTAATGCAATTCCAATTATTTTTTAAAAAGTTTTATTTAGGGCTTCCCTGGTGGCGCAGTGGTTGAGAGTCCGCCTGCCAATGCAGGGGACATGGGTTCGTGTCCCGGTCCGGGATGATCCCACGTGCCGCGGAGCGGCTGGGCCCGTGAGCCATGGCCGCTGAGGCTGCGCGTCCGGAGCCTGTGCTCCGCAACGGGAGAGGCCACAGCAGTGAGAGGCCCGCGTACCGCAAAAAAAAAAAAGTTTTATTTAGAATGTTTTATAATTAGTACTTTCAGAATTTAATCATTAATCTTTAAAATACAGGATATGAAACAAAAATAGCATTCCTATTGAATGCTAATGTGTCAGTAATTTGAAGAGATTTCCTGTGACTAAGTTAAAAACATCTTATTAATATATTATATAATTTCCGCTAGACAAGCTACATATTCTTTAGTGAGTAGAGAGTGATTTTAAACCCTGGGGATGTGATTCAATAAATAAGCAGAAGAAAGAAATTCAAAAGCATGTAAGTAATACATGTAAGGTTGTTTAGCATAGTATCTGACACACATAATAAGTGTCCCAAGTAATAGGTGTTATTATTTTGAAAACCATTTAAATAAATACATTTTCTTGTCCAATTTATATTGGCCAAATTAGCTCATACTTTGAACATAAAACTATTTATGCTAAAATAAGCTAAGTGTATTCTAAGTCTGTAGAAATGAGTCATCTAAGTTCATTAAATCAAAGAAAAAGTTTTCTCATCCACAGGCCAACATATACAATGATGCTGGCTTTTCAGCAAGATGAAATCCTTACTCATTAGCTTCCATTACATTTACAATACTGTATCTATTAAAGGACGGGGGTGGGGGGTAGGGGTGGTGGTGTGTGTGCAGAAAGTACACTTACCTACTTTTGGAATGTTCTCAGCAACCAAGGTTAAAATAATGAGGCTTCTTCTTAAACTCATTAAAATAACTAGAAAACTCTTTCCTAAGAATAATGATTAATCAAGGCTGATCTAGACTTGAAAGTTTCTTTAATGGCTTTTGGTTCTTCTAAATTTTAAATTCCCTTTTTTGATTGGTGGTGGGCAGAGAGTGAGAAGATAGGAAAATTTTAAGGCAGGTTATCCTGAAATGTTCTGGAGCTTCCTAAGGCTCTAAAGTAAAACAATGCCCCTTGTTTGCAACTCTCTTAAACATACATATTAAGAGAGTTACATAAACATATACATACGTTAGTATACATATATTTAAAAAGACAAATATAACAACAGTATATAAAGTCTATTCACATAAAAGTTACAATATGATTGGAACATGGGATACTTATTAAAAGAAGGACTCTTGTTGAGACTTTAGTAGTAAGAGTAGTTAACAGGCCCCATTGAATTAATTTGCATAAAATTTCTAGTTTAGCAAACTAGAGAGAAATCACCTTCATAGATTTCTTGTCATTTCATGTAGGTGGCTTTACTTGGCTAATAACAAGTCAGTCATTTGTTTCCATCAAATTAGGCGAGGTATTAGGCAGTTTACTGAAAAGAAAAACAATTAAGAAAGGAAAAAAAAGGATGGGGTGTTTGAGTTGATTGACTCATCTGATTTTCCCAAACAGATATAGCTGAAGCATATACTGTAAATTCAGTTTTCATTTTTAATAGTCCTTAAAAAATCTTCAATATTTACCACTATTTTATAACTATCTTATAATTTGTATCCAATTACACAATTTACTATTTGTAAGGACTTAACACGGCAAGGACAAATGTTACTCCAGGCATTACCTGGGGCACAAATACCATTTTAAAAAGGAATAGAAGTTTCCAGAGATGACACACCTTCTGTCACTGGCTGGCTGGAGCTAATGTGAGACTCATCAGGGCTCCTTCCCTTGCTGTGGTGACCACCAACGTTGCAGATGGTGGAGGCTCTGTCAGCAGGGTCCCTGGGTGTGAAGGACAGGAGCAGGGCACATGAGTGACAAATAACCTGGGTTATGTTAAGTCACTGAAGGTTCAGAGTTGTTATCACTGCATAATCTAGCCTGTCCCGACTAATATACCTTCCTTGCCTGGAAAAGACAGAATCCAGGTCATCAGTTTTAAAAAAAGATAGAGATGAAATGTGTTGGGTGGCACAGTAACATTTATTTGTCTTTATGATTTAAACATAGTAATTAAACACACAAAAGAACAAATGCTGTCAAGATGGCCATACGTAGTTTAGGAAATGACTGGTCCCGGTTCAATCATGCAAATGATCATTCAGCTTAGAAATGAGTTTCTTTTTAATGGTTTTAATCTTTTTTTTTTCAGTCCCCAAGGCTTGCACAGTTCAGTACAAATGTTTTTGCTATTTTGTTATCGTCAGGCATTATTCCCAGGAAATAAGTGAAATCAACAAAAGAGTCTAACAGTTGAGCACATACTCACAGAAATAAATCTGATGAGCTTATTACAATCTGATACAGTTTAGCTATCAGACCTACAAATGAAACATGAAATAATATTAACAATTACATTTGTCTTAAGGATTTATTTCTTTAAAAATATTTACCATACTTTTTTGTGCAAGGGTTCCACTGATTTCTTTGGTTTTAAACATTATAGCTCTCTATGACCTAAATATATATAGTCCTATTTGTACCAAACATCAAAAATAAAAAAATTAAAATTTCAGAAGGTAAAAATGGAATTATTGCTTCAGTATAAAAAATGTCTGGCCCATTTGTGTACTATTGCTATTATTGCTTTGCTTCTATTGGAAACTATCCTGGAAATCAAGGAATGTAAGTAACCCCATAGCTCCCTGCTTACGGTATAATTTGGTTGTACATTATCATCTATTAATATGTCCCTACCTTCACGAAAGCTATCCTGATCTTGTCCTTAAAAAACAAAACAAAGTGAAATAGCATAAATAAATAAATTTACCTAAAGGGATACAATAAATAGGCTACTAAAAGAGAATAAAGAATATTGTAACATAAAGCCCTTCGGTGCTGTACAATTAAACAATAGCTTTGGATTTTCAAGGTTTCTAAACACAGCCTTCATTTTACAACACAGTTTTAGTGCCAGTATGCAGCTGACAGATGCAGAGAAGAATGCATTTCTGCTGTTTCCATCATTTAAGAATGAAAACACAGTGGAAACAGTATTAAGTTCTGTCTTTTGGGGATTTACCTGGGTTGGTACCATCATCAGTTTTTGACTGTTGCCTGGTCACAGAGCACAAATCTTAGAGATTAAAAAGAAAAAAATCATAATATTCCTTCAATTCTTAGTGGTTTCTTGGTCTCCAGAATAGTCATAGAAACAAACAGAAAAGAAGTGAGACTCAAAAGTTTTGCTGCCTTCTTTTCTTCGCATCCATTGCATCCAGAATGGGTTGTCTTTTCGCAGTGTATCTTTGACGAAGCTCTTCTATTTCTCGTTCCATCATGGGGTCCAGCGCTTTTAACCGCATCTGTAGTTCTTCTAAACTTAGATTTTTTAACTGGATATAGAAAATAAAAAGAAGATATTAAAATAGTAAAATTATCTACAATAGGTTAAAGTCTAATGAGTTTTAGCATGAATATTTCAACTCTTTACGTCATCTTTGAAATATGGCTCAACAATTAAAACAGGAATTCCTTCCCTCAAGAACCAAGAAGCCACATCTTGCAAGAACCTCAAGTAATCTGCAACAAAACAATAAAAAACTCTGCTTTTAGGAAAAAACAAATGAGAAAAATAAGCTAATAAAATGTATCTGTTTTAAAAAAGGCAGAAAGACAAATCCACCACCGTCAACAAACAGACTTTCAGGATATGTTCCGGATATATTCACTCTACTCTCTCACACTCTTGCCATCTATGGAGAGCTACGATAATCATAAACACTTGCAGAGATCACTCAAGAATGTGACAAGATTGAATACAGGTTAAATTAACCATTCTAGTCTGCATTTTACCAAACGCTTAAATTTTAAGCACTTGGTTAACCAGAAAATTAAATTATCTAGAATACTTTTACCCCAAGCATTTTGGTAAGACAGGGTTTTTAATTTCTGATTCAAAATATCCCAAGCCTGATACAAACAGTGCTGTGTAAGTTCTGACATGGGCTTGGCCAATTTGAAAATGAAATACCTGTCACATGTTCACTGTATATGTTATAGTTTGACAGTAATGATATGATTTGACTAAATGATACAGTTTGACTATAATGATTTAGTTTGATTATGCTAGCTTCTGGGGGCACCACTGGCACATCCTTTACTGGCTTTCTGTGTAACAACAGAAGAGAGGCCTCATGTCCTGTGTGAATGGGGGATAAAATCTGTTCTACATAACAGGATCTGTGGCATGCTGAGCTTTACTGTATTTATTTACATGTCAAAACAGCAAGATATGGATTATCTCCTGAGAAACATTTTAGGGATATTGCCTCAGGGCCTATAGGATGCCCTGAAATATATAACCTAACACTTTGGCTTTTTATCTTATTAACATTTAAAAAAATCAAACACTCTGTCTCCTTCAGAAACTATTAAGGCAATGGTGGCAGACAGGTGATTTTTAAAAAGTCTGTTAAAGCAAAATGATCTACTATTTGCTCTTACTCAGCATCTTGGTAAGTATTGTAAGGGAAGCATAGAAGTACTAAACTATTTCCTTGCCTTAGAAACTTACAAATTAGCTTGAAGGGTAAGATTAGCAACTATAAATATTTAGGGACTTATGCCAGACCCTATACAATTAAGCCCTATTGTATGTGGTACAGATTATAGTGACAGGTTCTTAACTCAAATCTGGGACCAAGCTTCTCATGTGAAAAATTCTGCATGTTCATGTATACATTTTCCTGGGAAAAGCATCCATTGTTTTTTGTTTTTTTTTAAAAGCAGATTCCCAACAAAAAAGAGAGGAGCCTTGCTATAAATTTAATGGAGACATGATTCCCTTTAGGGAGCAGGGACTGCACTGGTCCTTGGAGAAGGGGATACCTAGGGGAAGTGAGCAGGGCCCTGGGAGGAGGCCCTGCTGTGCTGAGGAGGAAGAACTAATAAGGACCGAAAACGAGACAGAAAACTAGGAGCTGGTGGGGTCCTGGAAGCCAGCCAAAGCCAGGTTTGGACTTCAGGGAGCCATGATCAACTATGGAGCAGGAAATTACATGAGAGTAATCCAGACTCGGTTTTAATATGATAAAACTTGCAGCTTGTATTTTGTTTTCAGAAGAGAACTGTCTTTGGTTACTTTGTAAGCCAAGCCAGAAAACACTCTCATTACTTTACAGTCACATGTCAATCTTAACCAAAAATAGCATTTTTCAGCTTGATCCTCCACCTTACTCATCATACCTGGCCCTAAGTGACCCTTGGTTCCCAAAATCAAATCCATTCTCAACTGAAAAAGGTTTGTCACCACTGAGGATACTGAAAAGAATGAGTCGGAGACTGAAGAAATGCAAAAGAGGAGTTCCAAGAATATAAGAATGACAGCGTTACGGGAGAGAATGCACTGGCTCCCAGGATGAAAACTCTGAAGGTGACTACCATTTGCTTTGCTGTAGAAGAAGTTCTGGTATATATCTAAAATAATGTCCTGTTATTTTTTAGTCAAACACCATTAAAAAAAAAGAAAACCCTAGCTTATTATATTATATATTATTATATACATGTATATAGAAAGCATAGTATTATATTATTACATACTTCATTAATTTTTTTTTTGTTGTTTGTTTGTTTGTTTGCGGTACGCGGGACTCTCACTGTTGTGGCCTCTCCCGTTGCGGAGCAGAGGCTCCGGACGCACAGGCTCAGCAGCCATGGCTCACGGGCCCAGCCACTCCGTGGCATGTGGGATCTTCCTGGACCGGGGCACGAACGCGTGTCCCCTGCATCAGCAGGGGGACTCTCAACCACTGTGCCACCAGGGAAGCCCCCATTAATTTTTTTTAACATCTTTATTGGAGTATAATTGCTTTACAATGGTGTGTTAGTTTCTGCTGTAATTGTTTTTTAAAATAAATTTATTTATTCATTTATTTTTGGGTGTGTTGGGTCTTCATTGCTGCACACGGGCTTTCCATAGTTTGCAGCAAGCGGGGGCTACTCTTCGTTGTGGTGTGCGGGCTTCTCATTGCGGTGGCTTCTCTTGTTGCAGAGCACGGGCTCTAGGTGCAGGGGCTTCAGTAGTTGTGGCACTTGGACTCAGTAGTTGTGGCTCGTAGGCTCTACAGCGCAGGCTCAGTAGTTGTGGCACACGGGCTTAGTTGCTCCGTGGCATGTGGGATCTTCCTGGACCAGGGCTTGAACCTGTGTCCCCTGCATTGGCAGGTGGATTCTTAACCACTGAGCCACCAGGGAAGTCCTGTAATTAATTTTTAATGTAAGTATTAATCTGTTATTTGATCACTACTGTTCAAATCACTGTGGGGATAAAGAATAAGCTAACAGGGAATCTTGAAACTTTCTGTGATAGTGAGATGAAGGGCCAATAGAGATCACACACAGCCACGTTTCCCCGAGAAAGACAAGGCTGAGTGCTGTCTACATAAGATCCAATTCCACTTTGTCTCTATTTTAGCCTATGTTATCTTTCTTATCTCTAAATTTCTATATAACATTCAAAATTTAAAGACCACCATTTAGTATTTGATTCTAGACGCATGGACTATTTTATAATTGATTTTTTATGCATGGGTTTCATGTCTACCCCAGGTATTCCAAAAATATTTAAACTTTAGAACTTGTACACATACCTAGAAACTATTAAACTATACTGCTAAATATGAAGACACAAAGGTGGGTAGATAAAAAGGAATACAGAATAAATGACTCAAAGGAATGGGTTACACGATAATTAGGAGACATAACATCATACAAAGCAAACAATTTTTGTACTAAATATCTTATACTATCTTACTGGGGCAAATTGCCAATAGTTTATAAATATTATACTAAAGGAATGGACCAAATTCAGAGAAAGAAGCTACTTAGAAGAAAAAAATTTTCTTCTCTAATAGACTTTTATATTATCAATATGTAGAATTTGTGAAAAACAGGTCTGTGATACTAGAGAACCATGAGCTGGTATTGTTAGGGAATTAGGTGTTCCATGTAAGTAAATTCATGAAGTATCTAAATCTTAGTTCTTTAAGTGATAAAACTGTTTCAACCATTTTTAACAGAAACTCTTTATAAAGTATTTTACAGATTATGCTGCCTTCTAAAGCAGAGGATAGAGGACCTAAAACAACCTTTCCTTATGATGAATCATCATTATTAAGATCTATGACTAATCTATACCATGCATTAATTTCCTCTCTTCTTTTTGGCTTTTTATCTTCATTTGAGGTAAAGATATGAGCTCCTTTCTTTGCCATTGAGTGGATATTCTTCTCTCTCTACTCCAAGTCTGTTCACTTATTGCAAACCAGAAGGGCAATTCAACAATCCTATAAGGCATTATACTAAATAAGAATAAACAGCTTCTGAGTGAAAGCTTGAGGCTGTTTTAGGAAAGATAGAGCATGGCTTTAGTGCTGAAGCTTGTTATACCTGTTTTGTGTGTGTGTGTGTGCGTGCGCGCGTGTGTGTGTGTTTAAAATTTAACTTCATATTTGTGGCTGTATAAGGTCGAGGTTACAGGAAATCTGACTTCTACATGAGATACATACATAGTTATGTTTTCTGGTGGGCCATCCGAGAAGTTCAGAGGATTCATTTATTAAAACATTTATTGATATTTTCTACGGACCAAGCACTGTAGATGCAGAGATGAATAGAACACTACCCCACAAAGAGCTTGCAATCTAGCTGGCAAGACAGGTCCATGCACAGCTAACTCACTAGTGGAGGAGAAAGCTGAGAAGTCGGCAAACGGGACAGGTGAGAAGGGTAACAGCATGAGCAGAGACGTATAAGGCACACAAATGCATGGCATCGATGTTTCGAGATGTCAGCTGACTGCTGGGATGTAGGAAGGATCCATGGGGGAGGGGATTAGGAGAGGAAAGAGAGGAGAGGCCAGATGACTTAAGAGCCTTAAGTGTGTTGCTACAAACCTTCTGTAGACAAGAAAGAAATGCTTGATAATTTCGAGCATAATTGGTGCTCAAAACATGATCATACATGAATGAGCTTTACAAAAATATCTCCAATAGCAGGTAGAGAAAATGCATTGCCATGGGGGAAAAATGGAGGCAGGAAGACCTGTTAGCAGGTTCAACAGTCTACAGAGAGGATGACTCTTGAACTAGGAAAATGGAAGTGGAGACTGAGAAGAAGAGAGGGATTGGAGAGTCTTGAAAATATCAATAAAATTGATAGGGCTTTCTTTGTTCACTGACTGATTATGAAGGGCCAGAAAGAAGGAAGGGTTAAGGATGATTCCGGCTTCAAGCTGGGGTCATGGGGTAGAGACTGATACCATTAATAAGGTAGGGGAGTTAATGGCATCAAGGTGGAGATATCAGATATGGATTATAATTTGGGGTTCTGGACCTCAGCAGAAAGATTCAAGCTGAAGACACAGACTTAGGGAATCATCAGCATTTAGTTTATAACTGAAGCTCTTGATGAGGATAAGATTATCCAGGAAAAGAAGATTTTCTCCCTGATCTTACAATCTGCCTATGATATCCAAAAGAAAATAATCCCCAAACCTTAACATCTGTGGTCAGAGGCTTTCTTATTTTGTTAACAGAACAGAAATATCCATATAGTCCTAAATAACTCTAGATTATGGTGTCATCTAGACGAAAAAAAAGTGAGGTTAACTGGTAAAAATTTTCACTTCTTATAAAAATGGGTATGATTTATAGATATGAACGTCCAGTTGAGTTTTGACTTCTAGTTAAGCCCTAATAACATATTTAGCACTCTGTGTTTCTGTAGCTATCAAGGCTCCCACAGGCATAAAAATGGTTTGGGGTGGGAAACGTGGCAGAAGCAGCTTTTGCAATCTCTTGGAAAACAGTATGCTCAATGCCTTGGCGGTAAAATGATGTGCAAACCAGATAACAATTTATACAGACTCATAATGATAAAAATGACCCTACAGTACCATACAATCCACTATCACCCTTTTAAAATAATAATCAAATTAAAACAATTCTGAGGGCTAATAAGGATAATATCAGAAGAAAAAGTTGAGCTTCCTGAACTAATATCAATATTACTGTGATGAAAATTTCCTTCACCTAAAATCAAGTTTCTTGAAAATATAAAGAGGAAGATGGAAATCCCTTCAGAATTACGTTTATGGATTAATAGAGCTTGTGGTAAATCAACTTGAATTTACATTTTTTTATATACAGGAAAGAAATGTTACTTATGAACCATCTTTCTACATGGAATACAAAGTAGCTGTATTACCATAACTATATTCCAGTTGACTAATTCCAAAATAAATGCAGAGTAAACTAGTGTTGGAGTATCAAGTCTCTGTTCTACATTTGTCAGAGTTTAGAATTTGGTAAGTCAAGTCAAATAAATAAAAGAATTTTAGAACATGCATACATTGTGGTTTTTACTGTATATGAAAAATGTACAAGAATGAATCACTCATCTGGAAATGACTTTTATATGTTATAGGCTAATTCTATTTAACAAATTTAGTTTTGAACTTAATGACAATATAACTTGCACAACTAACAATGATTCTTAAATCTTCAGGCCTTAACACAGTTAAAGAATATTATAGTTTGACAACCTTTACAAACATTGAGGACACATGACTTGGCTAAGTGACCAAATAAGCTGCCATGCAGTAAGAGGAAAAACTCGAATGCAGAGACAGAGCCCACAGCTGCTTCAAAAGCAGAGTCACAGAAAAAGTGATGAGTTTTAGAACAATATTGCTTCACAACTTGAGAAACTTTTTTTTCTACTCACTCATAGTTTGCTCTTCTTGGCCATTTGAAATGACAGATATCAGGGGGCAAGACATATTAATAAAAGCAGAGAATAAAATCAATTTCCATAAAAGGGTTTAAACGGAGATTGCGTATACTGAATCATATGGGCCTGAGAGAAACACATTTTGAGATCTGGGATTATTAAAAGTCATTGCACATGACTAAGTCATTTGTTTAGCAGAAACATGAACGATAAAGGTGGGTTGAGTTAAGCCTCACAGAATCTCACTGCAAAAGAGAACCTTAGAGATGATCTAGTCTAACTTCCTTATTTTAGGTGAGGAAATGAGAGCTAGCGTGCTCAAAGTTACACTCCTGGTTAATGGCAGAGACATGACCCGACCCTTATTAGGTCAATGCTGTTTTTCATTATACCAAGTCTGATATTCTTAATCTAGCACGGCCAGAGAGTTCAACAAGTTAAGTCACCACAGATTTGGGGGTGTGCTGCTGAGAAACTTCTTCGGTCTTCAACCTGAACTGAAAGGGAAAATGGTTTTTAGGTGTTCAGCTATGAAGTCCACAGTGAATAGAAAATACTGCATTTGACATTTCTATACAGCAGTCTTTTTTTTTTTTTGTGGTACGCGGGCCCCCCACTGCCACGGCCTCTCCCGTTGCGGAGCACGGGCTCCGGACGCACAGGCTCAGCGGCCATGGCCCACGGGCCCAGCCGCTC
The DNA here is from genome assembly GCF_003031525.2 of Neophocaena asiaeorientalis asiaeorientalis. NCBI lineage: Eukaryota > Metazoa > Chordata > Mammalia > Artiodactyla > Phocoenidae > Neophocaena > Neophocaena asiaeorientalis. The sequence continues at coordinate 4,273,208 of NW_020174423.1, read as the reverse complement.
CGCGGCATGTGGGATCCTCCCGGACCGGGGCACGAACCCGCGTCCCCCTCATCGGCAGAAGGACCCTCAACCACTGCGCCACCAGGGAAGCACTACAGCAGTCTTTTAAAATGAAATAAACTGCAGAAGTTCAGCAAAAGATAGAAAGGCTATCTTCTTTAAGCTTCAGGCCAGTAAACTAGGATCTCCCAGCTTTTATAAAAAGTTTAAAATAAGTTAAAGAATCTAAGAAAAACCCCAAAATTTTAAAGAATAATAATTAGATAGATGAGTGGATGGATACTTGTTTATAAGTTAAATGAAAAAGTCAAAACTACTTTTTAATGGGAGTCAACATTTTGTTTGAAAATTAGTACAGTTTGGTGTATGAGTGACAGCTTTGAATAAGCAGCTCATTTTGTTAGTAACAGTCCTAGATTATCACATTTTAAGCCAGGAGGTAAGACGATTACAGATCAAGATCCAAAAATATTATATTTTTCAGTATCCCTTAAAAAAGAAAACCCAAGATAGGTATTCAGATTAAAAACTCACTTACTAGCTCTTACATAAAACAGCAGCATAAGTAACTCTGTAATGTGAGAAGTTAAGAGAGAAAACAAGATTAAATCAACCCATAGATAATTCTGACAATTCAAACTTTTAATAATTAGAATTATTTCTGGACTCTATGAGAAGTATTGAAAAGCTGCTAATTATTATTAGCAACACACCTCCAAATCTGTGGTGACTTAACTTGTTGAACTCTCTGGCCGTGCTAGATTAAGAATATCAGACTTGGTATAATGAAAAACAGCATTGACCTAATAAGGGTCGGGTCATGTCTCTGCCATTAACCAGGAGTGTAACTTTGAGCACGCTAGCTCTCATTTCCTCACCTAAAATAAGGAAGTTAGACTAGATCATCTCTAAGGTTCTCTTTTGCAGTGAGATTCTGTGAGGCTTAACTCAACCCACCTTTATCGTTCATGTTTCTGCTAAACAAATGACTTAGTCATGTGCAATGACTTTTAATAATCCCAGATCTCAAAATGTGTTTCTCTCAGGCCCATATGATTCAGTATACGCAATCTCCGTTTAAACCCTTTTATGGAAATTGATTTTATTCTCTGCTTTTATTAATATGTCTTGCCTCCTGATTATCTGTCATTTCAAATGGCCAAGAAGAGCAAACATTCTTATGACTACATGAGGAAGAGCTGACAGTAAAATTAAGTCAGAAGGAATTATTTTCCAAAACAATTTCATCTTAAAAAGCTATAGGGGGAGAACATTCAGATTTCTACATTATTTTGTTTTGTCAAAAATAGTCCTAATTACATGAGGGCTTTTTAAAAAGTCTTAATTTCAAAAAATAGAGGAGAAAGGATCATGAAGTTTTAAAATGCTTAAATGTGATAACATTTCAAGACTTAATGGGTCTACGAGTTGCTGGTATAATCAGTCTGTCAAATGAGATAACCATCACAATGAAGCAAATGGTCTTACATGTTAATGTTAACACATTTAGTCAAAGAGTCAATCAAAAAACCCTTGTATAAGGTTTGCTGTGTTTACTGGGAAAACAAACTCTTCCTAGCAACTGTTTAAATAAATCTCACAGATGCTACAGACCCTATTAGTGGCCAGTGATTAAAAAAATATGGATTGCTAATACTGTATCCTGACTCATCCATTTTCCCATCTGCTAGCAATTCTAACAATACGAACTATCAACAGAATGGCTAACAACAATAATTTTCTATGGCAATTTTGATGCTGAATTGCCTATAGCATTTTGTAAGATTTACCAGTGCATGCCTCAAACTGTTTTGAGTTGTTTGTGGCCTGGAGCGACATACGCCTTTCCCCCCTAATACTCCACTTTAGCTCAAATTTTTACTGTGTTGAACAGAATCTGGTTTGGTTTTACAGAACACTATTCATGGAGGCTGCCACAGTCATTTTACTGACAATGAGACGGGAGACGCAAAAGTCCAGTGAAGTCCACTGATTAGTTTAGATATCTATGAACAGGTAAGGGGCCTTCTGCTAAGCAACAGGGATAATAGGTAGCACTTAAAGTTAAAAAAAAAATTAAAACATCAATATATTATGGAATTTCCTGATTTAATTTCTGGCACTGAGAAGAATACAATAAAAGAGTTCTCAAGTCAATGAACTTTGAAGCTTTCTTAAAGAAAACCTACATATACATTTAAAACTAATGAAGAGAGTGATAATTTCAGACTCTTGACACATTATAGAAGGAAGGCTGAATTCCTCACCGTACACGTTCTTAAAATCTACGTTAACATTAAATCTACTGGCAGAGCCTTCTTCCTCAAATGGACACTATTTACCTATCTGGATGGAAGATTGTACATGTAACTCTGTTCTGAGCTGAGTGCCCCCTGTCTATGGCCGAATGACTGAACGACCACAAATATTCTGGGATTGTAACTGGAAACTGCATTAGACGTCTGTTTAACCTCAGAGCATCTATGGTAAATTTAAGACATTTAGATTTTTTCATTCCCAAAGAAAAGGGAGAACATCATTTCTTGTGGCTATCAATGGAGGAGAAGGGAAAAGTGCCAATTATTGATCATTTACAAGGGGTCAGACACTATCCTAGGTCCTGTGCATTAAGGCATTTAATCCTAACAAGCACTTTATGCGGTAGATATTACCAACTCCATTTGATAGGTGGGGACACTCAGAGACCAAGTGAGCCACCCTAGGTCCGATAGCTGGCTGTGCTTACGCAGGCACTCAAAGACAACATCAAATCCACCCACATAAGTTTGGATTGGAGCCTAGTGAGAACAATTTCTTAGGTCTCCCAAGAACTACAAAAGCACTTCAAAGGCCAATTATCAAATAAAACAGTTTTTTTTAACAGACTGTTTATAGATTAAAAATAGGGAAACATTAAAAAATCCCACCTTTCCTCCCAGATTGTACCTCGTGGAGTATTTTAACTTAAAATATATTAATGTATTTTAGCTATAATTAGCCTTATGAAATAAGTATGTGTATGTTTATTAAGCATTTTTGTATTTAATCAGCTCTCTAGAAATATAAACACATTTCTGCATAGCCCTTTGGGACAGATGCCATAAGTTTATCAATAAAAAGAGATATGCAGTGACAAAACTAACATGATGTCCACTTGACACAAAAGCAAGACTGCCTGTGTCCATTCAGACTGTCCCATAGTTGGTTTGATGTGTTATTTTGCTTGGATCGGATCCAGCAATGAGCTACAAGCTGATGGGCATTACTATAGTTATCTTGTCCTACAGAAATCTGAGCCACCCGTATAAAAAAAAGAACGATGAAATTTCAGTTGCATTCCTCAACGGCAATTGAACACCCATTCCTTTTATGTTTTTCCGTTTCTAGTAAGTAGTTTTCCCTGCTAAAAATATCAGGAAAAACTTAATTCATGCATAGCTCTGCTATACTGTAAGCAGCTAAAAAATTCTAGGCCCAGAGCAACAAAATCTGAGTAACACGAAACCAACTACTAATTAAATTTTTCCAGATCAGTTAAGGGGCAGATGGAAAAGCTCTATTAGCTTTGATTCCTTATCTCGGTGATTCTGATTAACACTTTGAATAATTTTTTTTTTTACTGAATTGCTCTTAGTTTATTTATTTATTTTAAAATTTATTTTATTTATTTATTTTTGGCTGTGTTGGGTCTTCGTTGCTGCGCACAGGCTTTCTCCAGTTGCGGCGAGTGGGGGCTACTCTTCGCTGTGGTGCGCAGGCTGCTCATTGCGGTGGCTTCTCTTGTTGCGGAGCACGGGCTCTAGGCACGTGGGCTTCAGTAGCTGTGGCTTTGCAGGCTCAGTATTTGTGGCACAAGGGCTCAGTAGTTGTGGCTTGAAGGCTCTAGAGCGCAAGCTCAGTAGTTGTGACACATGGGCTTAGTTGCTCCATGGCATGTGGGATCTTCCCGGACCAGGGCTTGAACCCGTGTCCCCTGCACTGGCGGGCGGATTCTTAACCACTGCGCCACCAGGGAAGTCCCCAGGTCACTTTTCATTATTGAAAGTCCAGACCAATTACAAACTTCAATCTCATATTAAATATAAATCTCATCCCTCCCCTCAGTACGGGCTTGCACAGAAAGACCAAGAGACTGGTGGGAAGGGATGTTATCTGCACCCAGAACTTTCTCCCCCCCTGCCCTTTTCAACCTCAAGGTCTACTTCTTCTCTGGTGTTAGGAGCTGGGAAAGAAGGAAGGATCTTCTGACATAAATGGTTGCTTGTCAGCTGGGGAGACGTTTCCCTGGTCCTGCTCTGGCTTGATTCCTGGTGTTGGAGGGCAGAGGGGTGTGTATGGATTTCTGATGTGGTGGTCGGTGTTACCCTGGTGCTCACCCCTCTTGAGGAGGGGCAGCTCCCTGGGTGGGGTATTGTCTCCTCTGGCCTGGAAACCCCCTCAGTAGCATTCTGACTTCTGATCACCTTTTTTAGAGCCACAGAGATTGTAGAGGTTCTTTTCTACACTCTCCAGGGGCCACCAGGACCTAAGGAAGGGGAGAGGTCTCCTAGTCTCTTCTTTCCTAGAACACTACACCGTGGTACCTAGTAATTCTGCAGGCCTTGGCTCCGCCAACAGAAGTCTTTGGGAGAGATGCAGACACCTATGTTAATAGACCCTCCAGACTCCCAGGAACTTGCTCACTGAACTCGGCTCTTGTGGCAGGCACATCAGTGGGTCTGCAGGTTCAACCAGCTTAGCAAGCAACTGGCTGGGACACCAGAGGCCAGTCTGTTTTCCTGTAGGGACACCGATTACTACGAATGGCTCTCTGGAAGTGCCCCCACCTCCACCTTTAATCTAAGCAAGAAGAGAGCTACCTTCTTCCCCTTCCACTAGACCGCCAGATTGTGAATTACAGTAGGATAGGAACTTCTGCAAACAGCTGCATCCCCAGTGCCTAGAACACTGCCTGGAACATAGAAGGTGCCTAATAAATATATACTGAATGCATGAAAAATGGTGGGGCTCTTAGCAAACCCTGCAGGGAGGTGCCTGGTCTCAATCGCTGGTGGCCCTCTTTAGAATATGGGATACTTAGCGCCTGCTGTTTTCAGTTGTGGACAACAGCGCTTGTGTGTGGCAGTAGGAAAAGTCCCTTTCAACGTTGTGGTACATATCCGTTAACTCTAAAAAAAGAAAAAAAGTGTGTGTGGGATCAAGTAGGCGCACTTGCAACTGAAGAAAAGCAAAAAGAGTATCTGGGAAAACCAGAGATATTACCCAGCAGATTTCATTTATTTCACTATAGGATAGGCCCATGCTCCATTACGTGTTTATTCTGTGTGTCCGGTAATATATTTAATTTTGATCTCAACTCATTCTTCTCTTAGAAAAATGGCTTCTGTCAAAAAATTCTTCAAAATAATAATAAATACCATAGTTTACTCCTTTGGCAAGCATGCATGGAATGAAGTGCTCTGGGAGGACATAATTCTTACAAATATCCCTGAGTGCATACAACCATTTATACAATTTTCTGCTGCAGTGATACCACAATACTTATCCTGCCAATTTAAATTATGTCTATCTTCATACCATAAAGATGCAAAATTTACTTTGCCCACCTATAGGAAGGGTTTTAAAATAAAATAGAGGTCAGCCGAAAACCACAAACCATGAAACTCAGACTGTATTACATGATTTTTTAAAACAATGAAGCAACACCTACAAATGAACAGGATTCCTAATACTTTAGTTTTGAGGCATCTAAATCCATAGTTCTTTTAAGACACCATAGAATAAGAATCATGGCCTGATAGCTACTTATGAAACAACATGAATTCAAAATATGGTAAAAAGTTTTTTAAAAACTTAAAGAGCAACAATAAATTTTGATCATAGTGCTTCATCCTTAGTTGCCACATGAGATTTAGAAAATAAAATTTACCAAAAAGGAAACATTTTAACATAATCATCAATTTTAGAATGGCATGATTTGTGACTGAAACAGTATTTTTAATTTCCCAAACAAAGGTACAAATTCAATTAAAAACCCATGAAGAAATTCAGGAATTTAAAAGGATAGGGGGGAAAAAAAGGATAGGAAGGCTCCTATGAAAATGTTAAAAAATAAAGCCCCTGCCTACTTTAATAACAATCAGTCTTGTGCAAACTTAAAAGCAAAACCACCAAGTGAATAAAACAGAAGCTGACAGCTTTTGCCCTTATCCTTTCATTAATAGTTGTTTTAAAATATGTTCATAAGTGCTATTAATTTAAAGTAAAAGAAAATATAAAATGAGACTAAGTGAAAATAAAATTGGCTAATCATTATTATCTTTTAAATGTTTATTTATTTATTTATGGCTGCGTTGGGTCTTCGTTGCTGCTTCGTTGCTGCGGGCTTTCTCTAGTTGCAGCAAGCGGGGGCTACTCTTCGTTGCGGTGCGCGGGCTTCTCATTGCAGTGGCTTCTCTTGTTGCAGAGCATGGGGTCTAGGCAAGTGGGCTTCAGGAGCTGCGGCACTTGGCCTCGGTAGTTGTGGCTCACGGGCTCTAGAGTGCAGGCTCAGTAGTTGTCGCGCATGGACTTAGCTGCTCCGTGGCATGTGGGATCTTCCCGGACCAGGGCTCAAACCCATGTCCCCTGCCTGGGCAGGTGGCTTCTTAACCACTGCGCCACCAGGGAAGTCCCAAAATTGGCTAATTATTAGCTTAAATTTATCTTAGGAAGGAGGCATCAACTTTCAAATGTAAACGTAAATGTTTCAAACTTTCAACTTTCTGGTGTGGGGAGAGGAGACAGTAGTGTTTGTGAGTTATGTCATCATCTTAGATTGGACAACTAATATGTATAAATCACTGAAAATAAAGATGAGAAAGTAATATGCCAGTGTCATTTACAAACAAAATAGCTTAGAGTAAAAGTTTACTGCAAACTAAAAATTTCACACTTAGATGCCTACAGTAAATGAATTTTCCACGAAGTCTTTTTTAAAAAAATGAGAATGACACCAAGTCAAATTTTTTTTTTTTCTTTTTGCGGTACGCGGGCCTCTCACTGTTGTGGCCTCTCCCGTTGTGGAGCACAGGCTCCGGACGCACAGGCTCAGCGGCCATGGCTCACGGGCCCAGCCGCTCCGCGGCATGTGGGATCCTCCCGGACCAGGGCACGAACCCGTGTCCCCTGCATCGGCAGGCGGACTCTCAACCACTGCGCCACCAGGGAAGCCCGCCAAGTCAAACTTTTAAAAATTGTTTTTGTTATCAACTAATATAACAGAGAACATGGCATCAAAATTAAAACTGTAATACCGCCTTGTAAAGTGAGCGTGCTCCCAAATGTTCCCGGAACTTTTCAGCACTGAGCCGAACCAAGCTGCCACCTGTCTCAGATGCAACAAGACTTCTGGCTAGATCTTCCCTTGAGCCAAACACCTCTTTCTGAGCAGACTCACTACTAGGGTGGACACAGAAGCAGAGGCAGAGAACTGTGACTGAGGGGACTTCATGACGATTGGATAGTCTTACTTTGCATCTACTGAGAAGCCAGGAGACTGTGGTCGCTAGTGGAAACTTGGGGATCAGAATTTGAGCTTTGGTTCCAGTAATATACATTAATATAATGTAGTTATGCTAGTAAATCTTTACATTTTATTTTTCAGTATGAAATTTCAGCTCAGTCTTAAAAAGTCCAATTTTAATAAGGATAAAAGGAAAAATGCACCTTTAATTACTGACCAAATAAAAGACACACTGTTGGTTTACCTCCTGTGGAAAAGTAACAAAATAGCTATGTGGCTGTTAAATTCAATGAGGAACTTTTTATATGATGTTGTTAGCAAGTGACTGACATATGCTGTTATTCAGAGTAGCTAATCCACTTGGATCATTATTCTGAAATTATGTGGTATTAACATACAGTATCATGTAGCTCCCAATCCTGAATAAATGACCTAACAGACTGAGTGACTAGTGCCTGCTGCCAACAGATGCCAGAATCCTCCATAGCATTCTTATACAAAAATATCATGAGTGAAATTTCCTTTGCCTTATTAGACTCAGAGTGGACGTGCAATACCAGAAAGCATGAAGTAGTTTTGAAAAACACTGCGCACAAAGGAATTACTTTCAAATGAACTCAAAAACTGCAATCTATTCTACACTACACTGTCCATTTCCGGATTCCCACAATATCCAGCCTATTTTCAGTTACGAACATCCGCTTGAACAAACTTCTTCCTGCCATAGTTCTTTCAGCTAAAGCGCACGGTCCTGTCACTGTTAGGCCCATCCCCAGGCCTGCTGCCACCAGCCCCCGCATTTCTTCTGCTCACTGGCAGCTGTGAGAAACACGCATGGTCCCGAGCCAGGCTATCCCCTCACAGGTGTGTCCACTGCCTCATTTCACCCGGACTCGCTGCCAGCCTTTTAAGCAGACCACGCTCACTGCCAGCCCGCCTGATACTGAGAACAGACAGCTGTGCTGAACCACGGTGGCCAAGGAGAGAGGACTCATATTGAGGCAGCTGCAGATTTTGCTAGCTATCTCCTCATTTTTCAATCACCAGAAATTTTGTCTTTCATTAGCTTTTAATGAGTATCATCCTGAATTATGCCACCTAGTAATAGAGAGGGCAGATTTCCCACTAGTCTGTTTTGCTAGACTGACAGTAGTAGAAGTTTCCCCATCCCCTGCCAAATCTCTGCTCTGACTTAAAAAAAAAAAAAAAAAGGAAGACGCTCTTTATTGATTCTTAAGCAGTAGTGGGGTTTTAACCTCGCAGAGTGACCACATATTGAATAATTGGTAACTATTTTGTAAAACCTCTTAAATCCCATTAAGAAATTAACATATAGAATGAGGGAAAGTAGCAAAAGCGGAAGCAGTAGGATGGAATAAAATTAAATCCTCCTAAATCAACTGAATTGTAACCAAAGTGACTTCTGAATGGGCGGGCCTCTTCTGGAAAGGGCAGCGGGTGAAGTGAAAAGCTTGACTGACTTCAAGAGTATAAAAGTTTATGGAAGATGGGAACAGGCTTTCAGCTCGATCCCTGGTCCATGAGAAGTAAGGAAGATGAACCACTATCAGATCAATGGTATTTGGAACTGAGAAAACACGATGCCACTGAGCTCCACATAGATGATTAGTGGTAGGTCCTGAACTCTCACAAGGGCAAGATCAGATCTCAGACTCTAAGAGAGGGCTAGGTCACTGGCTATCCGGCACCCTCTAGTGGCCAGATTTGGCACCACAGATTTCTGCCTTTTAAGAGCAGAAACCTGCTTTCCCTCCTTTCCCTCCCTTCCCTCCCTCCCTCCCTCCCTCCCTCCCTCCCTCCCTCCCTCCCTCCCTCCCTCCCTCCCTCCCTCCCTCCCTCCCTCCCTCCCTCCCTCCCTCCCTCCCTCCCTCCCTCCCTCCCTCCCTCCCTCCCTTCCTTCCTCTCTCTTTCTTCTCTCCCTCTCTCTCCCCCCTTCCTTTCCTTTTCCTTTTCCTTTCCTTTCCTTCCTTCTTTCGAAGCACAGTATATTTCAAAACCTTTTTTAGTTATGGAAGGAATCATCAGTACCACTGCTGGTCTACAGGTAGGTGGAAAACCACTTATTAGGTATAAATTTGACATCCAAAAAAGTAAGCTATTATAATGATTCAAAAAGTGTTCCTTTGAATGTATTTAAAATCCCATGGGTGAAGCTACTTAAATGGAAAGATGTGGTGAGTACTTAGCGATTTAAAATTTAATTCTTTACAGGTACTTACTTTACGAGAAATATTCTTTTACATATGGATTCATATTGCTGTAAATTTCATGTACACAATAGCTAACAAGTTTTTTGAGCACGTAGCACTGGCAGACACTATTCTAAGTGTTATCTCATCTAATAGATAATAACCCTGTGACAAAGTACCATTAATACCACCGTTTTTCAGAGTTTAAATTTTCAGAGGCACCAAGAGTTTAAACGTATGCAAGACATTTAGCCACTGAAAGGTGTGACCAGGGTTTGAATCCAAGGCAACCTAATTATGGAGCTGGCACTTTGAAACATTACACTACACAGAGATACACAGTTTATCAGCCATAATAAAAGCTTCCCTCCTTCCTTAAGGAAGGAAGAGTTTCTTAAAGATTTTAAATTAGACTTAGATTAGCATAGAGACTTGCAGGTCAATGATGCCTACGCATCATTATGCCAGCCAAGAGCTCATTTCCTACAACGTTTATTCGTGTACATTTTACAGTTGAAGGGGAGTTTATAATTGGCCATGCCAGCCAAGAGCTCATTTCCTACAACGTTTATTCGTGTACATTTTACAGTTGAAGGGGAGTTTATAATTGGCCACGAGAGCCTGAGATCTAATATTTTTCAAATCATAATATATTTAAAAATACTTTATAATTTACAATGCATGTTTACATAAATTATTATCAGATGAACCTCACGATAACTGTGAAATGGGACAGATAATTCCGTAAATAGGCATTATTCATACTTTACAGATACGATTAATAAGGTTTAGAATGATTAGGTAACTTCCTTAAGTAACACAATTTCCTCAAAATCTAAGATATCCCAAATGACTGAATGTACAATGAATTAGCCTAACTCTATAATCTTTATCCTCTGTTACACAGAAAATAAAAATGACAATTTTCAATGATAAACCAAAAGAAAATTTTACTTATGCTAGACAATTTGGTTTCACTTTATTTCTGCTTTATCTACAATAAATAATTCAACAGTAATTACTATTGCTGAACTGGCAAAAATCCACGGAAGGAGGAAATAAAAATCAGAAAGTAAAAAACCATAGAAAAGAAAAAACACCAGATATGAGTCATAAAATCCCTATTGAGTTGGGAGCAAAATGGTCCCAAAATTATGAGGTTAAGGTGAATGATTACATAAAGTACTTAGCACTTTAAAATTCTTTAACTTTGTAAAGTGCCTTCAAAAATTTGATACTTTTTTTCATAACCCCTAAGAGATCACTGGGAAGCAAAATAGCCTCTACATGGCAGATCAAGAACATTTCACAGTACAAAAGTACTATGAAAGCTGTTACTTTTGCTTAAAAGAAAATAGCCTGTGATTCTAATCATAATACAAAGCCCCAAATTCTTTTTGACTATAAAGCAATGCAGTTTAGAAACATTCCTGCTCACCCATCTTCCACAACCCCTGTTCTAATGGAAGACACATGCCTCCCTCAGATCTAAGGTCAGATAGCCCTGGAGTGGTCTCAGAAACCTAACTACATGGTTAGCTTCCTTCTCTTGTGCTCCTTCAAACTCTCTTAGTCTTTAGCATCAAAACTGAATACTTTATAAATATATCCTATTTTAAACAAACCAAGAAAAACAGACCTGCCTTCAATTCCACCCACCCCTCCCGCTGTCACAATTTCATCCCTCTTCTCTGAAAAGTCAAACTTCTCAGAAGTGTGCAGAAAGTCTCTACTTTCTAAACTGGGAATCACGCTTCAACTCACTCCATACTGCTCCCACCCCCATCACATTCTCCAAACTGCTCTTGTTAGGTCACCAAAGTCAAATGAATTCTTTTCATTTCTATCTTGTTTGACCCCTCAAGCTGCACTTGACACTTTGTTCACTCCTTCCTTCTTGTTCTTCAGAGCCTAGCATTTAGCAGGTGCTTAACAAATGCTTTTTAATAAACTAAGAGCCAGAAATAAGCATAGGCATATTCCCATAGTCAAAAAGCTATAAAGTCTCATAAATCTCTAAAAATGCTTTTTTGGGGACCACAGTTCATTTTGATTCTGCTTAATTTTGAGGTGGAACTTTGTGCTGGTTAGGCACTGAAAAGCTTGAATTCTTAAGAATCAGTGTGTAATATTTTAAAAGAGCTGACTACCAAGGACAAAATAATTATTTTAGTAATATCTGCTAATAGTAGATATTAACAAGGGCTGACTCACCATCATCCAGTCTGTAAATCATCAATAATACATTACTACTAAGAGCCATCTTACATTTCAAAAACCACCATGGAACATTCTATTTATCAATTTATCAGTGTTTATCATCACTATGACATATTTAAAGATAAGTATGAAAACAATTCAATATTAATCATTAAAGATGTTACTGTGATAAAATTTCCTGAAATCAGAGTTCATCTGTTTATCCACATTCAACAAGCTAATAAAACGTCTTAATCAATGTAATAGCACAATTCTCAAGTCTTATTAGGAACCTCAATTCAAATGGTTAACATCTTAATGCTGGGTAGAGGCCAGAAGGTTGGTGGAGACTCAGATTCACATAACCCGAAAGGCCTGTGCTCAGGTGTGAGTACAACCTTGATCAAAAGCACCAAGAACAAGAGCCAGATGAAGAGGCAGAATGCAGAACACCCATTTGTATAGAAAAAGAATGGGGGAAGAAGACTGTGACAGCAGAGATGGCCCCTCTTAGCTTCCCTCCAAGGCCTGATGTAGCATGATGCTCTAGTTCAGTTTGAAGTGAACTACCTAGGACTACAGGGGCTGTCTACATCTTAGATACATTTCAAGGCCAAAGTAGATACCCTGGGCAGAGAAAACATCAAGGCTTACCATTTAGTTCAACATGTACTTAATGTAAGTTAAAAGTTTTTATTCAAAACAGTGGGAGAGAAAAGTTTCATGTTCCATATGTATTCAACAAAATAATGCCTTCTGTTTTTTCCAGATAATTTGTTAAAAGCAGAAGTATGGGGGTAAGGTGAAAATCATGCAGTGATTTTCTTACAGACATGAAGACTTGGGAACACCTTAGTCCAATGCAGAGAACTTCAATGTCCCACAAACTCTAATACTGGGCAGATTTGGGATTATACTGGTTAGGTGATGAAAGGTCCAAGGTAATTATGGGGACTAATCAGAATTACAAAGGACATTGGCATGAGGTCACTGTAATAAAGTTATACTATATTTATCAGCAGTCTTAAATGGCTATGGGTAAATGTTCTGGTTGTGTGGCCCCCCTGTAACTAGGATTTTCATTCCAACAGAAAAGGGGAGAAAAAAAATCGATTCCAGGTAGGAACAATACTGCCTCTATCTCTCTTTAATTTGAGAACTGACAACCATGTCACCGGCAAATGAACAAGGCAAATATAAATGCAGGAACAGATTTCAGTGTTGCAATAAAACAAAGCTTCCCCAAAAATATCAACGTGGCATTCTTAACGACATGATACTGAGCAAGTGATAATTATTCATAATTGATTTCATTTCAAAAATAACCATAGCCAAAATTACTTTTATAGTCTCCCTCTGAATTTTCCAAGTTCCCTAACATCTATAAATCACTACATATTGCTACCGCCCCATATCCTTTAAACTGCAGCTCCCAAGGTGCACTTCGATGCCCATGACTGAGAAGTGAGGGCTGGCATACTCCTCCTCTCCACAAATCCAACTCATGGGTTCCTCCCCAAGAGTAGCAGTTCATTCAGTACTTCCCGTGCCTGCTCTTCACCAGAAGGGACCACCCCGGCAGCTCTGGCTGCGGGACAGGCTTGGAAAAGGCTGGCCTGGCACAATCATTACACCAGTGGGAGTGGCCCTAATGAAGGAAAGGAAGGGATAGGGAAGAGAAAGGACACAGGAAAAAGGCACTAGGAGTCAGTTCCAGGGTTTCTCAGCCTTGGCAATATTGATGTTTTGGGTTGGACAGTTCTTTGTTATGGAGGGCTGTCCTGTGCATTGTAGGAGGTTTAGCAGCATCCCTGGCTTCTACTCACTAGATGCCAGTAGCAGTTCCCTAGTTGCGAGAATCAAAAATGCCCAGTCATTAACAAGTGGTCCCTGGAGGCAAAATCATCCCCGGTTGAGAATTAATGATCTACTCTGAGGGTATTGGACATAAAAAGGTATAGGAAGGGGCTTCCCTGGTGGCACAGTGGTTGAGAGTCCGCCTGCCGATGCAGGGGACGTGGGTTCGTGCCCCGGTCTGGGAAGATCCCACATGCCGCGGAGTGGCTGGGCCCGTGAGCCATGGCCGCTGAGCCTGCGCGTCCGGAGCCTGTGCTCCGCAACGGGAGAGGCCACAACAGTGAGAGGCCCACATACTGCAAAAAAAAAAAAGGTGTAGGAAGAAAATTAGAAGGACCTGAAGGACTCCTGGGCTATGTGCAGAAGAAATTAGTGCCTCTTGGTAACCTGCTTCTCTCTCTTTGCATGTTATTCAATGGAATGGAAATTTTAGAATGGGCATAAGGTTAAGGACACTGGAGGTCAGAGAAGTGAGAGCAATCTGTAGGGAAGAATTCCAACCTCAAATAATCTGCCCCTCACTGACAAGTTGATCTCCATGCTGTCTTCTGAAGAGCACTCAAAGTCTTTTTCTTAAGCCTCTGGCTTATAAAGCCCATCAGGAAGCAGAATAAGATTGAGATTTGGGGGTGAGGTAGGGGAAGGGATGGGGAGTTAAGAGGTGGAGAAGGGCTTACCATAGCTAACCTAAGCTTAAGGCAGGTCAAGTTTGCATTCTCAGCAGACAGTAAAGAACTGACACACTTAAGGCGTTGCAGTGCAGCTCCTTAGCCAACTTGTTGTTCTGTTATTCTGTTCAGGTTGTTCTGAAGATTATATGAGACCACAGACACAAAGGTGGGCACAGCTGGCCCCCTGCCCTCTGCCTCCCCACCCTCTTGTCTCCCCTTCTTTTTAAACTCTCTTTCCCTTTCATTTCATGTTCATATGCCCACATCTGTGCCCAACTCCATCAACAGAGCTTTCCTCCAACTGCTCTTACTAGCTTCTGTCATCATCTTGTTCTGAGATTTTCCTCTCTCCCTGTGTTCCCGATGAGGTGGCAGTGGTACTTGTTGCTAAGTCCATCTAAATTCATTCCATTCATCTCTGGTGACAAAAGAGTACATGGGTGGCAATGGGCAGGATGCAGAAAAAAGGATGCCAGTTGTGAGGATGACAAACTGCTTCACCCTTGGCAGCTCTGATTGACTTCATCTGGGTGAAGACGTGAAGGACTTTCTTTCTGCGTGACAGTGTAGGCATGTAGTTTAACAGGAAACTTGAGAGGCAGTTAAAGGGTTAAAAAGCATATCAGGAGTTCAGCTTTGGCATGTCAGAGTAAGCCCCTAATAGACCAACTCTTTCACAAAGAACAACCTTAAACTGTGGGGAGAAGAAAACCTCAAAACAACGACAACCATAAAATGAACTGCTGAAGGCTATGCAGAGTAAACAAAACACATTTTCCCCCTTGACAGTAAAACATTTACAATGTCTGGGATACGATCTAAAATTACTTGACATATCAAGAATCAGGAAAATGTGATCCACTCTCAAAGGAAAAGAAAATCAACAGAGACCAGCCTTTATTAGACCCAGATATAGAAACTGACAGGACTTTAAAGCAGCTATAATTATACTCAGTGAGGTAAGGGAGAAAATGCTCACAATGAATGAAAAAAACGGGAAATCTCAGCAGAGGAAAAGGAAATATAACAAGAAACCAAATGGAAATTTAGAATGGAAAAAATTCAATATCTGAAATAAAAGTTTACTGGATATGCTTAATAGCAGAAGAGAGATGACAAAAGTAGATGCAGATGACAAAAGATCTACTGGAAAAAGATCAACAGAAATTATCCAATCCGAAGAAGAGAGAAAAGATTGAGGGAAAAAATGAATAGAGTTTGGAGGACCTTTGGGATAATATCAAAGGTCTAAGAGGTTATTTGGGGTCCTAGAAGGTAGGGACTGAGAGAATGAGGGAAAAAAAAAAATCTGAAGAAATAACTGAATACATTCCCAAATTTGGTAAAAGATATAACTTTACAGATTCAAGAAGCTCATGAACTGTAAAGAAAATTAAAAACATCAATCACAAAAATCAATGCCTAGGTTTGCTGAAAACCAAAAATAAAGATAAAAGTCTTGAAAGTAGACAGGAAAAAAAAGTACACATTATATACAGGGGATACATATGAATCCCCTGTATATAACATCATAGACTTCTCCTTAGAAAATACGGAGACCAGAAGACAAGTAGAACAACATTTTAAATGTTCTCAGGGAAAAAGTATACTTCACTTTAAATATAAAGGCAGAGACAGGTTAAAGTAAATGAACATAAAAAGATATAGCATACAAACAGTAAACACAAAAAGGCTGGAGTGACTATATTAATAACAAGAGGAAATAAAGGCTATCACTTGCCTAGCTGACAAAATATAATTTCAAAAAAAAACCAACAACAACAAAGAAGGAACACTTACCAAGAACAAACAAAAAAGCTTCTTCAAATGCACGATGGCACTGAATTCAAACTGCATCAGATAATCTAGAAGACAGGGTCTCTTTACAACAACCTTGACTGGCATACATCACAATTATTGCAGAGATCATTAAGAGAGAAATCCAACCTTTGTATGCTTTCCACTACTGTCTCCTCACCCACACCATGAAACCCATCAGAAATAACAATAACCTACTAAGTCAGAGATTCTCTATTTGGGGGAAGGATTCAGGCTATGCTCTTACATCACAATTGGCAGGGGGAAAAGTACACACACAAGCACACACAAAAAAAGCAAATATGGCAAGATGTTTATATTTGTTGAATCTAGGTGGTAAATGTGTGTTTACTGTACTATTTTCAGCTTTTAAAAAATTTCCATGATGAAAAAAATTTGGAGGAAAATGAGCCGGAAGAGCTTTATTCAAAATACCCTTCCCACTCTTTTCTTTTTACTTCAATATTTTCTAGTTGGCAGGAGGGGGATGTCAGAGCACCAGCTACATATTTTGAAAAAGAACCTCACATGATTTTGATATTCATCAGCCACTGCAAGAAAACCCACATGGATAAACACTGTCAGAATTATGATTAAAATTTTCTATCGAGATTATAAAGTCTAGGAATGTTATCAAGTTCTTAAAATTCCAAGATAGCCGTTTTTCATTCATTCAACAAATATTCCCTGAAAACCTATCATGTGACTGATGCAGTAGTGGACACACTGGGAGGAGTCCTAGCCTCCATTCTAGTGATGAAGAGACAAGAAGCAAAAATATATGTTGTTGGGTGGTGGTAAGTGCTCGTTAAGAAAGAAAACCAAGTAGGGTAAGGGAATAGAGTGACTAGAAAGTGACCTGAACGAAGTGAGGGAATCCGTGAGAAGGGCAGTTCTGGCCATGTCAGCCAAAGCACAGGCCTTAGGGAAGGAGTAAACTTGACTTGAAGAACAACAAGACCAGCAGAGCTGAAGCAAAGTGAGCAAAAAACAGTGTAGAAAATGAGGTCAGAGAGATGGCCGGGTACCAGAACATTCATGGCATCAACAGACCATAGTAAAGCCCTCAGATTTTATTCTGTGATGGAAAGGTCCTGGTGTGTTTGAGCAGGGGAGTGACAGAATTTGATCTACATTTAAAATGAATCAACCTGGCTCCAGAGTGGAGGACAGAATTTAGGGAGGCAAGAATGGAACCAGAGAGAATAGTCAGGAGGTCAACTGGTTGTTGCCAAAAATAACCCACCATGAGTGGAAAATACATAAAGAATTTTTGAAAACCATCCTGCCCCCTCAAAGGCAGGAAAATATATAAGGGTAGGGAGTACATATTGTATACTTATCAAATGCTAAGTTTCAACTACCAGTTTCTGTCGGCTGTGTAAGAAAGAAAACATCATCTGTTGGTTAGAATACATTTGGTACTTTTAAAATAATGGAATGAAGTTCTGATAATCAGGTTTCTCCTGTACTTGTCACCTAGTCCTTCCATTCTAAAAAAAAAAAATTAAAGTCATTGAAGTGTAACATTTATTCAACTGAAGCCATTTCCACCCATTTCTCACACTTCCCTTAAGTTAGCATCCAAGATTAACTTAAAAGGTCATGAAGGAATTCAATTTCAAGGTTCTTCCTGCCTGCCCCATCTCAGACACTTTAAAATAAATGTAAACATATACTAATGTCAGTTCATCTACAGAATTCACCTTTCCAAGGAACTTTAAAAGAAAACACCCTGCAGGTGGATTTTTGACACACAAATCTTGCAGATAAAATAACAGCATTCTTATAGATTAGTTATACACTTTAAAAACATTACTTCTCCCTCAATAAAAATAAATCAGCGAGTTTGAATCCTAAGAGTAATTAAGGCCAAAACTCAATGTTCTCAAAACAGTTTTACATAGCTCTTTTAAATTATTCAATTTTAAGTACGAATGACATATGAGACATGTTTATGGGTCCTTTCCAATATTTCATTTTGATTTTATATACTCATAAAATATAATAATTTGTAAATGAAGGCAGGAACTGGCAATGCCTAGAATGGTGGGGACTTGTTTCTGGCATTTAGGGCACCGCATCCCCTATAAGATGGGCCTCAGGAGTTCACGCTAACGCTTGCTCAGCAGCGATGCAATGACCAAGATTCAAACGGCACCCCCTGAGAGACTCTGCATCACCTCTCGCTGCTTGGCACCTCGCTCTCCACATACGTCAAACAGAGAGAAGAATAATCGCTAGCCACTTCTCAGCAATTCTAGAAGATTTAATGAGACAAGGGAGACAGACCTCCATGGTGAGTCAATTCTTCCCTGGGCGGAAGCCACGTTATTTGTGAGGTGCTATAACTCTGAGGATAACAGAGTACTGTACAAGCGCTATGAATAGCTATTTCTTGACTCCCCAAAGTGTTTACATTAAAGCTTCCAGAATAATGTACACTCACCGAGTAACAAATAATCCAATGTTTTATAAAAACAGTTTGAGTTTGATGGAGCGAAATCATCATACAGATTTTATAAAGTTGTTTCTCTTCTGACTATTAATAAGAGAGAGAACACCAATCTTTTAGGACAAATGGTTTTAAAGGAAAAGATAGATTAGGAGGAAGCTTTCTAACTCAATCCAGACCTATTAAAACAGCCTGGTACCATGAACTATGTATTTCATTGAGCCAAGTCCAGAGTCCACTAATCTCAGCTTGCCCATGGCAAGGTTAGGACATTACCCTGGAAAGAAAAGATACAGATCTGTTGATGAAATATAATTCAATTCCTAAAAAGAAAAGGGGCCCAATATTAATTGAAATGATTAATGTAACACATATAAAGGCAGTAACAAACACTTAAATTTGGATTAGTGAAGTCACAGGCTCCTTAAATAGTTCACACAGGATGGTCATGCTCTCATAAGTTAAAATGGATAAAACTGATTTTTCACACCAGATTAGCTACACAATATTAATCACATAAGATATTTCCCTGAAAGTCTTGGCACAAAAATGGGCCAGTGTTTTCTGTTGTGGATATTTTTTTCCAAAGTAAATTTAGATGGGGAAAAGAAATTTAGAAAGTAATCACGAATTTCAAAATCAATAAATTCAAATTGTTTTTAAGTCAGTGAATATGTAGGCCTGCCAAACACTGCAGGAAATTGACGTACAGTCTGTCTGGCAGCCGGACCATGTGAAAAAATTTTAGGAATGATCTTAAAATAACCAAGATTCTGAAGTCTCAAAAAACCTTGTTTTACTAAGACCATTTTCCTGGTTCATGAAAAAGATAAGGAAGTAAGGGGTGGTGAGCTATCTTGGGTATCTTTCAGTGGTATTTTCATTCGGGCCTGGACTCAGAAGAAATGGTTTACCATCATCATTAAGACCAGCTGCTCAGTGGCACGAGATTAAGTTAACCAAAAGAACCCAGGGATGTGTTTGAAAAGAGGGGGAAAGACAGTCCAAAAAAACTAAGATTGCTACCTCCATTCAGTGAAAATTGGTCAGTTTCTTACTACCTTTAAAAAGCTGTCTCTACTAATCTGGCCATGAACATTAATAGACTGAATGAGAAGATTCAGTTTCCCAATACAAGTGCCACCATGGTTTAGACTTAAAATAGTCCACTTTATTCTAAGTCCTACAATTTTTCAAAAGGAACAGGAAACATTTAAACAAAGAAAATAATTTCCTTCCTAGAAAAATTGGGGGGAAATGCCAGATTTGTCTTTAAAAATAGTTTTCGTTTGATACTAAAGTATCATTAACACTTTGAGCAGAAGTATGAACATATTTTATTGGTCACTTAAAAATTACAAAAGCAGTGCACATTGAATAATAAAGTTCAAATAATACCAATACAAAAATGTACTAAATAGTGAAAGTCTATTCTGACTCTCCACTCCCAACCACCCAACTCACCGAGGAAAACTCTGACTTGTTGCATAGCTTCCAGACCTTTTCTCAACACACACACAAATATTTTTTACAAAAATGGAATTATTTTTCTTACAACTTGTTTTTATTTCTCTAAAGAGTGTATCACGGACAGGCTTCCGTATCTGTACATACAAATCTGCCGCTGTACTTTGAATGAAGGCGTATACACTCAGGCACCCACCCCCCACCCCAAGTTGCTAAGTTCTTTCATTTGTTTGTTCATTCATTCATGCTGCGAGGTTTTACTGAACGTCTACTATATTTCAGGTTTCAGGTATGGTGCCACGCTGGGTGTGGCAATTGCCTGAGGGAGAAAAGCAACTGTAGGTGCTGCTAATACAGAATGGCAGGCCCTTATAGGAAGCTTTCCTAGAGGAGATACACCTCAGATTAGTCTTGAAAAGTAGGTAAGAGTCAGCAAGGTAAAGGACTGAACAGTCCACATTAAAGTATTGCAAGTTTGTGAACTTATTATACTAATATATGTACTATGTGAATGAACTATTTCACCATATTTTACTGTTTGCCTTTTTTTTCAAAGCAAATAGAAAGAAAACACTGGAACTAGATTTTTCAGTAGTGCAATTAATAATGATTAATCTAAAAATACATAATGGAAAATATAAGACTTTAAAATTTAAGACCCTCTTTCTTATATGGGCATGTTTATTATACATAATATGTACATGTGAATATATATATATATATATACACTCACATACACAAACTACATACTATAGCATACTAAATACTGCAGAATAAAGTAAGTCTGATCTCTTTTGGCATTCTTGACAAAGCAAACTTAATCATCTGATTTATCTAGAAGATTTTATTTATAAATCCAATACTTTAGAGGCAGGCCAGGAGACAACTCATATTCAACTAGTCAAATTAAATTGTATGTAGAACTTTTTTTGTTGCCTTAAAAGCCAGATTCATTTCAGTCATACAAAATATTACAGAGTATGTTTTATGGACAAATTATTGTATGAACCTCTGGAATACAGTCAGCTGAAGACACAGTCCTTACTCTCAAAGGGCTTCCAATTAGTATATCAGGGGCATATAGAGTCATGAGTAATTATAATACAAAAGCAGCACACAGAGAAAGAGATTAATTCCGACCAGGGAAATTGATGTTAAACGGAAGGGATAGGGTTAAACTGGGTGGAATTTCAACTAGCAAAACAGGGATGAAGGGTCCGCCAAAATAACACAGAAAGGCACAAGTAAAGACCAAGAAGTTGGATGCTGCCACGTACATGTAGACGATAATGAAGTGGCAGAGTAAGACTAGAGTTTAGAGGGCACAGAGGAAGTAGGAGTGGGAAATAAGGCTGGAGAGGTAATGGGGGCAGATTATGGGGCAGCATAGTTATCGATACATTCCAAGAAGTTCAGCCTTTATCCTACAAGAAATGAGCCATCAAAGATTCCTCTAAGGAGATATGACCAGAATAATGATGCATGAGTAGGAATGGAAAAGAAGACAGGACTAGGTAGACAGAGTAGGGGACTATGACAAAGCTCTAAGGAAGAGGTAATGAGAGATGATTAAGGACTGTAGCAGTGTAAATCAGAAGACGGGAATAGACTGAAAGACATACATTGGCAGCAGAATGAAAAAGGTAAAGAACTTGGGCTCCAGAAAGCGCTGGATTTGAATCCTGGCTCCTCCAAATACTTGTTTTCTGGCGTTGGGCAAGTTTAACTCCTTTAAGCTATAGGTTCCTCATCTATAAAACAGAAATATCGCAATCTGGCTGTGTAGGAAAAAACCTACAAGAAAAACAGGAAGTTGTCTGGATAAATCATGTCCACACACTTATTTATTCAACACCATATAATGACACAAGGAAGAATAAAATGTAGCCCCTATCTGGCTGGGAAAAAAGATACATAAACAGAGAGGAGAGAGAGTGCAGAAAGGCATTAATGATTGTGTAAAAAATGGTGAAGGGATTCAAGGAAGTTTTCATAGAGGTGTTTGAATCAGGTTACTCACAACTTTGAGGTGTTTTGGTTTCACCTTGACTCACCAGGTCCTCCGCTTCACCATATATATTATAGTACATAACCCCTAGGACATTGTGCCATCTGAATTTTAGAGGTGAAAGGCAAGTCAAGAGAAAGTGGTAGAAAAAAAGGTGGGGCAAGGGGAGGAAGGGAAAAGGAAGAAAGATTAGAGGAATATGAATGAATTTTTTAGGCAAATACCTTCTCAGGAAACAATACTTGAAAGAAAGCCAGATAATATTTAGATTCCCAGTGTGATACAATGTCAAGGCAGCAAAACTCAAATGAAAGAATCTAACGAGTTCCAGGTGGTGGTTTAGTAGATGTTTTTCATTAGGTGAAGCTGAGTTGAGGTGGCTACTGTCAGTGTCAGTGCCCTGTCTGAAAAAGTTTTAATTTAACTTCAAGCCACAGATATAGAGGCTTTTGTTTAGACTGTATGCATGCATTGGTCTACCACTGATAAGTGTCAGAGTAACCTGTTTCTCGAGAAAGTGAGAGAAAAACCTGGTTGCAAAGATGTCTTCAATTCTCTCATGCATCAGGTAATTTTATCTAACTTATTCAACAAATATTTATTGAGTGCCTACTTTGTGTAACGCACAATGGCAGATACAAGATATTATATAGATCTTGCCATCATGAGTCTCATAAATATGTTTACTGTAAAGTAGAAAGTGATCGATTCAATGAGACGTGAAGATAAAGTACTACACAGCATAAAAGGGAGGTAGATTACTTTGAGTTGGGAACATTAAGGATGTGCCACTGGCATTAGGTGAGAGAGGACTATGCTGTGATATTCATTTGACAAACATTTAATAAGTAAGCCATTTACCTAAAAGACAATGAGACTCTGAGGTGTTTTAGTCCAACTCCTTCATTTAATTCACTAGGAAACAAATGCCCAGAGACTCAAACAGCTAATTCAAACATATAAGAAGAGGTCAAAACAGAATTGATACCTCCAGGCTACAAGTCCAGTACTTTCTAATACTTTATTCTGTCTCCTTCAAAACCCTCAGTCTCAGGGCTTCCCTGGTGGCGCAGTGGTTGGGAGTCCGCCTGCTGATGCCGGGGACATGGGTTCATGCCCCGGTCCGGGAAGATCCCACATGCCGCGGAGCGGCTGGGCCCGTGAGCCGTGGCCGCTGGGCTTGCATGTCCGGAGCCTGTGCTCCGCAGCGGGAGAGGCCACAACAGTGAGAGGCCTGCGTACCGCAAAAAAACAAAACAAAACAAAAAAACCCTCAGTCTGACTATTTTGTGATGAACAATCACTATTTAAAAATACAACCATTTCATTTCTGAATTCAGTCTAATTGTTGAAAAATGCCTCCTATAACATTTAGTTAAAAACTGCCTTCATTTCTAACCAGTGGTCCCCTCTGGAGACACATAGAACATATACAATCCTATAGCCATATGGTCATCATTGACATATATGAAGACAATCCTCATGTTTCTATTCCATTATTAGGGATTCAGTATATCACCATGGTTGGGGAACAGGCACTGGAATTAGGAAGAGCTGGATTTGAATCCCAGCTTCAACATTCACTAAGTATATGGTCATGAGCAAAGTTACTTTATATAATCTGTGTGCTCTCTTAGAAGATGGGATGTCTATGTCCTTCCTGCCTCCCATTGAAGGTAATAGCTAACAGCTATGATGGAGAGTTGGTATAACTTTTGGTATAACTGTCAGAATACTAGAGTTTCTTTATATACATTAATCTAGCACTGAATCATGTGAAGGGAAAAGTTACAAAACTGAAAAAGATAGCAGTGTTTTTTTCCCCTCCTCTTGCCTTCCCCTCCCCTCTCCCTCTCTCTCTCTTCTCTCTCCTTCTCTGGTACCAACCAGTCAATGAGTGATGGCTGTGAAATACTGAGGAAAAGCTAGGTAACTGTCATGGCTTCACCAGATGGCAAACAGAGCTCTGGCAGCAGTTTTACTGACGTACAATGTTGAAAAATACTTCCCTATCATACAGGGCACAAATATGCTGCCTTTTGATTAGAAAGAAAGATCCTCAAGGGTGGGATTCAGATAGTTTCATAACTTGTACCGTCTCAAATGTATTAAAAGACAGTAAAAGGTAGGACTGTTCCCTCTAGGTTCATGAGTTCTCCTAAACAATGCAGTACAAAGCTGACAGTGTTTTCTAGTTACTTGGGGAGAATGGGGACGAGTAGAAAGGAAGAACAGAAGATTTAGAATTGATTCTGTTCCTACTTCCAAATGTTACAAACCAGCTGGTAATGTTTAGTAGCAATAACCTCATCTGCTAGGCACTGCAACTAATTTCCCATATTTGGATAGGAAAAATGCATCATGTTTGAAAGAATGACATACTGACAGGGAATACAGTGACTGACAATAAAGGTAGATACGTAGCTCCTGGGTATGAGAAAGTCAAGAACTCGCCTAGATGGTCTACAGATTGGACACACAGTTTGCAGAAGTAGAGACAGAATGAGTCAGCGTTCTCAAAGTAAGGGCTAAACTAAGAAATGGAAGATGAAAATGCAGAGAAGGGGTAGTGTCGCAGACTGGTAGCTGCCCCCCAATATCTGTTCTCTTTCTTCCATAGAAATAACATTTTTAGCTGGGCACATGGCATTCAGAATAAAGACATTTACCAGTCTCTCTTGCAGCTAGGTGTAGCCATGAGACTAAGTACTGGCCAGTATTATATGGCAGTTTTGGGGCACCTTCCTCAAAAGATGGCTGGGGCATGCCCTTTTTCATCCTTTTTTCCAACCTGCTGTGTGAAATGGAGATGCCTCTCCCTTCTATCATGAAAATGAGAGTACCAGCCTAGGAATGGTGAGTGGTGAATTTCAAGAAGTGGGTCTCTAGACATACAAAATGTTTTCAATTTTTATTAAACAATGCTGTCAAAAATATCCTTAAAACTCTTTTGCACATATCTATTTCCTTAGATTACATTCCCATTAGGGGGTAAAAGGATAAAAAATTTTTAAAGATTCTGATACACATGGCCAATTTGCTCTTCTCAAAGTTTAAATTTACGTGTGCGCCCCTCCTTCCCAGTCCAACATTAGGAGTTAATCTTTTTTCATTAATTGGTAAGAGCTCTTTTTATATTAAGAGTGTGGGCACCATATTATAAATACTTCTTCCCAATTTATTTGCCTTTCAATTTAGCTGATTATTTTATTGTCCAGAAACCTAAAATCTTTATGCAGTCAAATCAAACCCTTTTAAAAAGTAATTCCTGCCTTTACTATCATACATTTAAAAAGCCTTCCCCTACATCAAGATTATGTACACATTTTTCCTATTGCTTTTTAACTTTCATTTAATCTTTAATCCACAGGAATTTTTCCTACATATTTAGCTGATTGTACCAACACCAGATTCAACACTTTGAATAATACCTATTTATTGAGTATGTAATTAAAAATCCACTTTTATTATATTCTGATTTTTAAAAGTTAGTAGTAGGCTGTTTTAATTACTGTGGCGTTGGAAATGTTTTAAAACATGCTCATGCAAATTATTCACATTATATCTTTTTTTCTTTTCTTTTCTTTTCTTTTTTTGGCAAGTCTGTTTGGTTTATTCCTTCAAGTGAACTTTAGAAATACACTGTCAGGTTTGGCAAAAAGAAAAAAAAAAACTGGAATTGCATTAAATGATGGAAAGAAAAAAAATTTCTTTGGTGGGGGGAGAATGTATAATTTTAAAACATTAACTCTTCCCATCCAGAAATATGGAATGTTTCTCTAAATTGTTTTTACGTCCCTTAGTTACGTTCCATAGTTTATTTCATATGGTTGGTTCTATAGTTTACTTAAGTCCTATAGTTTACTTCGTCAGGCAAATTTCTTAAGCATGGTTGTAGATTTTTTTCATGTATTTGTGTTATTATAAGTAGGATCTTTAAAAACATTTTTATTTGTGCTGGTACAGAGGAAACATTAATTTTTGAATTTATTTTGTAACTGACCATCTTACTGGTGTGTTTTTAATTAAAATTTTCATAAATGTTAGTTGATTAATCTTGGGTTTTCTAGTTAGACAATAATATTTTCAGTTTTAAATGATTATGGTATTTCTCACTTCCTTTGCAATATTTATACTTCATTTCATTTTCTTATCTTACTGCATTAGGCAGAACTTTCAAAACAATACTGAATAATAGAGTTTAACACAGGTAATGGCTGACACCTTATTTTCACTGACTTTACAACTTAAGGCATATTTTTCTTTTGCCCTGTGAAAACAGCTGTTACGTATCAGTCTTTTCCACCTTTTTATACCGCCCCCAACCCCCAACTATTCTGTAAATTTGAAGGCAAAAACTGTGTTTTAGTACTCTTTAAAATAACTATAGCACCCAGAACAGTGTCTTCCACAGAGCAAATAAATCATTAAACCAGTAGTTCTCAAAGCTGGTGGATCACTGGAATCACATGGGAGCTTTTTAAAAAATGAGGTGCAAGTTCCATAAACCATTTAAAAACTTCAAATTCTCTATTCACGAGGGAGGGAATCTAGATGTTTTGAAAGCTTCTTAGGCAATTCTGATGATCCACCAGGTTTGAGAACCACTAGTCTAATATTTTTAACACTCCTGGAGATTCTGTTTCAGACCCAGGGATCTGATTTTTAGCAAATCTTTCTAAATGACTCAGAGGCAGGTTTGGAAATTACTGATAATTCAGAGAAGAGATCAGAGGGTTTTTTTTTCTCCTTTACGTTTTCTGTATTTTATGTTCTTCATATGTAAAAGTGAAAAAAATGGCAAGGTATATAAAGAAAAAGTTAATCTCCCAGCTCTACCTCCTTGAAATAACCATTGATAACCAACTAGTGGTAACCTTCCATACCTTCTCCTTGCTTACACAAAACAAAAAAAGAGGGTGTGTGTGTGTGTGTGTGTGTGTGTGTGTGTGTTATGCGTAGTTCTGTTTTTATCAAAACAAAATAATAGCAAAGCAATTATTTTATAATCTGGCATTATATTTAAATCTATTATTGCAAATAAATGATAATGAATGCTCTCAGGACCATTTAGCATACTTATTAATAAATGAAAACCAATTTCTACTTTCTTATCTATTACAGACTTAAACACAGCAGTGAATATAAAAATATTTTCATTTTATTCTTAATTCTTTAGCAAGTGTAGGAACAATTCTGGGAAACTCAGCTATGAAGTTCAAAAACTAGCAGTTAATATACCAAAAGATATGGGTTCATAAATCAAAACAGCATCTTAAAAACCATGAGGACAGTACTAATATAGGAAGGCTAAAAATGGCATATAAAACTTTCTTGTCTACACAAATAATAAAGTAATTAAAAACTACAAAAAGAAATCCTATTATACATGTTACTTATGCTTAGCTCTCACTCATCTTTTAGATAAAGGCTATTTTTAATACACAAGCAAAATTAAGGCTTAACTGACCTCCATTTAACATGCTTTAACAAAACATAAAAGGTAGCACTCAAATATATGCCAGAAATAAATTTTTTTAAAATAGAACTGCTAATAAAGGGAAAGAATGTAAATCACTAGCTAAGAAAAAAACAACACATTCTAAAAAACTAAGTCATGACCTTGGTGAAATCACTACATTATTCATTTGTTATTACTAAATTTTCATAAAGTTTCTTTTCCATAAAGCTCAATGAAAAACACTGATTATTATATCAATTATTAAATAGTGCAAACAAATATTTCTAAATTCCCAACATTGAAAATGAGAAGACAGTGTGGGAGCTGCAGAGAAGAATGAGAGAGAAAAGTAAAAATAAAAGCAAGAAACAAAATAAGAAAGATATCTTCCTCTACAAAAAATGAATTAAACTTCAATTTCTGATTCATTCTGCAAGGATCTTTCTGTACAAACAGGATTTAAAGAGAGTTTTAAGAAAATGACATCTTTCTTGGCTGTCAGGAGTTTGTTAGAAGGATATCTGATTCTGTAAAGTTGGAATGGGAGAGAGAATGTAGTGGGGGATTAAACTAATCTAAAGAAGTGTGAAATTGAAGAAAGGTCTAAAAATCAAGAGAAATGTGTTGAAAATAATAATAATAATTTACAAAGGAAATAGTTTTGAGAAAGGGAAAAACAATCAGTGTTGTGGATAACGGAAGCAATCCTAATAATAAGTTGTTTTGCTGTGTTTTTAGAGGGAATAGGAAAATCAGAGAGACCTACGATGGTAGTTCAGGTTTGAAATTGCTAGATATTTGGCAGAATTGAGAAATGGAAAGGGGAGTAATTATTACTAATTATTAATATCTCCAAACTGCCACTCCTCTCCACATCCCCAAGCCAGCACCCACCCTTATTCCCTAACTGCTCTGACCCAGAATAACACTTCTCCCTCCTTCCATCTTCACCTGGTTTCTCTATCAATGCTCCCATTGAGCATGAGGGTCCCATCCACCTTCTTTCCTTAGGGACACTTCATTCCACTGATTATCTTTATTCAATCCTCGAACTCCTACCTTAGCTCTTTCTTTTCAGCATGTAAAAATCCTCGAGTTTTTCATATCTAAGACCAAACAAAAAATAAAAAGGTCTCCCTTTATCACCTCATATCTCCTCTTTCACAAGCTACTCCTGGAAAGAAGTCTATTTCTTCCCCTTGATTCACTCCTCATTCTGAAGCAGTCTGGCTTTAGGCCTCACCATCTCACGGAGGCTGCTTCACTTAAAAGCAACATTGACCTTCTATGTGTCAAATCCAATCTCCAGCTTTTAGCCCTCATATTGATTTAATCTTTCTGAAGCTTTTTACACATTTACCTCCTCTTTCTTGAAAAGCTCTCCTCCCTCAGTATCTAAGACATCACATTCCTTCTTCTGTCGGTGCTCCATAGGGACCCACCTCAGTCCGTCTATTAGTCTCCCTTTGTTTTCATGACTTCAATGACACCAGCTCAAAAATAACCCACAATTCTGAATCTCTAGCCCCAGATAGGCATTTCTGTGGAGCTCTAATTCTGGATATGTCTAAAAAACCACTTCTTTCTGAATTCTGACAGTATTAATACATCTAAAACGAATTCATCATGTTACCCCTTAAAAAGTCATTATTCCTTAACGTAGTGAATGGAGCCATCACTCACCCAGTGGTTCAAGTAAAACATCTGGGAATCATCTGAGATCCTTTGCTCTCCCTTACTTCCTAGATCTAATCACTAGAGATTCTCTCAAAACCATCCCTTTCCATCCATTCATTGCCTTCATGCATTTCTCATTTAGACCATGTCATATTGCAACATTCTCCTCAATGATTTCACTACCTCTAACCTCGAGCCCTTGCAATCTAATTTCTGAAGATCAGTTCACTGTAATTTTTCAGTGGCTCTCATTTTTATATAAGCTAAAATCTAAACTTCTTTATGTGGCATAAATGTACCTGCCCACTTTCTTTCCTCATTCCCACCACTTCCCAACTCAACTTCAGGTTTTAGCAACACTGACTATGTCTTCCTGTGCCCACTTCTTCTGTACATGTTATAACACAATTTTCCCACTTGTCTGCCTAGTACATTCTTACTCATTCTTAGGTATCTGTTTAAATGCTAACTTCTTAAACAGCATCCCCTTTCTCTATTAGGCAGATTTTGGCGTTCTTTGTATATTCTCAATTGTAGTTTTAAAGACTCTTCCATTAAACAATGACCTTACTGCATTATAATTGTTTGCATGGGCAGCTTTACTAAATAATTGGTTTAGGTTAGGAAATTAAAATAGATCTTGTATTTCAGGTCAACAGTTATCAAACTATTCCCCAAATTAAAGAGTTTTATAATAACATATGCCCAGAAAGAAAGGTCTTTTAATTAATTTTAGGTGATTTGAGAATAAAGAATAAGAGACCACTTATTTTTGTTTTACCATAGCAAAACATAGATCTTTGATACATGTATTGCTCTTGATTTAGATATAATTTAAATTAAAGATCTGTAGCATTTACCCAACAAGTATTTCACTGAACAAATATTGTTTGAGCCACTATTATTAGCCAGAAGCTACCCTTGGTGCTGGAATACAGTTCTGACAGTCACAATCTCATTCCTCTTGGAATTTAAAATGTGGAGAGGAAAGATGGTTAAAATGTAATTCCTAGAGTGTATAATGACAGCTTGATAAACGACTAGAGAAACATTTATTGAGAGACCTAACCTATCAACCTTAAACAGTGCCTAGAAAGACCGGCAAAAGACAGGTGGATAAAGAGAGGGTTTGTGACGCCAGAGAAGTCCAGACGAATCGAAGCACAGATACTGCAGAAAGGAGAACTGTGAGGAAAGAGCTGGAGAGGTACCAGGAACTAAACTGTGAAGGGATTTCTAAGAGAAGTTTAAGCTTTGCACTTGCAGTGACCAATTCAAATTTCCTCCAGTAGTCAACCCACTAAATTAAACACCTGTTTTCTAAAAGCACCACATTCCTCAACCATAGAGAAAAAATATTCTAAATAAAACTCTTCCCAGACTTCCCATCCCATGGTACCCACACTAAGCATTGAGGAAATAGATTAAACTAGAGATGTTTTACTTGCACATCTCCCAGGTGTGTGAAAATGAAAACAATTGAGACTCAGAACCCTCAAAAGTTATCAGAGTTCTAACCATGAACTTGGTGTGCCAAGCAACATATTAAATGTTCACTTTTGAAAGAGGAGGAGTATACCTTTTTATTTGGGATAGAAGTTTGATTCTAATCTTTTTTGTTTTCCCATTCAGATGAGTACAGCAAATGGGATCATGCTTCTATATTACAGGTACATTTTTTTGAAAGTCTGTGAATACTTTAATTTAAAAGCCATGGACAGCAAACTAGAGGAGATCAGACCATGCAAAATGTTTTATAAATAGTTCCATGTGCACTCTTCATCTGGAGTCTCACTAGAGATGGATACTGACCTTGTATTTTGTACTCATTTACTCTGAATTAGCCAAACCTTCTGTTTTTAATTACACACTTAATTCACCTAGCATGGTCTAATTACAGAAAACAAAACATCATTTAAACAAAAGGTGGCCTTGAACTTAATCTATCAAAACCCCAGTTAGTTTTAAAAGTTTTCAGTTCTTAATAAACTGCCAAGACATGCAATAGCAATTTTCCAAATGTGATCATATGCTTTTATAGCAACAGCTTTACTACATAATCAAACATCTGTATATACTTTGAAAACTTGATGTATTGTCTCACTATTAATGCAAATCTGCTTAAATTTTGATAGACCTAAAAAATCTTAAAGCCAAAGTACTACATAATACTTTAAAAATATCCAAGATCATTTTGGCCTTGAAATGACAAGTTATCATAACCACAGCTACTTATTAACAAAATGGTCCAGGACTCTGTATAAGCTCATCTGTGGAATTTTTCCTAACTCTCCCCAGTATAGTAGCCCTTCCCCTCTGTGCTACCACTGCACTTTATATATCTCTCAATCACAGTATTTACAACACTGAATTGTGATTACTCGTTTAAAGATCTGTCCCCTACCTAGATTGCAAACTTTATGATAGTGGAGTTTATGCCTTTTATCTCTATACTCCCAACATGGAGCACGGTGCCTGACACAGAACAAGTCCTCAATACACGTTTGTTGAATTACTATATTTAAATATAATACTGTAAAACTATCTCAATTTGGAGATGACATGATCATGTATATAGAAAATTCTAAGGAATCCACCAGAATACTACTAGAACTAATAAATGAGTTCTGCAAGGTTGCAGGATACAAGATCAATATATAAAAATCAATTGTTTTGGGCTTCCCTGGTGGCGCAGTGGTTGAGAGTCCGCCTGCCGATGCAGGGGACACGGGTTCGTGCCCCAGTCCGGGAAGATCCCACATGCCGCGGAGCGGCTGGGCCCGTGAGCCATGGCCGCTGAGCCTGAGCGTCCGGAGCCTGTGCTCTGCAACGGGAGAGGCCACAACAGTGAGAGGCCCGTTTACCGCAAAAAAAAAAAAAAAAAAAAAAAAAAAATCAATTGTTTTTCTATACAGCAGCAATTACCAAACCAAAAAATGAAAATAAGAAAAACAATTCTATTTACAATGACACAAAAAGAATAAAATATTTAGGAATAAATTTAACAAGTACAAAACTTAAACTATGAAAACTATAAAACATTTCTGAAAGAAATTAAAGAAGACCCAAATAAATGTAAAAACATCCCATGTTCATGGGTTGCGAGACAATATTGTTAAGGTTGAGATACTCCTCAACTTGATCTGCAGAATCTAGAGATTTGATGCAATCCCTACCAAATCTCAGCTGACTTCTTTGCAGAAAATGACAAGCTAATCCTAAAATTCATATGAAAATTCACAGAATTAAAAATAGCCAAAACATACAATGGGATATTATTCAGCCTTAGAAAGGAAGGAAATCCTGTCACAAGCTTGAGGACATTATGCAAAGTGCAATAAGCCCATTATAAAAAGTTAAATACTGTATGACTGAGCAACTGTCAGACTGTTTTCCAAATAAGTGCAGACTGTTTTCCAGGCTGCATTTATATGAGGTATCTAAAGTAGTCAAATTCATAGAAATATAACAAGGTAGAATAGTGGTTACCAGGGGCTGGGAAGAGGGGAAAATGTGAGTTGTTTAATGGATAGAGAATTTTAGTTCTGCAAGCTGAAAAGAGTTCTGGAGAATGGTTGCACAGCAATGCGAATGTAAACATTAAGAACTGTACAGTTAGAAATGGTTAAGAGAGTGAATTTTATGTTATGTTTTTCATCAAAAACATTTTTTTTCTAAATAGCCAAATCAATCTTGAAAAATAACAACAAAGTTGGAGGACACACTTCCTGAATTCAAAACTTGCTGCAGAGCTACAGTAATCAAAATAGTGTGGTACTGTTAGGAGGATAGGCATATATATCAGTGGAATAGAATTGAGAGTCTAAAAATAAGTCCTCACATTTACGGTCAACTGATTTTCAAGAAGAGTGGCAAGTCCATTTAATGAGGGAAAGAATAGTCTTTTCAACAAATGATTTTGGGACAACTGCATACTGATGAGGAACAGAACGAAGGTGGATGCCTATCTCACACTATATACAAAAATTAACTCAAAATGGATCAAAGACCTAATCGTAAGAGCCAAAAGTATAAGACTCTTAGAAGAAAACATAAGTGCAAATCTTCATAACCTTAGTTTAGGCAATAGTTTCTTAGATATAACACCAAAAGCACAAGCAAGCAAACAAACAAACAAATAGGACTTCATCAAAATTAAAAATTTTTGTGCTTCAAAGGACCCCATAAGACAGTGAAAAGACAACCCACAGATTGGGAGAAAATCCTGAAAATCATATATCTGATAAGCAACTTGATATAGAATATATAAAAATACTCTTACAACTCAATAAAAATACTAATCACCCAATAAAAAAATTGGCAAAGGATCAGAATAGACATTTCTCCAAATAATATATGCAAACAGGAAATAAGCATATGGAAAAAATACTAAGATCATTAGCTGTTAGGGAAATACCAATCAAAAACACAATGAAAACAAACAAACAAAAAAAACCCACAATGAGATTCCAACTTATACCCACTAGGATGGCCATAATCAAAAATATAGATAATAGCAAGTGTTGGTGAGGATGTAGAGAAACTGGAACCCTTATATACTGCTGGTGGGAATGTAAAATAGTGTAGCCACTTTGGAAAGTAGTCTGACAATTCCTCAAAAGCTTAAACCTAGCACTATCACATGATTCAGCAATTCCATTCCCAAGGGAAATGAAAACATACGTCTACACAAAAACTTACACAAACTTGTTCATAGCAGCATTATTTATAATAACTAAAGTACATAAAAGATGGGGGGGAGGAACAGTAATTAGAACTAAGGCTCAGAAAGTCATAGCAGTTAGGGAGAGCTACAGCTTAGAGTGGCAACAATCTAAACCATCAGTTGATAAATGGAAAACCAAACATGGTATATTCAAACAATGGAATATTATTTGGCTATAAACAGGAATGAGGTGCTGATATACACAGTAACATGGATGAACCTTGAAAACATTAAGTACAAGAAACCAGACAGAAAAAGCCTCATATTACATGATTCCATTTAGATGAAGTGTCCAGAATAGGCAAACCTATAGATTTAAAAGATAGAAAGTAGGCAGTCTGTATATCTTCTTTGGAAAAATGTCTATTTAGGTCTTCTGCCCATTTTTGGATTGGGTTGTTTGTTTTTTTGATATTGAGCTGCATGAGCTGCTTGTAAATTTTGGAGATTAATCCCTTGTCAGTTGCTTCATTTGCAAATATTTTCTCCCATTCTGATGGTTGTCTTTTCGTCTTGTTTATGGTTTCCTTTGCTGTGCAAAAGCTTTTAAGTTTCATTAGGTCCCATTTGTTTATTTTTGTTTTTATTTCCATTTCTCTAGGAGCCAGGTCAAAAAGGATCTTGCTGTGATTTATGTCAGAGTGTTCTGCCTATGTTTTCCTCTAAGAGTTTGATAATGTCTGGCCTTACATTAAGGTCTTTAATCCATTTTGAGTTTATTTTTGTGTATGGTGTTAGACAGTGTTCTAATTTCATTCTTTTACATGTAGCTGTCCAGTTTTCCCAGCACCACTTATTGAAGAGGCTGTCTTTTCTCCACTGTATATTCTTGCCTCCTTTTTCAAAGATAAGGTAACCATATGTGCGTGAAAGAATGCTCAACATCATTAATCATTAGAGAAATGCAAATCAAAACTACAATGAGATATCATCTCACACCAGTCAGAATGGCCATCATCAAAAAATCTACAAACAATAAATGCTGGAGAGGGTGTGGAGAAAAGGGAACCCTCTTGCACTGTTGGTGGGAATGTAAATTGATACAGCCACTATGGAGAACAGTATGGAGGTTCCTTAAAAAACTAAAAATAGAACTACCATACGACCCAGCAATCCCACTACTGGGCATATACCCTGAGAATACAATAATTCAAAGAGTCATGTACCAAAATGTTCATTGCAGCTCTATTTACAATAGCCAGGACATGGAAGCAACCTAAGTGTCCATTAATAGATGAATGGATAAAGACGATGTGGCACATATATGCAATGGAATATTACTCACCCATAAAAAGAAACGAAATTGAGTTATTTGTAGTGAGGTGGATGGACCTAGAGTCTGTCATACAGAGTGAAGTAAGTCAGAAAGAGAAAAACAAATACCGTATGCTAACACATATATATGGAATCTAAAAAAAAAGTCATGAAGAACCTAGGGGCAAGACGGGAATAAAGACACAGACCTACTAGAGAATGGACTTGAGGATATGGGGAGGGAAGGGTAAGCTGGGACGAAGTGAGAGAGTGGCATGGACATATACACACTACCAAACGTAAAACAGATAGCTAGCGGGAAGCAGCCGTGTAGCACAGAGAGATCAGCTCGGTGCTTTGTGACCACCTAGTGGGGGGGGATAGGGAGGGAGGGAGGGAGGGAGACATGAGAGAAGAGATATGGGGACATATGTATATGTATAACTGATTCACTTTGTTATAAAGCAGAAACTAACACACCATTGTAAAGCAATTATACTCCAATAAAGATGTTAAAAATACATCCAGGAAAAAATGAATAAATAAATAAAAGATAGAAAGTAAATTAGTTATTGCCTAGGGGTGGGGGACAGGGTAGTGATGGCTGGCGGTGCTAGTTTGGTTTTTCAGTTAATGAAAATGTTCTAAAATTGATTATGATGATGGATCCCCAACTCTGTGAATATACTAAACAAATATACTAAAAATGAACTGTACACTTTAAATGAGTGAATTGTGAATTACAGCTCAATAAAGCTGTTACACAAACACACATATACATACACAGACAATTTAGAATATTAAATGACCAAAATCTGTTTCTGGGGAAGAAGCAAATGATGATGTGAAAGTACAGTTGACCCTTAAACAACACAGGGGTTAGTGGTGCCAAGCCTCCACGCAGTGGAAACTTGTATATAACTTAGAGTCGGCCCTCTGCATCCAAGGTTCCTCCGTAAGTGCTGCTCCACATCTGTGAATTCAACCAACTGCAACTGTGTAGTACTGTAGTATTTGCTATTGAAAAAAATCTGCATATAATGGATCCGTGCAGTTCAAACCCATGTTGTTCAAGGGTCAACTGTACCTGGCTTCAAATGACTGAAGCAATGTCTTCACACCTAAATTGTTTCCCTGATTCTTAACGGAAAAATTACTAAAAATATAAGGAACTTGTTTGCACTTTAGATACATTATAACACATTATAACTCCAAAATGCTCTCCTTTTCAGACAACAATGTGTGGCTAGTAGTACAGTGATAATAAATAACCTACCTAAGGAAGTAATAGTTAAAATTTCAGAGTAAATTTTTCTTAAAAAAGCATTTAGGCAAAATTAGAAGGGAAATGTTATAACAACTGAATATCAGAAATGCTCACATAGAAAATGGTGGCAGCAAACACAGAAAAATAGTTATTGAATAAGAGAAGACCACAAGACTGTCATAAGGGTGCAGCTCTATTTACAGTAGCCAGGACATGGAAGCAACCTAAGTGTCCATCGACAGATGAGTGGATAAAGAAGATGTGGCAATGTGGCACATATATACAATGGAATATTACTCAGCCATAAAAAGAAATGAAATTGAGTTATTTGTAGTGAGGTGGATGGACCTAGAGACTGTCATACAGAGTGAAGTAAGTCAGAAAGAGAAAAACAAATACCATATGCTAACACATATATATGGAATCTAGAAAAAAAAAAAAAGGTTCTGAAGAACCTAGGGGCAGGACAGGAATAGAGACGCAGACGTAGAGAATGGACTTGAGAACACGAGGAGGGGGAAGGGTAAGCTGGGACGAAGTGAGAGAGTGGCATGGACATATATACACTACCAAATGTAAAACAGATAGCTAGTGGGAAGCAGCTGCATAGCACAGGGAGATCAGCTTGGTGCTTTGGGTCCACCTAGAGGGGTGGGATAGGGAGGGTGGGAGGGAGATGCAAGAGGGAGGGGATATGGGGATATATGTATACATATAGCGGATTCACTTTGTTATACAGCAGAAACTAACACACCATTGTAAAGCAATTATACTCCATTAAAGATGCTAAAAAAAAAAAAGACTGTCATAAGGGTCATTTCGGCCTAGTAAATGAAAAACTAGATGTGGGTTCTGTAAAGTGAGAGCTGGGGAACTAAAACAATTCAAAAGAAGAGTAAGCCTAGAAGTACGTAAAAGATGGGAAGGAACAGTAATGAGAACTAAGGCTCAGAAAGTCATAGCAGTTAGGGAGACCTACAGCTTAGAATGGAATTTTTAAAAATATATGGAAAAAAAAAAACCCTCCCAAATCTTTTAGCTTTCAAATCTCCATGTGAAAATCTGGACAGAGGCAGGGGTAGAGAAAATCCCCATTATCACGTTCTTCTAGTATGAATGGGGCAGGAGGAAGAGGGGGGACCTCTTAAGTAAGCTGCTAATGAGAAGAGATCCCAGAAACTGGTTCCTGTGTTCCATTCTGTAGTCACATGTTATCTCTACTGAGTGATAAAACCAGGAGCAGAGGTGAACTCTGGTAGGTACTATACAAAGCATGACATGGCCTTGCCCTTCAAGAGATTTTCTTCATAAAATAAATCATTTCATGTTACTATAATAATTTTTCATTATCATTTTTTGGGGGGATTAGGGAGGATCTTTTGCACCGAAAGGGTTTATGAAGCTAAACTGCTTGTCAAGATCACCAAGGACCTCCTTTGTTGCTAACTATTCGATAGTAAGTGATCAGTCCTCGTCTTGAGCTTTAGCAGAATCTGAACCAGTTGATCACTCCCTCCTTTTAGAACATTTTCCTCAATTAACTTCCAGGATACCACACTCTCCTGGCTATCTTCCTACCTCCTTGATTGCTCCTTTTCAGTCTCTTTTGCTGGTTCCTCCTCTTCTCCTCCATCTTTTAACATTGCTATGCTCTGGGGACCGATCCTTAAACCTTGTGGTAGGCTGAATAATAATCCCTCAAGATACCAGGTCCTAATTCCTGGAACCTGTGAATGTTACCTTATATGGCAAAGACTCTGATATGTGATTAAGTTGAGGGTCTTAATTTAAAATCCTAAAGATGGGGAAATCATTCTGAATTATCTGGATGAGCCCTGAATGCAATCACAAGTGTTCCTACATGAGGAAGGGAGAAGGAGATTTCACACAGAAGAAGGGACTACAAGACAAGAAATGCAAGGAATACAGCTCTAATTAGATGTTGAAAAAGGCAAGGAAACAAATTCTCTCCTAGAGTCTCTGGGGAAAGTGTGGCCCTGCTGAAATCTTGATTTAGTCCCATTAGACATTTTGGATTTCTGACCTCCAGAACCATAAAAAAATAAATTTCTATGCTTTAAACCACTAAGCTTGTGGTAATTTGTTATAGCAACCATAGGAAACAAGTAATAGTAAACTAATTTAATTGGTAAGGGCTCAGAATGATGCTGCTGTTGAGGGTTCAGAAAGAGATGAGAAACATCTTATTAGAAACTGAAGAAAAGGTGATTTTTGTTATATTGTGGCAGAAAGCTTAACTGAATTGTGTCTTGCAGTTATGTGGAGAGCAGAAGCTGTAAATGATGGACTTGGACATTTAGCTGAGGAGACTTCCAAGCAAAGCACTTAAGCTGCAGTCTGGATTCTTTTTACAGCTTATAATAAAATGCAAGAGGAATGAGATAGATTGAGGGAAGAAATGAACAAAAATCTAAGCAAAAAGAAACCAGCACTTGATAATTTGAAAATTCTCAGCCTATCTGTATTTCAAAAGATGTTCAAATTAGGAGATACATTGTTAGAAAAACATGTTCTGGAGAGAAGGTCAAGGATGTGGCTGGACAACCTTTTGCTAATGTTGAAGAGATTAGGTGTGTGATTCATGCATCCGCTCAACCATCTCAACAGAAGCCAGGAACAGTGACGGGATTATCCAGGAAAGATCTGTGGAGAAACTTCTTGTTTAATGGTGTGAAACAATGTGTCATACACAGGAAGCCCACAAGATTTTTGAGAATGTTATACCAGCAGAAACACTACCTGCTTGCCTTGAAAAGGATCAAGGATAGGATGAAATGAAGGAAGACTGTCGAACTTCCAAAATTCTGCAAGCAGGAAACAGGTTGATAAAATACTTAGCTACAAATGTGATACCTTTCAAGAAAAACGAAGGGTGACTCAGAGGGTGGAACATATGGCCCAGAGGGCAGAGCCTCAAGTCACAGAAGACTACTCTCAGGCCTTGAAACCTAGTAAGATTTTCAATACTGGATTTTAAAATTTCTTGGGACCAGTGAGTCCTTTCTTCCTTCCACTGACTCTCTTTTGAAATAACTGTAATCTTATGCCTGTCCCACCACTGTATTCTGGGGGCATATAATTTGTTTCCTAGTTCAACAGGTCCATGATGGAGAGGAATTTTGTTCCAGAATGGATCATAACTAGAGTATAACCATACCTGATTTAGGTGATGAGATTTGGGACTTCTAAGCTAATAATATTTAGATGAGATTTTGGACTTTGAGTGAATGCTACAATGGGTCGAGACTTTGGAGGTGTTGGGTTGGGGTAAATGTATTTTGCATGTGGATACACATGAATCCTTGGGGGCCACAGGAAAGACCACAGTAAGCTGTATAAAGGCCCCCCAAGATGTCCATGTCCTAATACCTGGAACCTATGAATATTACTTTACATGGCAAAGACTTTGCAGAAGTGATTAACTTAATAATCTTGAGATGGAAGATTATCCTTGAATACCTAGGTGGGCCTTAAATGCAATCATAAGTGTCCTTTTAAAAAGGAGGCATAAGAAGAATCCACACAGATGAAAAAGGTCATGTGACAGAAGCAGAAGGAAGCAGTTAAGATAGAAAAGATGCTAGTGTACTCCAGTGGCTTTAAAGATGGAGAAAGGGGCTATGAACCAAGGCTTCAAGGAATGCTGCTCTAGATGCTCAAAAATGAAACAGGTTCTCTGCGAAAGCCTCTAGAAGGAGCACAGTCCTGCTGATAGCACAATTTAGCCCTGTAAGACTTAGTTTAGACTTCTGACTTCCAGAACAATAAAAAAACAAACTTCTATTGTTTTAAGCCACTAAGTTTGTGGTAATTGATTACCACATTTTTTCCGACAGCCATAGGAAACTAATACAGATTCCTTCTCTTTTCCATATAAACTCACTCATTTGAAGAGTCCCTTGAAGATCCCATTCAACCTCATGGCTTTGAATACCATCCATATACTGATGACTCTCCAAATCCAGCCTACATGTCTCTCCCAAACTCCCAACTTGTATATACAAACAAAGGCCCTGGTATTTCATAGTGAATTAAACAAACAGACTAATGGGATAGGACAGAGCCTCCAAATAGAATCTTTCATATACAGACACTTGATCTATGAGAGAGATGGAATTTCACAAAGTGGAGAAAGAATGGACTTTCCAGTATATGATGCCAGCCAACTAGTTATAAAATTAGACCCCTATCTGACTCAAAAACCAAAGTGATTGATTTACGTACACACAAAAGCATGCACATGAATGTTCACAGCAGCTTTATTCATAAACACTAAAAACTGAAAGCAACCTAGATGCCCTTCAAAAGGTGAATAGATAAACAAACTGTGGTGCATCCATACAATGGAATATTATTCAGCAATTAAAAAAAAAGAGCTATCAAGCCATGAAAAGACATGGAGAAAACTTACATGCATATTGCTAAGTGAAAGATGCCAGTCTGAAAAGGCTACATACTATATATGATTCCAATCATATAATACTTTGGAAAAGAAAAACTACAGAGACAGTAAAAAGATCAGTGATTGCCAGGTGTTTGAGGAAAAAGAGGGAGGGATGAATACGTGGAGCACAGGGGATTTTAGAGCAGTTAAGCTATTCTGCATGAAACTATAAAGGTGGTTACACAACATTATGCATTTGCCAAAATCTACAGAACCGTACAACACAAAGAGTAAATCCTAATGTAAACTATGGACTTTAGTCAATAATAATGTATCACTATTTGTTTATCAATTATAACAAATATACCACACTAACAGAAGATGTTAATAATTGGGGGAAACTGCAGGGTGGAGGGGAGAGAGAAGGAAAACCTGGAAACTCTGTACTTTCTGCTCACCTTTTCTGTAAACCTAAAACTTCTCTAAAATATGAAGTCTACTAACTAAAACAAAACAATGTGGAAGGTAAAACTGTAAAATTTTAGAATTCAACAAATAAGATACATTTATGTCATTTTAAATATGACCCAGAAAGAGTGTACCTTAACAGAGAATACTGAATCCAATTCTATTAAAATTAAGAACGTCTATCATAAAAAAAATTACACAGTGAAATAACAAGCCACAAAATGGGAGAAAATATTTGTACCAATATAACTGAAACAAAACAAAACAAACAACATCCAGAATATATAAACAGCTCCTATAAAGCAATAAGAAAAGACAAATAACTCTAACAGAAAACTAAAAGACTTGAACAAGCACTTCACTGAAGAGGAAATTAGAATGGCCAAAATCTATGGGAACCACATGAAATTATATTCAATCCCATTAGTGGTGAGGGAAATATGATAATGAAATATCATTTGACAGCCACCAGATTGGTGAAAATTCAAAACCTGGCAACAGCAAATTAATTAAGAGTACTGAGCAACGGGAACTCTTAATGTAAACTGGTACACCCACCTTGGAAAATAATCGTGCATAATCGAGTAAAGTTGAAGATGCAAATATTCTACTATTCAGCAATTTCTAAACACCTACTGGAAAATACTATAATGAAATTCTTGCACTTGTTCTCTGGGAAACATGTATAAAAATGTTCATAGCAGCATTGTCTGTAATAGCTAAAGATGAGAAATGATTCAAATATTAGTCAATAGAGAATGGATGTATAAAACAGAAAAAAAAAAAATCACTTAGTGGAATACTATATAGCACTGAAAATGCATAAACTACAGTTTCATAAATCAAAATGGGATCATGATCCTCAAAAGTATACCCTAGAGCAAATCACAGAAGCATACACAAAATATTATTCCATTTATATAAAGTTCAAATCCAGCAAGACCAAATAATATATTGTCAAATCCAGCAAGACTAAATAATATATTGTTTAAGAATATATACCTTTTTATGGCTAAGTAATATTTCATTGTGTGTGTGTATATATATCATATATATATTGTGTGTGTATATATATCATATATATACCATGTGTGTGTCTGGCTGTCTATAATCTATCTATCTATCTATTACATCTTCTTTATCCATTTATCTCTTGATGACCACTTAGGCTTCCATATCTTGGCCATTGTAAATAATGCTGTTATAAATACTAGGGTGTATGTATCTTTTCAAACTAATGTCTTCATTTTCTTCAGACATATACCCAGCAGTGAAATTGCTGGATCATATGTTAGTTCTATTTTTACTTTTTTGAGGAACCTCCATACTGTTTTCCACAGTGGCAACTTACATTCCCACCAACAATGCATACAAAGTGGATGGACCTAGAGGGTATTATACTTAGTGAAATAAGTCAGACAGAGAAAGACATATACTCTATGTTATCAATTATATGTAGAATCGAAAAATAAAACAAATAAATGTATATAACAAAACAGAAACAGATTCACAGATATAGAGAATAAACTAGTGATTACCAGTGGGGAGAGGGAAGGAGGAAGGGGCAAGATAGAGTATGGGATTAAGAGATACAAACTACTATGTATAAAGTAAATAAGCAACAAGGATATATTGACAGCACAGGGAAATACATTATTTTGTAATAACTTTAAATGGAGTATACTCTATAAAAACATCAAATCACTATGTTGTGCATCTGAAACTAATATAATATTGTAAATCAACTATACTTCAACAAAAGTTTTTTTAAAAAAATCAACAGATATATATAAATGAAAAAAAAAATCTATATATATACACCTGGTTGGTAAAACTACAAAGAAGAGAACAGTAATAATTACCACAAAAGCAAGAATAGTGGATACTGCTATAGGGACAGGAGGGGAAACAGGGGCTTCTAAGAAACTGT
The DNA here is from genome assembly GCF_003031525.2 of Neophocaena asiaeorientalis asiaeorientalis. Lineage (NCBI taxonomy): Eukaryota > Metazoa > Chordata > Mammalia > Artiodactyla > Phocoenidae > Neophocaena > Neophocaena asiaeorientalis. The sequence goes on along the minus strand of NW_020174423.1, from coordinate 4,229,831 downwards.
AATTTATATTGCCTAACCTAGGTGGTGGGTATTTGGGCATGTGTATAACTATTCTTAAAACTATACATATAATGCTTGATGCAAAAAATTTAAGACTATAAATACAAATATAACAATTATAAAAGGTAGAGGTAGAAACAAATATAAATAAAAGCAACTGTAGAAATATAAATATAATTTATATATGTTGCCTTGGGTCAAATATTTTAAAATGCTACATACCTTGACAAAAAGGAGCATAATTTACAGAAAGGGGGTGTATATATTTTCCCTAACTCTTTATGATAAAAAATTCCAAATATCCATAGAAAAGTTAAAGTAGTAGTATAATGAACACACCCATATAACTTCTGCTTTGCTTCAACTGTTAACATTTTACTGTATCTCCTCACTTGCTTTCTACACACACACACACACACACACACACACACACACACACACATACACATATTTTTATTTTGAGCCACTGGAAAGTATATGCAGAACATCACGGCACATTACATCTAAATACTTCAGCATGCATCTTCTGAGAATAAGGTTGTTTTCCTACATTACCACATGCTACTATTGTGCCCAAGAAAATGAACATTAAGTCTATAAAATCACCTAATATAGGGACTATATATTTTGTGAAGAACAGAAAACCTGGGAAACATACACAACAATATGCCTAAATGAAAGGTTACCCATAATAAATTCACTAAATATTTTGAGGAAATAAATATTCACTTACTTCAACAACTCACCAATATTACTTATGGACTAAGTTTAACTAGGCCAAGATGGGTGGAGCCAATTTCCCAACAACATATACCATTATGAAATTTTTATTTTTAAATAAAAAAATCACAACATGTGGTTTGACACTAGAATAGAATATTTGAAATTAGAACTGTCCAGGAAAACTCACGCTGTGTGATCACTGTAAATAGACTACAATGAGATCAGGGCGGTTCCATTACAAAGTCAGTTTAAAAGAGACAAGGTAACAAAGTTGTCATCCTGAGCCAGGTCCAGGAAAAATAAGTGTGGATTGAGACCCCCTGCCATGTAAGATGAACTAGGCTCTTGCGGCATAACCATACATGTATCAAAACCAATTTCCTATATATATAGTGAATAGATTTCATTGCCCCAGTATGTAAAGTCCTGAAAAATCCAATTAAAAATATTTCATTTCAGACTTAAAATTATATCTATGTTTTAAAAGAAATACTCTATATTATCTATTATTATAGTTGGCAAATTCCTAAGTCAAAGGAGATAGTCCATTTAAAATAAAGACTGTTGTAAGAGACAAGGATACTACATAACGATCAAAGGATCAAACCAAGAAGAAGATATAACAATTGTAAATATTTGTGCACCCAACCATAGGAGCACCTCAATACATAAGACAAATGTTAAGAGACATAAAAAGAGAAATTGGCAGTAACACAATAACAATGGGGGACTTTAACACTCCACTGACATCAATGGACAGATCATCAGACAGGAAATCAACAAAGAAACACAGGCCTTAAAAGACACATTAGACCAGATGGACTTAACTGATACTTATAGAGCATTTCATCCAGAAGCAACAGAATGCACATTCTTTTCAAGTGCACGTGGAACATTCTCCAGGATAGATCACATGCTGGGCCACAAAGTAAGCCTTTTTGTAAATATAAGAAAACTGAAATCACATCAAGCATCTTTTCTGCCCACAATGCTATAAGGTCAGAATTCAACTACAGGGAAAAAGCTGCAAAAAACACAAACACATGGAGGCTAAACAATATGCTACTAAACAACCAATAGATCATTGAAGAAATCAAACAGGAAATCAAAAATACCTAGAGATAAATGAAAAGGAAAACACAACAATCCAAAAACTATGGGACACAACAAAAGCAGTTCTAAAAGGGAAGTTTATAGTGATATAAGCTTACCTCAGGAAACAAGAAAAATCTCAAATAAACAACCTAACCTTATGCCTAAAGCAACTAGAGAAAGAACAAACAAAACCCAAAGTTAGTAGAAGGAAAGAAGTCATAAAGCTTTCAGAGCAGAAAGAAATGAAAGAGACTAAAAAAAATAGAAAAGATAATAAACTAAACTGGTTCTTTGAAAAGATAAACAAAATTCATAAACCTTTGGCCAGACTCACGAAGAAAAAAAAGGGAGAGGGTCCAATCAATAAAATCAGAAATGATAAAGGAGAAGTTACGAACAATACCACAAAAATACAAAGGACCGTAAGAGACTACTATGAACAACTATGTGCCAATAAATTGGACAACCTAGAAGAAATGGATACATTCTTAGAAAGGTATGATCTCCCAAGACTGAACCAGGAAGAAACAGAAAATAAGAACAGACCCATTACCAGCACTAAAATTGAATCAGTAATTTAAAAACTCCCAACAAACCAAAGTCTGGACCAGATGGCTTCACAGGTGAATTCTAGCAAACATTTAGAGAGGAGTTACCACCTATCCTTCTGAAACTCTTCCAAAAGAACTGGCAAGGAAGGACACTTCTGAACTCATTCTATGAGGCCACTGTCACCCTGATACCAAAACCAGACAAAGATATCACACGAAGAAAAGAAAATTACAGGCCAATATCACTGATGCACACAGATGCAAAAATCCTCAACAAAATGTTAGCAAACCAAATCCAACAATACATTAAAAGGATCATACACCATGATCAAGTGGGATTTATTCCAGGGATGCAAGGATTTTTCAAGATTTGCATATCAATCAACGTGATACACCACATTAAACTGAAGAATAAAAACCATATGATCATCTCAACAGATGCAGAAAAAGCTTTTAATAAAATTCAATATCCATTTATGATTTTAAAAAGCTCTTCAGAAACTGGGCATAGCGGGAACATAACTCAACATAATAAAGGCCATATATGACAAACCCACAGCTAATATCATACTCAATGGTGAAAAGCTGAAAGCATTTTCTTCTCTAAGATCAGGAACAAGACAAGGATGTCCACTCTTGTCACTTTTATTCAACATAGTTTCGGAAGTCCTAGCCACGGCAATCAGAGAAGAAAAAGAAATTAAATGAATCCAAATGGGAAAAGAAGTAAAACGGTTTGCAGATGACATGATGCTATACACAGAAAATCCTGAAGATGTTACCAGAAAAGTACTAGAGCACATCAAAGAATTCAGTAAAGTTGCTGGATACAAAAAAAATTTTTTTGATAAATTTATTTATTTAGGCCGTGTTAGGTCTTCGTTGCTGCGTGCAGGCTTTCTCTAGTTGCAGCGAGTGGGTGTTACTCTTCATTGCAGTGCGTGGGCTTCTCATTTCAGTGGCTTCTCTTGTTGTGGAGCGCGGGCTCTAGGCACACGGGCTTCAGTAGTTTCAGCATGCGGGCTCTAGAGCGCAGGCTCAGTAGTTGTGGCGCACGGGCTTAGATGCTCCACGGCATGTGGGATCTTCCCAGACCAGGGATCAAACCCGTGTCCCCTGCAATGGCAAGTGGATTCTCAACCACTGTGCCACCTGGGAAGTCCCTGGATACAAAATTAACCAAAGAAATCTGTTGCATTTCTACACACTAACAGCAAAACATCAGAAAGAGAAATTAAGGAAACAACCCCATTTATCATCACATAAAAAAAGAATAAAATACCTAGTAAGAAATCTAACTAAGGAGGCAGAAGACATGTACTCAGAAAACTTAAGACTCTGATGAAAGAAAATGAAGACAACACAAACAGATGGAAAGATATACTGTGTTCTTGGATTGGAAGAATCAATACTGTTAAAATGACCATACTACTCAAGGCGATCTACAGATTCAGTGCAATCCCTAACAAATTACAAATGGCATTTTTCACAGAACTAGAGCAAAAACTTTTAAAATTTGTATGGAAACACAAAGACCCCTGGACAACCAAAACAATCTTGAGAATGAAGAACAAAGCTGGAAGAATCATGCTCTCTGACTCTGAACTATATAACAAAGCTACAGTAATCAAAAAAGTATGGTACTGGCACAACAACAGACACATAGATCAATGGAACAGAATAGAGAGCCCAGAAATAAAACCACACTCCTATGGCCAATTAATCTATGACAAAGGAGGCAGGAATATACAATGGAGAAAAGACAGTCTCTTCAATAAGTGGTGCTAGGAAAACTGGACAGCTACATATAAAAGAATGAAATTAGAACATTCTCTAACACCATGTACAAAAACAAACCCAAAATGTATTAAAGACCTAAATGTAAGACTAGATACTATAAAACTCCTAGAGGAAAACATAGGCAGAACACTCTTTGACATAAATCACAGCGATATGTTTTTTGACCCACCTCCTAGAGAAATGGAAATAAAAACAAAAATAAACAAATGGGACCTAATTAAACTTAAAAGCTTTTGAACACCAAAGGAAACTATAAACAAAACGAAAAGACAACCTACAGACTGGGAGAAAATATTTGCAGATGATGCTACTGACAAGGAATTAATTTCCGAAATATACCAACAGCTCATACAGCTTAATATATAAAAGAAAAAAACAACCCAATCAAAAAATGGGAAGAATACCTAAACAGACATTTCTCCAAAGAAGACATACAGATGGCCAACAGGCACATGAAAAGATGCTCAATATTGCTGTTATTAGAGAAATGCAAGTCAAAACTACAATGAGGTATCACCTCACACCAGTCTGAATGGCCATCACTAAAAAGTCTACAAACAATAAACGCTGGAGAGGATGTGGAGAAGAAGGAACCCTCCTACACTGCTGGTGGGAATGTAAATTGGTGCAGCCACTATGGAAAACAATAAGCAGGTTCCTTAGAAAACTAAAAATAGAGTTACCATATGATACTGCAATCCCACTCCTGGGTATATATCCAGAGAAAACTCTAATTTGAAAAGATACATGCACCCCAATGTTCATAGCAGCACTATCTACAATAGCCAAAACATGGAAACAACCTAAATGTCCACTGACAAATGAATGGGTTAAGATGTGGTATATATATATATATATATACAGTGTAATATTACTCAGCCATAAAAAAGAATAAAATAATGCCACTTGCAGCAACATGGATGGACCTAAAGATCATCATACCAAGTGAAGTGAGTCAGACAAAGACAAATATCAAATAATATCACTTATAGGTGGAATCTAAAAAAATGATACAAATGAACTTCTTTATAAAACAGAAATAGACTCACAGACATAGAAAACAAACTTATGGTTACCAAAGGGTATAGTAGTGTGGGGACAGATAAATTAGGAGGTTGGGATTAACATATACACACTACTATACATAAAGTAGATAAACAACAACGATCTACTGTATAGCACAGGGAACTATATTCACAGGGAACTATATTGTAATAACCTGTAATCGAAAAGAATCTGAAAAAGCATACATACATATACATATGTATGTATAACTGAATCACTTTGATGTACCCCTGAAACTAATACAACATTGTAAATTAACTATACTTCACTACAAAATATATATACGTGTATAGTCATCCTCCTACTGTAATCACCTATCTAGTAGAAAGGTAGAAAAAATAGTTGTGGCTCATATTGTGTGATGCCATTTATATAAAATATCAAGATAGGCAAACTCGTAGAGACAGAAAGTAGATTAACGGCTGCCAGGGACAGAGGAGGGGGGACACTATGGCAAAATGAGGAGTGACTGCTAATGAGTACAGGGTTTCTTTTTGGGGTGATGAAAACATTCTAAAATTGATGGTGGTGATAGTTGCACAACTGTCTATATACTACAGAAAAAAAAGAAGCCAATCTTTTTTGGATTGGGTAGTTTGTTTTTTTGATATTGAGCTGCATGAGCTGTGTATATTTTGGAGATTAATCCTTTGTCAATTGCTTCGTTTACATCCTTACTGTTTTTTGGGTTTTTTTGCGGTACGCGGGCCTCTCACTGCTGTGGCCTCTCTCATTGCGGAGCACAGGCTCCGGACGCGCAGGCTCAGCGGCCATGGCTCACAGGCCCAGCCGCTCCGTGGCATATGGGATCTTTCTGGACCAGGGCACGAACCCGTGTCCCCTGCATCAGCAGGCGGACTGTCAACCACTGCACCACCAGGGAAGCCCTACATCCTTAGTTTTTAACTGGACCTTTTCTATTTTTTTTTTCATCTTAAAAGAGATCAAGACCATACAGTTCAAATATTTATTGGGCATGCTTTTTAGAGTATGTCTATCAGTAATTTTGGTTTAATTATTTTCTGTCAGATTTTGATAGTAATTCTTAGTCCTAAATTGTTAGAATTTTATTTTAAATTTATTTTCTTAAAATCTTTTCCTTAAATTATGTCTTGTTTTTAACTAATTTAAAATGTAATCAGCCACAAGTATTTTTTTTTAATTTTATAGCAATATTACTGAGATGTAATTTACATACCATACAATTCACCCATTTGAACTACCATATGACCCAGCAATCCCACTACTGGGCATATACCCTGAGAAAACCGTAATTCAAAAAGAGACGTGTATTGCAATGTTCACTGCAGCGCTATTTACAATAATAGCCAGGACATGGAAGTGACCTAAATGTCCATCAACGATGAATGGATAAAGAAGATGTGGCACATATATACAATGGAATATTACTCAGCCATAAAAAGAAATGAAATTGAGTTATTTGTAGTGAGGTGGATGGACCTAGAGTCTGTCACACAGAGTGAAGTAAGTCAGAAAGAGTAAAACAAATACCGGATGCTAACGCACATATACGGAATCTAGAAAAAACGGTACTGATAAACCTAGTGGCAGGGCAGGAACAAAGAGACGTAGAGAACGGACTTGAGGACACAGGGTGGGAAGGGGAATCTGGGACGAAGTGAGAGAGTAGTGTTGACATATATACACTACCAAATGTAAAATGGATGGCTAGTGGGAAGCAGCTGCATAGCACAAGGAGATCAGCTCAATGCTTTGTGATGACCTAGAGGGGTATTTATTGGGCATGCTTTTTAGAGTATGTCTATCAGTAATTTTGGTTTAATTATTTTCTGTCAGATTTTGATAGTAATTCTTAGTCCTAAATTGTTAGAATTTTATTTTAAATTTATTTTCTTAAAATCTTTTCCTTAAATTATGTCTTGTTTTTAACTAATTTAAAATGTAATCAGCCACAAGTATTTTTTTTTAATTTTATAGCAATATTACTGAGATGTAATTTACATACCATACAATTCACCCATTTGAACTACCATATGACCCAGCAATCCCACTACTGGGCATATACCCTGAGAAAACCGTAATTCAAAAAGAGACGTGTATTGCAATGTTCACTGCAGCGCTATTTACAATAATAGCCAGGACATGGAAGTGACCTAAATGTCCATCAACGATGAATGGATAAAGAAGATGTGGCACATATATACAATGGAATATTACTCAGCCATAAAAAGAAATGAAATTGAGTTATTTGTAGTGAGGTGGATGGACCTAGAGTCTGTCACACAGAGTGAAGTAAGTCAGAAAGAGTAAAACAAATACCGGATGCTAACGCACATATACGGAATCTAGAAAAAACGGTACTGATAAACCTAGTGGCAGGGCAGGAACAAAGAGACGTAGAGAACGGACTTGAGGACACAGGGTGGGAAGGGGAATCTGGGACGAAGTGAGAGAGTAGTGTTGACATATATACACTACCAAATGTAAAATGGATGGCTAGTGGGAAGCAGCTGCATAGCACAAGGAGATCAGCTCAATGCTTTGTGATGACCTAGAGGGGTGGGATAGGGAGGGTGGGAGGGAGGGGATATGGGGATATATGTATACATATAGCTGATTCACTTTGTTGTACAGCAGAAACTAACACAACATTGTAAAGCAATTATACTACAATAAAGATATTTAAAAAAACCTAATGATGTATTCTTACATGCCTTAGAAAATAAGTAAACAAAAGCTCAGGGAAATTGATCTAAAAAATTAAAAAGCTTTCCAAAACTCATCCCATATTTGTCCAATCAAGTCTTTTCCTAATCATCTGCCTTTTTTTTGGTCTAAGAAGTTTGCTTAACGATCTAACCTGTTAGAGATTCAGCATATGATGAAAAGGAACTTCCAGAAAGTAAAATATTCAATAATTATAGGAACAAAATACCTTTCCTTCTCTTCACTTGGACAAAATATGTTTAGACAGGTTAAATGGCAATTTCTTAGGTTGTTCTCTAACATTTTCCTAAGCAGTCTTAAGGTTGGCAAATCGATGTAAATTTTATTTTACTTTTAAATCCTGTAAAAATAACACATGTAATTCATGCTCATAATAATTTCAAATAAAGGTGTGTATGTGTGTGTGTGTAAAATGTATATTCATTTAAAAATCTAGATTAGATTCACAGCACTAAAATACTCAGGCTGTTTTATATAAGCTATGTACCCTGTGTTCACTTTGATGACTATTATGCAGATTATTAATAGGTTATCAATAGTATTTCCAGAACATAGGAAAATATGAATAAGATTAACATTGAGGTTAGAACAAGTTATCCTTCATATTTTTGAGACAACTTGAGATCACATGACTTAAATATAAATTAATATTTAATGTCTAATTTTAAAAGTTTTTCTAGAGTAACATACTAACAATTAAACCTCCTTTTTAGTTTTTTAACATTTCATTTATTCAGCAAAAGTATTTTATGTACGCTCTGTGGGCCTTTTCACCTTCCTTTAGAAACTAACTCAGTCAAGGGATCCACTTGTTCAACATCCCTATATTGTGGTCTGCTCTTCCCCTCTCCCTCAGAATAAAGAGCATCCTATTTTATCTATTATGTAGCTGTTATGCTTTAGAGTCTAATATAGTCAGCTGGTTTGCCACCCAGTCAAATCAGATACTTGCAAAATTGGAGCAAACAGCATTTCATCCATCCCCAACTGCCAGCAACTTTCTTCAAGAATTAATTACTTACAAGATGAATTATAAATTTGATATATTTACTCTCATACTGCTGTTTTCTTATTTGTTCAAATGTGAATTCTGGCTGTGAAAAACTGGATTTAAATATTTTGTATAAATGATTAGCAGTTCAAAATATCATTGAGAGATGTATGAATAAGTCTTACAACTAGTTAGAATTTATTAACAGTTTTTTAAAAATCCTGACGTTACAGTGGCTAAAAAAAGAAGGAAAGTCTGTGGGTGCGGGTAGGGAACATGGGGCCCTTTGGCCTGGTAAAGTTTTTCTAATTATTTGAGAAACTGATTAAGAAATTGGAAAGAAAAAAAATAGCACACAGAGCTGTCTTCTGACACACACAAAAATAGGACTTGTGTATTTGTGGTCTGCCTCTGGATTAGGCATTAAGTTGAATTTGACTACTAAATAATACTTAATAGCAGCATAGGAAAATGGTACCTTGGGTCCCCAGTAATCCTTTCTTCATTACAGAAATTATGTATTAGAATGATGACTATTGAGAATTCTTTCATTTTGCCAGTTTCTTCTCTGATTTTTTAAATATCTGTGTATAACCTGGACATCAATAATGACAGAATTCATTTTAAAGCCTAGCGCTTTTCTTTTTTAAACCTTTCTTTTGAAATTATTCTAGGTTACCATTCAATAAAATACTTTAATATTGAGCCCTATACAATTTCAAAGTAGGGGTCTTTAAAGTAGAGGACTAGAAATAGTAATTAATAAAATACTAATTAAAACACAAGTAAATGAATAAAGTCTACTGAGACAACTGCTTATTCATATGTGTTGCATCTGAATCACTTCAAATGCAGTATCTAATAATTTAATATTTATATATCTCACAACTTTTAAAATATAAGATAGTTAATTTTAAAAATACAAAGTAGCTATTGCATATTTTATACACCTGTGATTATTTTTATTTATTAGAGATGCAAAAAATTAAATGAAATTTCTCTTTATTCTAAAAATAAAAAGAACATAAATATGTACACAATCATGCTTAAGTATTTTAAAATATTTTCCCTTAAAGGAGTGCTGATTGATGCTACTGTAAATACAAGAGGCCAAATATATGGTTAAGTACATCAATATGAAATTCAGTAAGAGTATGAACTGGTATGTTTCTTGAATGCCTTCTCTTATATTGTTACTGTTTCTTTTCAGAATTCATTATGAATTAAAATAATAGCTTCCTAAAAATGATTCAGGGAAATATATGGATGTATAAATACAATCCACTTTCCCCTGGAAATGTATTATCAATCTGAACACAGAACATAGAACCTAGAATAGAAAAGTCCAATTGTTTTCAAAGTACTTGCTCTGCTGTTAGAAGCTGGTTTTATTTGATACTTATTTTAAATATTAATATAAAACAGGTTTTCCCTAAATTACAAAATAAAGGTGACTAAAGAGAGATATTTATTTAACTTAGAGGGTATGCATTAAATTGTTACCAACATCTAAACTGATATAGATGATACTGTTTTTAATGTTTTAGCTATGAAACAGAAACTGGGATGAAAAATTCTGTAAGTATATTTTAAAATAGCCTTTAGCTGTTTAAATGCATGTGATTTTTTTTTTTAACCTTTCAGAATAATAACCATAAATGGAGATGATGGTGCTTGGCCTGAATTTTCCTATGCTCTTTTGCATGAATTCTGTTTATTTTCACAGTTAAAAATGTTCCCTCATATGGAGCCATGGAAATCAGTGATTCCCTATTACTAGAAAAGGGGCTTGAACTGGAGAAACAGTTGCCCATTTCTAAAAAAGAGTTCAGTGATAAAGGGAGGCAAGGTAAAACTATCACCCCAAGAAAACCACACATACTGTCCACATGAAAACTGCGACATTAGTAGAGACATCCTACAGCAGTTAGAACCAGATTAAGCCAGAATAGGAGCCACCATCTTCAGATGACCTGGTTCAGATGATGAGCTCCGCCTCTTCTGTCCTTCCTCTAGCCTGCTCCTCACCCCCTCCCTCTCACTGCCAATCTCTCCAAGAGCTAGACGGAGGAGAGGAGAAAGCAGTCAACTGTCTTAAACCACCAATGTCAGCGGTCCTTAACCTTTTTGGCACCCGGGACCGGTTTCGTGGAAGACGATTTTTCCACGGACTTGGGGGGATGGTCTGGGGATGATCCAAGCGCATTACATTTGCTGTGCACTTTATCTCTATTATTATTACACTGTGATATATAATGAAATAATTATACAGCTCACCATGATGCAGAATCAGCGGGGGCCCTGAGCTTGTTTTCACGTGCCACTCACTGATAGGGTTTTGATATGAGTCTGCAAGCAATTGACTTATTACGGTCTCTGTGCAGTCAAACCTCTCTGCTAATGATAATCTGTATTTGCAGCCGCTCCCCAGCGCTAGCATCACCGCCTCAGCTCCACCTCAGATCATCAGGCATTAGATTCTCACAAGGAGCGCACAGCCTAGATCCCTCGCATGCGCAGTTCACAGTAGGGTTCACGCTCCTATGAGAATCTAATGTCGCCACTGATCTGACAGGAGGTGGTAATGCGAGCGATGGGGAGTGGCTGTAAATACAGATGAAGGTTCGCTTGCTCACCTGCCATTCCTGCTGTGTGGCCCGGTTCCTACAGGCCACAGACCGGTACCGGTTGTGGACCCCTGACTTAGGTAGCCTGCCCTGAGACATAGAGTAGGGAATGAGCAGGTGAGATTTAAATCATATTTAAGCTTGAAATTTTAAACTAGTCAGACTTTTACTAACCAAAAGTGACCAGAAACTTGTAGCATCTGTCAAAGGCATAGTTAAGGAGCAGAAAAGGGAGATTAGAGAGTGTATCCATTGTTCAAAGTAGGTCTGGAGAAAAAGCCATTTTAGGTTTATACCCAATGAGTTGTAACTGTTTAAAAAGTGCTTACTAAAATAATTAAACTGTAGCAGCATGAATCATGGTACCAGGACGAATCCTCAAAGAGCTGATAACAAAATACTTGGTAGCTGAAACTATTCTTTAAGTTCAAGTTTAGGGTGACCTACTCCCCAATTAAACAAGTAAAATTTCAGCCATGGTAAATTCTCAAGGGACAGCTGTTATCTGCCTGCTTAAGCTTGACTCAACTTATATCCAAAGCTAGATAAAGCCGGTCTCCTCCGCTCACTGCTCATTCTTTGCCCATCTTATATTTGGGATTCCCTAGAAACCCACTTTTGGTAACTTGCTCTCCTTACTGCAAGGCTCTCTCTGGAAGATCTCACGTACTCTAAGCCAAATATTCCCAAATCCATAGCTTCATCCTGTATTTTCAACTACCTAGTGTACTTATATGTCCTCCAGACATTAAAAACTTAATACATCCACAACAGAATTAGCTCAACCTCTGCACCCAACCTCGGAAACCCCTTCTGTCCTCCTTTTCTGTTCTGTATCTCAAACAATGGCAACATCATCAATCTAATTCTCTAAATCAGAAAACTTTTTCTTCATTCAGCTCCCCTATATACAACTGGTTATCATATCCAGATGATTCTTAAATCTAGGATATTTCTTAAATAGTCTAATCTCTCTTCTCTAATTCCACTATCTTTGTCTGAATCACAAAGGACGGGGAAAATGCTGAGCAGTAAAATTACACATGTAGACAAAACTGCACTTACCACTTTGAACTTAAAGAACTGGTTAGTTAGAAAAACCATCTCAGATGCTGACATTTTAAACTTAATGAAGCATCCTATCATGAGTCACAGCAAAATGTGGAATAGAACCCAAATGAATGGAAGCCTCAGAGTTTCAGTGTGGAGTCAAGAGAAAAAAAAAGTATAAATGATTGTAGACAAGGAGGAAATTCTTACAGGTGAGGGCAACTGATATAAAAAAACAGAAAGAAGCTCAAAGGTTGACTAAGTTATGGAAAATGCTTTAAAAATGACAACAAAAAGGTGACTTTTTAGCATATCTAAAGAGCTGCTGTTAAATGATGACTACTACACTGGTCAGGGTTGGATAATTTATTAATTTCAGTTATTTAAAGAATATTTTTCTGGAAGACTATACCTATAATTCTGTAATAAAGGAAAAATGGAAGAGTAGTATTTGCAGATATTAGTTGTAATTCACTGATTTCTGCAAATCAAAGGGGAACTTAATTGTATCTTTCTTCTATTATGCCTTATAAGATGTGCTAAGGGAAAGTCTGTCAATGTTCACAGTCAGGGTAAGAATGATTAAATGTTTAAAATCAAAGTAAGGCAATTTTCAGGAGTTTTGTACCATCATTCAAGTTCTAATGCGTTAAAGACAGTACATTTTTTTCATCAAAGATTATAATCATGGGCTTCCCTGGTGGCTCAGTGGTTAAGAATCCGCCTGCCAATGCAGGGGACACGGGTTTGAGCCCTGGTCCGGGAAGATCCCACATGCCGCGGAGCAACTAAGCCCATGCGCCACAACTACCGAGCTTGCGCTCTAGAGCCCACGAGCTACAACTACTGAAGCCTGTGCACCTAGAGCCCAAGCACCACAACGAAGAGTAGCCCCACTCACCGCAACTAGAGAAAGCCCCCACGCAACGAAGACCCAACACAGCCAAAAAAATAAGTTAAATAAATTTTTAAAAAAGATTATAATCATGAAAATGACTATCTGCTTTAGAACTTTCTTCCATAGCAACGATAATCCACAACTGACCACTCATTTCATTTGACTAGCTAGTAATGGCTGGTTATTAGCTTTTTGCATATTTATATATTTGTAGCCTTGACTATTATATAGCTTAATTAGCATTCTCATATTAAGAGAGAGCTAAAAACTAAATTGAAGGCTTGTGGAATTACAACTTGATACTCTAACTCAGGTTGCTGAGACTTTTATAAGGCGCCTTAATAAATAACAGCTTTAATTACATCAGTATACTGCATATCAAATTTAACATGCACCATTACTTAAATCACCAAGAAAAAAAAGTTCCTTTGTTAAAAGCCATGTAAATGTTTCTTAAAAGTAAATCAATATAATTAAGATATCTCTGTACCAAAATTCTTTTATCTGCTACTGTACGTTAGTTTGATAACCTCTTTTGCTTATCTCTGTAAGATCTGTCTATATTTCTGGGAAGACGTTTCTGCTATTGATGGACAAAATTATAAAACAAAACTAGTTTGGTTTGGAATCAAGACAGCTAAGGTTTTGATTTTTAAAAAGCTGTTATTTACTGGAATGTCTTCTAATCTGAAGGATGCAACCTAATGGAAGTTTTCTACTTTTAATAAATGAGAGGTAGAATGGAAAAAGGTCCCAACCTAATATCAGGACAAGAGACAAAGGTGTATTAGTTTAACCAGGACGACAAATCTAATAGACCCCAAAAGAACTATGTACTTGTAACTGTGAAAGATCTATATCAGGAAGTTATGATGGGATCAGTTACGGAAAGGGCTCTAACACTAAACTACTATGTATATTCTGAAAACCTGAATTAAGTATGAAAGTACAAACACACTTTCAGACTTAAAGAAATTTCATTTATGACAGTTAAAGTGAAAAAGAACTCTTCTATTGTCAATACAAACTGATAACTAGTTCAATCAATCCTAACAACTTATTTGAAATCTAATGGTTTATTTAAAAGGTAAATACTGTGGGGCATCAGTCTTAAATTAAAAGGCAATAAGTTATATTGTCCACTCTATAATCCTAAATTCCACTATTGGTTCTTAACATCTCTTTTCACATAATCACCCAACAGTCTCCACTGCTTACTGACTAAACATTCAAAATGAGGCTATGAACAAACAGTGCACATAGTCAAAATAACTTCCTCAGACATCAACATTAGCCATAACATATGCTTGGAGTATTAACATCTTTGTTTTAAAATGTAAAGTAGCCAATTTCTCAACACAATCTTCTAGATAAACGACATTTTAAAAAGAATAAATTACTATGAGGAAAGTTTATGCTTTCAGAACTCTTTTTGGAAGGCCATTTTTCTCTTTGCCATGTGTTTTAAACATCTTAATAAATTCCAACACGGTGACCAGAACCCACACACTGCACCTGTGCTTTCCATCTTAATTAATCCAGTAAGTACAGGCCTGCTCACTTTAATTTGTAAAGGAAATGATGATAGAGTGAGTTTTAACTTAAGGCATTAATTACCTAAATAAGCAGAATTAGCTTAATGTTTCAGAAGATCTTGCCTAAACACAACCACCAAATAAAAGTTCCTGAAATTTCTGAAGCCTTTAACAGCATATTTAGGAATAAGAAAGCAGAATGCTCACTCTACCTTAGGTGGCCAAATGGATTAAATTATACTGAGAAAAAAACAGTGTGGTAGTTTAGAGACACTGAAGTTTTTGTTGCCTTTAACTACTATAGAATCAACTTCACTGTAGTTGACCGGTGACTATTAACATTTTTTTCCTACTCGTATATAAACACTTATCTTTGAGGAAGGCCACTCTCCTTTCAAAACAAAGGTTATGACGGTCTTAAACGCCTAAGGAGATTGATGGTCAAAATCTTATAAAAATTCTCCATGGACCTAGACAATCACATGCTACAACTGAGCACATGGCACACCACCTGCTGGACACAAGCGCCAGCACAGATTTCGTGAGCTGGCGACGGACTGCACGAGTCCAGAATTCTGCAAGTATTTCCAAGTGCAGGGTTCGCATTAATTTTAATTTCCTGTTGGCTCTGTAAGGAAAGAGTAGTGAAAGCACAATGGGCCACATACGCTCAAGTTCATGCCACATGTGCACCTGTAATCATAGACTCTTATCCAGGGCTACCCACTAAAGCATTTGAGATTTTGTGTTTATTTCTTCTTTACCCCAGAAGAAATAAACCTGAAATATCTACAGTTATCTTTTCATACTTTGTTAATACTCTTCCAAACATCTGGAAATACTTGACAATAATCATTTAATTAACGCAAAACTAATCGATGACAATATGCTTAAGTACTTCACTCAGCTGAAGTGGTTTCCTCAGTCCATACAAGTAGGGCCTGAAGAGAACAAGAAGTTCTTTGACTAAGGAGTGCACCACAAAAGAAACCTGGAGCCAGCATCTCTTTAAAGAGCAAAAGCACTCTCGGTATTTAAGTAGAGAAAGCAGGTGGTAGCGTACGGCTACACTGGTGAAAACTGGCAGATGCTCTTGGCTTAAGTTTTTACCTCCAGGCTTCCTACAGGGCCTGTGTTCCTCAGGGCTTTCCAAAGGCTTGGCTTCACTACAAGCCTTTGCGGGGGCTCCTGTATTCCACCACTTATTATGCTCCACAGCCGCTGGCTGCTCTAGCAGGGTGAAAAGATCCTAAGAAAGATGCCTAAAATGCCCCTACGGCTCCAGCAGCAGGTTTGCTACCTTCTGCAGGTTCACTGCTTTCTGCATTTTGCAGCAGTGAGGTTTTTTGGGTTTTGTGGGGTTTTCCCTATCACCATACTGATTTTCCAATCCAGAGTCAGAGGAGTTGTAAAAAAAACTCAGGGAAGTTCAAGGCACATGTGTACTTGAAGGAGAGGACTTTTTCTTCCCTTCTGCCACAATTATTGAGACTGTTTCTCCAAGTGCTGCCCTGGAGGATTTTTGGGTCCCTTAGCTCAAAGGAACAACACAAACTGAATATTTAAGAATCACAGAAATCCAAAAACATTACCTTACAATTCAGTTTGAGTCAAAAACAAAAAAATAACTGATTTACCTAATTCCTCTTATATTAGCAACTATTGTCAATCCAATTTCTTTTTTTAAAATTTGGAACCAACATAGTGGGTTAACAGATGGCTTTTAAAGTTTTTGTTCTTATTCCAAAATCTTTACATTACCCAAAATGTATCTATTTATGTATGAATGATAGTGTAATTTCTGCAAAACATGATCTACATGCTCTCCATTTAACACTAAACAATCTGGATGCTAAGGCTGTTTGGAAATAATTCTAACAAAAACTGAAACATTTGACTAGTGCTATAATAAACAGATTTGCCTTTTACATTTGTTTTAGAAATCTTCACAGCCACACCCTAAACAGAACTTTTTTAGTAGAGTTAAAATAATTGGTTCAGTTAGCCTAAATATATTTTATCCTATCTTTATGCTACCCTCAAGTTGGTGAAATCACAAATTATTTCTCTTATCAGCTCCTTACATCCAAGAATGTAACAGGAAACAACCAATTCACAGAAAATCTAAAAGACAAATGCTAAAGAAAATACACCAATTAAGTTGAATACAGGCTTTAAGATAAAGAATGCTTCCTACTCCGCACATCTGCCTAGCAGGTGTCTCTCTGAATAAGTTTTGTCCTTTAGGAATCCGCTCTGAATACTGCAAAAGACAACGAAGTATTCACTTTCATTTTTCTTTTTTGAAACCTCTTTTTCTCACGGCAGAAAGAGAAGCCTTCTATGTCCTAGAAACATGGTCAAAATGACTTTGGGTAGTTTTAAGCAACTTCTATTGAAAAGACATAGGAATCACATAAAATCTAGTTCTCTTGGAAGGTATCCTTGAGATACATCATAAAGAGGGGAGATAAACACATAAACCTTAGCACGCTTTTACACTTTGATGAGTCACATTTTTAACATTCTATATCTAATGTATGACGGAATGAGTAAGACCAGATTTCCCTTATCAATACCAGCTGGTGTCTTAAGTAGAAATCTCTTTGCTTTTCGTCCATTTCCTTACTTTGTAAGCAAAGTATTCCATCAAACCCTTTACACTTTGTCCTACCTCTGCTTCCTCTTTTCCTACTCTCTTCTAACCTCTCTTACACACTTTTCTTTTCCTTTCTTTTCTTTTTTTTTTTTTTAAACACACTCACTACTACTCTTAACAAATTCTTTGTTCATCTCCTGGCAATCCTTCCTTTATTCATGTCTTATTTATTCCCATTTGCATTCCCTCAGTAGCTATTGCAAATATTTTTCACTTTCCTCAAGGTGATGAAGAGGGCTGAGCAGTTGACAGGTGTAGTAAATGTTGGGGAAGAAAGAACTCCTGCTCTAGTCATTCCTCCCCCTCTGCTTTCCCTTTTTAAGGCTACATGCCCTGTATAAGTCAGAAAAGAAATAAGTCTGCATTTAAAATTAAATCCGGTCCTATGATCTCTTGGAGCCTCTTTCCAGCTGTGAGGACACTTTCCTTCCTCTTTTTTTCCTTAAATTTCACCTTCTATTATTTAGCTCCTCATCTTAACCAATATAGTACTCTTTAACCCAGTATGTTGGCTGTTTCTGTTGATTAACAACCTTTCTAGTGTCTCCTACATCTATCCCTGTTTTTGTTGTTTGGTTCTTTTCCATTTTATTACCTTAGTATTTCAAGTCTGTTTCACATACCTGATTTTCCCCTACCTCTAGTCTTTTTCTGTCAATCAATCCTGCATGCTACCATCAAAATTAATATACTTAAAACACTTTTCATCACATCATTTTCCAACCTAAAAACCTTCAGTGGCTTTCCACTGGCTAGGAAATAAAATTTCAGACTTTGCAGTCTTACGTTCAAGGCTTCCACCATCTGACCCAAACCTAGCTTTCATTTTATCTCCCATATTATTTTAAATGAACTTGAAGGTCTCCACTTCATTGTCACCCAATATATCTTGTCCTTTCCTACCTCTAAGCTTTTTATTATGCACATCATTCTCTGTACTGCCTACCTTCTCTTCTACTATCCATCTTCCAAATTTTAGACAAAGTCCTCCTCTACTATATAATTTCATAAACTACTCCAACCTTTACTGAGTCCTCCTCTTATGCATGATATCTGAATTATTGCTCTGGATTACAATTTAACACTTTACTAACATATTTTCTCAGCTTAATAAATGTACATACATATGTGTATATAAATATATATATATTTTTTAACCCATAGTGCCTAGCACAATCCAAAGCAGAAAACAGAACATTTGTTAAACTAGTTTAAGGTTTTCTAACAAATTTTGGAATTTCCAGATAGAAGGACTCCAGAATATACAATGGGCTGAAAATACTACCAGAAGTTTACTTAAAAGAGCTGGCCACTAGAAAAACTGATGCTCTCATTCACAAAACTAGAATGAGCTTAAAAGGGACAGTAGAAGGCTGCATGTCAAAAGTTGCTGGGTATGAATATTCTAAAAGTAGGGTACTGAAACGGCCCTCATCAAAATCACTAATGACCTCCAATTTCCTAAATTCATTCTTTTAAATTCTGTTGAATTTTAATACGGACAACTTCTAGTAGATTATTTGCAAAGATGACCACAATAATTCCATTCATTCCACACGACCCTCTGCAATATGACTTTGCTAGTCTTTTCATCATGAGGTGAAATCTATTTCCATATCCTTTGAATCTGGATTGGCCTTGTGAATATATTTTGACTAAGAATATGGCAGAAGTGACACTATGTGAATCCTCTTTTTTCCCCTCTTACTTTTCTTTTATACATAACGTAAAATCCACCATTTTAACCATTTTTAAGTGTAGAGTTCAGTGGCATTAAGTACATCCACAATCCATCCCCAGGACTCTTTTCATCTTCGAAAACTCAAGTTCTGTACGCAAAAACCAATAACTCCCTATTTCCCCCTCCTCCAGCACTTGGCAACTACCATTCTATTTTTTGTTTCTATGAATTTGACTACTCTAGGTACCGCATATTAAGTGGAATCATACAGTATTTGTTCTTTTGTGACTGGCTATGTTACTTAGCTTATTATCTTCAAAGTTCACCATATTACTGCTTGTGTCAGAATTTCCTTCCTTTTTTTTGGCTGTACGCAGGCCTCTCACTGTTGTGGCCTCTCCCGTTGCGGAGCACAGGCTCCGGATGTGCAGGCTCAGCGGCCATGGCTCACGGGCCCAGCTGCTCCGCGGCATGTGGGATCTTCCCGGACCGGGGCACGAACCTGAGTCCCCTAGCATCGGCAGGCGGACTCTCAACCACTGCGCCACCAGGGAAGCCCAATTTCCTTCCTTTTTAGGCTGAAAAATATTTCACTGTATGCGTATATCACATTTTGTTTATTCACCCGTCAATGGACACCTGGGTTGCTTCTGCCTTTTGGCAATTGTGAATAACGTTGCTATGAACGTGGATGTACAAATATCTGTTCAAATCTCTGCTTTCACTCATTTCTTTTGGGTATATATCCAGAAATGGAATTGCTGGATCACATGGTAATCTATGTTCAGTTTTTTTTGAGGAATGCCATACTGTTTTCCACAGAGGCACCATTTTACATTTGCAGCGCCCAAGGAAGGGTTCCAATTTCTCTACATCCTCACCAACACTTGTTGTTTTCTCTGTGTGTGTACGTGTGTGTGTATATAATGGGTGTGAAATAGTATCTCATGGTTTTGATCTGTGTTTCTCTAATGATTAGTGACATTAAACATCTTTTCATTTGTTTATTGGCCATTTATATATCTTCTTTGGAGAAATATTTATTGGAGTACTTTGACCATTTTTAAATTGGGTTGCTTAGTTTTTAGTTGTTGAGTTCTTTATATCCTAGATACTAACCCCTTATCGGATACATGATTTACATGTTTTCTTCCATTCTGTGGGTTGACTTTTCTTTGCTGACAGTGTACTTTGATGCACAAAAATTTTAATTTTTATATAGTCCAATTTATTTTTTCTTTTGTTGCCTGTGCTTTTGGTGTCATATCTAAGAAATCACTGCCAAATCCAATGTCACGCAGCTTTTCCCCTATGTTTTTTCGACAAGTTTTATAGTTACAGTTTGTATGTTTATTTAGATCCTTGATTCATTTTGAGTTAATTTTTGTATTTTTGTATATGGTGTAAGGTATAGGCCCAACTTCGTGCATGTGGCTATCCAGTTTTCCCAGCACCATTTGTTGACAAGACTATCCTTTCCTCATTGAATGGTCTTAGTACCCTTGCTGAAAATCTCTGACAATATATGTGATGGTTTATTTCTGGGCTTTCTATTCTACTCCATCTGTCTATATGTATGTCTGTTTTGATTACTGTAGCTTTGTAGCAGTTTGGAAATCAGGAAGTATGAGACCTCCAACTTTGTTTCTCTTTTTCAAGGTTGTTTTGACTATTCAAGTCCCTTGAAATTCCAAATGAATTTTAGATGGATTTTTCTATTTCTACAAAAAATGTCATTGGGATTTTAATAGAAATTACACTGAATCTGTAGGTTGCTTTGGACAATATTGACATCTTAACCACATTGTCTTCCAATCCATGAACATGAGATGTCATTCCATGTATTGGTGTCTTCTATAGTTACTTTCAGCAGTGTTTTGTAGTTTTCAATGTACAAGTCTTTCATCTCCTTGGTTAAGATTATTCCTAAGTACTCATTCTTTTCGATGGTATTGTAAATGGATTCTAAACTTAGGACTCAAGAGGCCTTACAATTTCTTCTATCACCTTCTTGGAAGGCTGCTACCACAACATAAAACCTCCAGGCTTGCCTGACAGGGTCATATGGCCTAGCCAACTGTCAGCACAACTGCCAGACACATGAGTGATTTTAGAGACATTATTCAGCTCCATTCAAGCTGCTAGATGATTTCAGCCACGTGAGAGACTCCAGGTGAGACTAGCAGAAGAACCACTCAGCTGAACCTAGTCAAACTGCTTACCCACAACACTGTAAGCAAATGAAATATAAGTTCTAAATTTTGGGGGTGGTAGCAAAGACTAACTGAAACAGAAATAAATCATTTTATTTGCTATTTATTAACTGTGATAATTTATTCATTACTTTGAAGCTCATTTCAAACTGTTTTCCAGAGGCTGTTAAGATTTATTCCAATTGAGTTAAGACAGAGTTCTTTGATTCATCAAAGATTCATCATGTTTACGAATGATTTTAAGCTTAAAGTCAGCATTCTAAATAATTTATATATTTTTTAAAAGGAGGTAGCATAAAATGAAATCTTACTAGACCTATAGAAATACAGATTTTATTTTTCTAATTTATAAACTCAAAACTGAAAAAACAGTAAGGAGATATTACGATTAATGTTTTCAGACTAACCTGTGCCATGGCTAATATGTGCTAGCACTTAGTACTAAATTTATTGAGGACAGATTTTGAAACTTTATTATCTGATTATTTGAAAACTTAATCACAATATTTAGGAGAAAAGTATTTAACATTAGAAGTATTTATAATCACAAAGCATTTAGAGGCATGTTGTCTAGGCAAAGCTGCTTGATAGTATTTAAAAATTTAGAAGATATAGATATATCTAAAATTTTATTTACTTATAAATATACTTATTAACAAATGTAGCTGTAGTTATTTTACATGAAAATCTTACAGAACAATATGCAAAAGTAAATGCTATTTATAATACACGCTAAAGCAAAAATTTACCTCAAAAATTTCTAGATTAAAGAACTCATTTTAAAAATTTACTCTCTCAAGTTGTGGTAAGAGTTGTTTTAGAATTATTTATCTGTATTACATGCATTCTTTAAAAGAAATAAATAATAAGGAGCAGGACAGAAGAAATAAGGAGAAAATGTAATAAGAGGCAAGAAGGCACAGTTTTAGGGACTTCTCTGATGGTCCAGTGGTTAAGAATCCACCTTCCAATGCAGGGGACGAGGGTTCAATCCCTGGTCAGGGAACTAAGATCCCACATGCCACTGGGCAACTAAGCCCGCGCACAGCAACTACTGAGCCCACGTGCTCTGGAGCCCATGTGCCACAACTAGAGAGACCACATGCTGCAACTACTGAGCCCGTGAGCTCTGGAGTCCACGTGCCACAACTAGAGAGAAGCCCACACGCCACAACAAAGAGCCTGCGTGCCACAACGAAAGATCCTGCATGCCACAACTAAGACCCAATGCGGCCAAATAATAAAATTAAATTAAAAACAAAAAAGTTGATTAAAAAAATAAGAAGGCACAGTTTTATACTGAAGTTTATATTCCTAACTAGACATAGGACTATTATTTCTGACAAACCAAGTGGAGTTAACACTATGTGACTTAACTTTCATAGTTGAGGCAAATTTCTCAGAGTCGATGTCATAAATACCTTTGCATCATTTGTTTAGGAAACTGAATTTACTGTCAGAAATATCTCATATTTGCATTATTAAAAACATCTTTTAACACAGTTGTCATTTTAGTTTTAAAGAGTCCTAAATATTTCTCTAAATTTGGGCTATAATTTATTTAACCATAAGCAATTATTTACATTTCTCTGCAACTACATTTCTACAAGCAAACTACAATTTCACCATTCCCCTACCCATATATAGCAATATACTGAATATTAATATACAGTCTATAATTTTAATCATACACACACACACACAACCTATGTTTCTCAATGTGGTGACAAAATAGAGTAGGAGAAAACATATATGGAAGAATTAAAATGTACTTACAAAGTCAAAGTCTCCATCTTGAGGAACTTTCCAGTTATCAGGAAAAACATTTTTGGACATAGGGAAGGGTTCATGCATATTCTGATTACAGTTTTCATGACTCTTATTCTTGAAGTCCTGTTTATCAAAGTAATCCATGAAAGATGGTCTTTGTACTTGTGGTGAAGTTGCATTTCCTTAGGTAAACAAAAAACATAAGGAGGGTATAAGTTCTTACATTTACTTAAAGAACTATGATTTTTACTGAAGTATGATTTTTTTATTAATCAATATAGTAAGTTTTCACTGGTCAGATTCAAGACCAACATAGTCAATTTAATGACGAACAAAGTAAAATAAAATAAGAATGAAATAACAAAAATATCCCGGTTCTAAAGCTAAATTCAAGATCTTTCCCTTAAAACCTGCTGCTTCTCCACATGCTCTTTGTCTGCTAAAGTCAACATTCTTTACTTAATCCCCAAAGTGATCAAGTTGAGAATTAACCCAGACTCGTTTCTCACCAAACCAAACTGATCATTAGGTATTTTTTAATGCTACTGCTCTATCCACCACTGCTACTGTCTTAGTTTAGCTTCTAATCATTTCCTACCTAGGCCACTGTAACACCCTCCAAACTGGTCTCCTTCCCTCATCTCAGTTTTGATTTCAGTCACACTGACAACATAGTGACCTTCTAAATGCAAATCAAACCATGTCTTTCTTCTGTTTAGAATCTTTCAATGGCTCCTCATTTTCTACACTGAATGATTAAAGTAGAAAACAAACATTTAGAACTAGATTTTCCAAGTGATTTTCAAACTGGATTCCCTTAAGCCCTAGAGTGCCAAAAAAAAGATCCTAAGTGACCACCACAAAGACACTTCCCGATACAGTTCTCCAGACAGTAAGTTACCTACCTTCTTAAAAATTTCCTGTGACAGGACGTACACTTCCCCATAAGGAAGCCTGCTGGGCAACTCTAAGTTACAAAAAGTGTTTTATTTTTTTTTTTAATGTGAACTTGAAATATGTCTGTCTGTAATTTACACTCATGTTCCAAATAAATTTCTCTTTCATATACCAGTCCCTCAAATATCTGAAGACAGATAATAATGACTCCTGTCTTGGTTATCATTTTAAGGTGAATCATCCCCAGTTCCTTTCATACGACATGTTTTTGAGACTCATCATCATCTAGTTTACTTGCCTGTGGAGACATTCCAGTCTCTACACGATCCTCTAAAATCAGACATAACATTGCTAATAGTAATCTGGCCAATTTAGAATGTATTTGTAATAGTACTAACGCAGCTTAAAACTACAGTAAGTATTATGAAAACTAGGTAACATTATTGGCTCGGGATGAGCTATAAGGTAATTTTGTAAAAATTCCTGCAGTCAGAGAAGTAGAAGTCCAATCAGAAATGAGTAGTGGCAATATAAAGGAAAGAGGAAGACCAATATTTGGGGCTGACTAAAGAAAACCACTGGGAAATTTAATTCCAGGAATCTCCTCTTCCATTTGCAATAGTCCTGTGCCTACTTCTAACGCTATCCTGATCAGAAGCTTCTATCCCAAGTTATAGGAGCCACCACTAATGCCCTAGTGGCTCAAGGTGAAAACGTTGTAACCTAATTTCTAGAGGCTCTCCCTTCCTGAAGACGACAAGGGGTCTCTCTTGTGGGGAGGAGTGGCCATATAACACAATTTTGACCGATGATACATAAGAAGAAGGTTCCTAGGAAAGCTCTGTTTTCTTGATACAGGCATCACCTCTCTGTTTCTGCCTGCTCCTTTCTCCTTCCTGGAATGCAGACTTAATGGCAGAAGATCTAACAGTTATTCTGCAAACAGGAGGATGAGAGTACTACCCTAAAGATGGTGTCACAGAAAGAATCTCTAATGACATAATGAAATCACTCTACCAATGCAGCACACTCTGCTTCTGGATTTCTTGTTAAATGAGAAAAGACATTAATACTATTCTATTTAAACAATTGTTATCTGTTTTTTCTGGTACCTATAACCAAATTCAGTCCCTAACTATTACATTTCTATTCCCAAGTGGAGGATGTAAAAAGATACAGGAGCAGCAACCTTCAATTTTACTACAGAACATCCCAATTTGAAACTTATCCACTACTACATAGTGGTTTAATTATCAGTACATTTCAGATATTTTAGTTTTAAGGGTCTTTTACAGGCTGATCTCAAAACCTATGGTGAAATGCCTGTTGGATTCCACACTCAAAATTTTGGAAAATAACCCATTCCTATATTTAGAAATAAACATTCTCACAGAGAGTTAACAGAAGTCTAAAAATCAACTGAAATAAAAGAAGGTAGTCTGTTCCATTAGATTTTTCTGTTTGGATGACTTTATAACAGGATATTATTAACCAAGATATGCTTATACACAATTTTTTATTCAAATGTATGTGCTTATACTTCTAAATATTTTCCATTGTTTAGTTTAAAACTTACTATCAACATTTTGAGTATATCTTTTTTATATACAAAGAAAATTTTAAAAACAATTTTTAAAAATTTCTAAGGAGGAAAATAGGCTAGGTTATGTCTTAAAAGTTAATGGGAGGGAGCAGCTGTAATTGGCCAGTCATATTTAACCACACGATATGAAACACATGTCCACAGTGTGCAGCTGAGTCTCCAGGGAGATGCATGTTCACAGAAGGGACAAAGACAATGATGCTTCTGACTTACAATTTATTTTTAAAAGAAGAAATAGTAGGCCCTTCGACAGGAGAGTAAAGCAGGAAATCTCAAGACAGTAACCACTGTCATATGTGATTGTGGTTGCTATGGCGAATACTTTTTTTTAAATACACAGAAAATAATCACATAAAATTGACATCAATTTCTCCAGTTGTAGTTGAATTCTGACCCTAGCTTATAAGAATATTTTTAATTTTTTTTTTTTTGTACAAGACTAATCTTTACATGCTTGTCCGTGCTCTGTGCTGGTAAAAGAGGTATCCTACGACCAAAATACCTACACTAATTGGCTCGAGCTGGGTCACATATCACTGAACATTCCACAGAGCAAAAGCACACAGAAGAACAGACCATATGCAATACCCACAGGTAACTCCAAACCATTGTAGCCACACCTTACCTGGACACCTAGTAACTCTACAGAGGAAAATGAAGGGTTCCTAAATGCCCAGTAATATGCTGGGTATTTGCACCCAGCTGCAAGTGGGACCTGTAGTTTACTATTCCCATATCCCCTCCCTCTCGCTTCTCACTCCCACCCTCCCTATCCTACCCCTCTATGTGGTCACAAAGCACAGAGCTGATCTCCCTGTGCTACGTAGCTGCTTCCCACTAGCTAGCTATTTTACATTTGGTAGTGTATATATGTCAATGCTATCTCTCACTTCGTCCCAGCTTACCCTTCCCCGTCCGCGTGTCCAAAAGTCCATTCTCTACATCTGCGTTTTTATTCCTTCCTTGCTCCTAGGTTCATAAGAACCACTTTTTCTTTTCTTTTTTTAGATAACATACATATGTGTTAGCATACAGTATTTCTTGTCCTCTTTCTGACTTACTTCACTCTGTATGACAGATTCTAGGTCCATCCACTTCACTACAAATAACTCAATTTCGCTTCTTTTTATGGCTGAGTAATATTCCTTGTGTACACGTGCCACATCTTCTTTATCCATTCATCTCTCGATGGACACCTAGGTTACTTCCATGTCCTGGATATGGTAAATAGTGCTGCAGTGAACACTGTGGTACACGAATCTTTTTGAATTATGGTTTTCTCAGGGTATATGCCCAGTAGTGGGAGTGCTGGGTCATATGGTACTTCTATTTTTAGTTTTTTAAGGAAGCTCCATACTGTTCTCCATAGTGGCTGTATCAATTTACATTCCCACCAACAGGGCAAGAAGGTTCCCTTTTCTCCACACCCTCTCCAGCATTTATTGTTTGTAGATTTTTTGATGATAGCCATTCTGACTGGTGTGCGGTGATACCTCATTGTAGTTTTGATTTGTGTTTCTCTAATGATTAGTGATGTTGAGCATCCTTTTATGTGTTTGTTGGCAATCTGCATAACTTCTTTGGGAAAATGTCTATTTAGACCTTCCACCCATTTTTGGATTGCGTTGTTTGTTTTTTTGATATTGAGCTGCATGACCTGCTTGTATATTTTGGAGATTAATCCTTTGTCAGTTGCTTTCTTTGCAAATACTTTCTATCATTCTGAGGGTTGTAGTTTGTTCTTGTTTATGGTTTCCTTTGCTGTGCAAAACCTTTTAAGTTTCATTAGGTCCCATTTGTTTATTTTTATTTCCATTTCTCTGGGAGGTGGGTCAAAAAGGATCTTGCTGTGATTTATATCATAGAGTGTTCTGTTTCCTCCAGCTGCATTTTTCTTTCTCAAGATTGCTTTGGCTATTCAGGGTCTTTTGTGTTTCCATACAAATTGTGAAATTTTGTTCTAGATCTGTGAAAAGTCCCATTGGTGGTTTGATAGGGATTGCACTGAAACTGTAGATTACTTTGGGTACTATAGTCATTTTCACAATGTTGATTCTTCCAATCCAAGAACATGGTATATGTCTTCATCGTCCTGTGTTCTGGTGGGTGGGGCTGGATCTTGTCTTTCTGGCGGGCAGGGCTGCATCTGGTGGTGTGTTTTGGGGTGTCTGTGAACTTAGTGTGATTTTAGGCTGCCTCTCTGCTAATGGGTGGTGGTTGTGTTCCAGTCTTGCTAGCTGTTTGGCATGGGGCATCCAGCACTGGAGCTTGCTGGCCATTGGGTGGAGTTGGGTCTTAGCATTGAGATGGAGATCTGGGAGAGCTCGTGCCGAATGATATTACATGGAGCCGGGAGGTCTCTGGTGGTCCAATGTCCTGAACTCAGCTCTCGCACCTCAGAGGCTCAGGCCTGACACCCAGCCGGAGCACCAAGACCCTGTCAGCCACACAGCTCAGAAGAGAAGAGAGAAAAAAAGAAAGAAAAAAAATTTAAAGAAAAATTAAATAAAATAATTAAAATAAAAAAATATTAAAATAAAAAAAATTTTTAAGTTACCAAAGAAAAAAAAAAGAAGAGAGCAACCAAACCAATAAACAAATCAACCAATGATAACAAGCGCTAAAAACTATACTAAGATAAACATAAAAATCAGAAACCAGTCAGTCGCAGACAGCAAACCCCAAGTCTACAGTTGCTCCCAAAGTCCACCGCCTCAATTCTGGGTTGATTCGTTGTCTATTCAGGTATTCCACAGATGCAGGGTACCTCAAGTTGACTGTGGTAATTTAATCTGCTGCTCCTGAGGCTGCATGGAGAGATTTCCCTTTCTCTTCTTTGTTCGCACAGCTTCTGGGGTTCAGCTTTGGTTTTGGCCCTGCCTCTGCATGTAGGTTGCTCTCAGGCTTCTGTTCCCACCCAGACAGGCTGGGGTTAAAGCAGCAGCTGATTAGGGGGCTCTGGCTCACTTAGGCTGTGGGGAGGGAGGGGTACGGTAGTTATAATTGGAATGCAGGGCGAGCCTGCCGCAGCAGAGGCCAGCGTGACATGGCAACAGCCTGAGGCGCGCTATGTGTTCTCCCAGGGAAGTTGTCCCTGGATCATGGGACCCTGCGCAGGCTCCCGGGGGCGGGGGCGTGTGGATAGTGACCTGTGCTTTTACACAGGGTTCTTGGTGGCTGCAGCAACAGTGTTTGCGTTTCATGCCCTCTCTGTTGTCCGAGCTGATAGCCATGGCTCACACCCGTCTCTGGAGCTCGTTTAGGGGGCGCTCTGCCTTCTGTGGGAAGACAGGGAAGGAATCCCCTCTCCTCCTGCACCCTGAAACAATGGTCTCTTGCCTCTTAGGCAGGTCCAGAGCTTTTCGCAGACTCCCTCCCGGCTAGCTGTGGTGCGCTAGCCCCCTTCAGGCTGTGTTCATGCAGCCAACCCCAGTCCTCTCCCTGGGATCTGACCTCCAAAGCCCGAGCCTCAGCTCCCAGCCCCCGCCCGCCCCGGCGGGTGAGCAGACAAGCCTCTCAGGCTGGTGAGTGCAGGTCAGCACGGATCCTCTGTGCGGGAATCTCTCTGCTTTGCCCTCTGCACCCCTGTTGCTGTGCTCTCCTCCGTGGCTCCTAAGCTTTCCCCCACTCCCGCCCAAGCCCCCGTCTCCATCTCCCTCCCGGCTAGCTGTGGTGCGCTAGCCCCCTTCAGGCTGTGTTCATGCAGCCAACCCCAGTCCTCTCCCTGGGATCTGACCTCCAAAGCCCGAGCCTCAGCTCCCAGCCCCCGCCCGCCCCGGCGGGTGAGCAGACAAGCCTCTCAGGCTGGTGAGTGCAGGTCAGCACGGATCCTCTGTGCGGGAATCTCTCTGCTTTGCCCTCTGCACCCCTGTTGCTGTGCTCTCCTCCATGGCTCCGAAGCTTTCCCCCACTCTTGCCCAAGCCCCTGTCTCCACCAGTGAAGGGGCTTCCTAGTATGTGGAAACTTTTCCTCCTTCACAGATCCCTCCCAGAAGTGCAGGTCCCGTCCCTATTCCTTTGTCTCTGTTTTTTCTTTTGCCCTACCCAGGTACGTGGGGGAGTTTCTTACCTTTTGGGAGGTCTGAGGTCTTCTGCCAGTATCCAGGAGTGTTCTGTAGGAGTTGTTCCACATGTAGATGTATTTCTCATGTATTTGTGGGGAGGAAGGTGATCTCCACATCTTACTCCTCCTCCTCCCTCTACCCATTCTTAATATTCTCTACCCATTCTTAATATAACATGGTCTCCATCTACTTTACCATCTGGCTTACTGTCTATGTGCTCTACTGCGTCTCCATCCTTCCAAAATACAACAGGTGAGTTCTAGGTACTGACAGTACAGTAAAGCTGCTTATTTCCTCGTTCTAAAAAGTGGTTATCAGTCCTAGCTGCACCTCAGAAGTACCTGTAGCGTTTTATTGTTTTGATATTTTAGTTTTTTTGTTAAATAGAGATGCACAGGCCCTGCTCTGGTCTGCAGAGCCAGCATCTCTACAGGGCTACTGCTATGAGGTACACTTGTGAGGTGAGTTAGCTTGAGCCAAGAGCAGGGTTTATCTCTTAAATCAAGCCTACTGCTCCAACCTGAGGAGGCCTCTTAAGCTCCTGATTCTGCCTTAGAATGCACTTTTCTTTTCCTCTACTTCATGTCATTTGTAATTCTAATGGACTTTCATTCTACAGCTTCATCCAAATTTCTGTAAAACAATGTTGAGCTAGCTAGGGCTGAGACCTAGGCCCTATGCCACACAAGGAGAAATCTTTTCATTGACAGCAATCTGTTATTAAACACCACAGCTGACTGAAATTTAGCAACCACTGCCATTGCCTCTGGTGAGCCTTCTGATTGTACAGGCTAGAAAGCTAAATGCTGCATTTCCTAGAACACCCTGCACCTAGAGTCCTAGGTAAGTGTACTTTCTCACAACTGGGAAGGCAAGAAGTGAGGAGGAGACCATGAGCCTGCTACCTCAGCTATTTCCTCTGGGCAGCACAGCTATGCAGACAAGGGTTTTTTCTACAGCAGCCTTCCAGCATCCAGTCACCAGACTCACAGGTGCTAATAGGTGGCTGCAGTCTCAGTGGTGGCTTTCTAATCCCTGAAGAGCAACAGGGATTGATCTCAATCTGTATTACTGAACTCAGTAGTGCCAACGGCAGCCTCTGGATTCACTACCTTCCTGACTGTAGTAGTAGTAGCTCTATAAGACTCACTTTTGTGGTAGTGTGGGAGTCGTTCCTAGGAGGCCTAGCCTACACAGCCCTCTCCTCCAAACTTTCCACTGGTTTTGTTAATAGCCACACCTCTGACTTAAATCTTTTTATGTTTAAAACGCCTAGAGTAGTTTCTGTCCTCCAATAAACCCCAAATGATATAAGCCTGTAAGTGTGTAACTGTTCAACCCTCGTAACAGAACCATCAGCTAGGTCATACTACATAGTGCCTACAAGGATATCATCAAAGATCTTGTCAAATACTTTCCCCAAATCATAAAACACAATACCCAAACCTAGCAGTTTCCCAATGCTATCAAAAAAGGAAATCACATTATTCTGATATGATTTGTTCCCAGTAACCTATGCTAACTTATAATTCAGGTCTCCTTCCCTAAAGGACTCACGAATGTTCTAGACTTCTGCCCAAGGGGATGTCAGGCTCACCGGCCCACAGTAATGATGTGATTTGGGGGTCAAACCTGGGTCTGTATATTGGGTCCACCACTTACTTGCTATGAAATCTTTGACAAGTCACTTCACATTCCCAAGTCTCCGTTTCCTTAGTGGCAAATGATAGTGACAATGTTACTTTACAGAGTCCTTGTGAGAAGTTAGTGAGATAGTGTATGCAAAGTCCCAAGCACAATGTTTGGCCCATACTAGACACACAATTAATGATAGCTATAACCTGAGAAATTTACCTTTTATTCTCTTTTCTAAAAATAATAAATAAATAAATAAAAATTAACGCTTTCATGCTTACATGGCACTTTCCTCATTTTCTCAAAAACACATCAAACTTCACAAACAGTGGAATACAGTTCTCTCACCTGCAAGTTATCTCAACACATTACTGATCATACTCCTAGCCAGGAGATATCAAATCAGCTGAGTGTTCCCTTACCATTTCCTCACCTTGCCATTCAAATGTCTTGTATTCATGTTTGTGGTATTCTCTTCATTTTGGAGATCATTATTCTCTATAGAACCTCTCTGGCTATCATACTGGATAAAGAGAGATGGAGCAAGGTCTTGGAGGAGGCAGAGAAAGGTACGAGCAAGAGTCTGCCCTGTGAAGGAAGAGACCAGAGCTGCTGGATGGCTCAGTATCTCCACTCCCAGTCCGAGGAAGATCAGGTCTCCTTCACTGCATGAGGGAAGCAGGGCTGGGCTCTCCAGATGCTCCAGCTTCCCAAGTTGTTGGAAGGACAAACTGACATAGCAGGCACGTGGAGATTAGCTGAAACCATGAAACAGAGCTGCTAACCTGACTGGAGAGTGTGGCACTTCCTTAAATACTAACAGAGATAGTTTCCCCTTAGGGTAACTACAGGTACCAATCCAGCTCCAGCTCTGAAAGGCTAGAAAGTTCCACCATAGAAACAGAGCAGATCTGAACAAGATAAAAGGCCCCAGTTTTTTCTTTGCTGAAACAATTGCTCTTCCAGAGTTACCCACAAAGAAATAATCTCTGCTAACTCATCAATTTAATGACAATGGATTCCTGACCTGGTCCTAATCTATTTCTTCAGGATAAAAAATCCTAAATGTTGATTTCCTTAATGACAACCAACCTACTTATACCTCATAATTCCAACTGGCCTAGACTAGTCTGGATAAAGTATAACATATAAGGAAGTAGAGTTCCATGTGTAAATACTGGTTGATGCCAGATTGTGAAAGACCTGGGTTACCAAGCTGAAACCTGGACGTTACATGGGTAATGAGATCCCAGGGAAATGGGAATGGGAAGAAGGGGAGTGGGAGAGAGATGGTAAAAATAATGCCATCATCGCTGAAAATAAGTTTGGAGAGTTCTTCGGACATGCTCTCCAGGTCTATGCCCATTTTGTAAAAAGTAGATCAAATTTTAAATATTTCTTGTCATTTTACTCCAGTTCCCTTCAAAAGCTCTTTTAATAATTTTGCTTCCTAGGCACTTCCCTGGTGGTGCAGTGGTTAAGAATCCCCTTGCCAATGCAGGGGACACGGGTTCGAGCCCTGACCTGGGAAGATCCCACATGCCACAGAGCGACTAAGCCCGTGCACCACAACTACTGAGCCTGCGCTCTAGAGCCCACGAGCCACAACTACTGCAGCCTGCGTGCCTAGAGCCTGTGCCCTGCAACAACGAGAAGCCCGCACACGGCCACAAAGAGCAGCCCCCGCTCGCTGCAACTAGAGAAAGCCCGTGCACAGCAACGAAGACCCAATGCAGCCAAAAAATAAATTAATTTTTTAAAAAAATAATAACTTTGCTTCCTAGAGTCAAATCACCACACTTTTCAGAGGTAAGGAAATCAGGTCTGTAATTTCCAGCTTCACAGATAAAGGTATAAAAAATTATGCAAACATAATTTAAACTGACAAGAATATTAAATCAGGCAACTCTTTTGAAACTCCAAAGGAAAAGGTGATGGAAATCAGTATATTCAGCACTCAGTATAACATTCTAGAGATTTTAGAAAATTAAAAATAATATAATGCTATAATCTTTTAGGGAATAAAAAAAATATATATAAAATCATTTTAAGGAAGAAAAATGCTAAAGACACATTAGCAAATGGGGCTTCCACTAATGTAACATAACCTAAGAGCTCATACCAACGCATCTAAGACGTTTTAAAGAAGATTTAGATCATGAGGAAACACAAAACTAAAACTAAAAGTAATTATGTGGTTTCACAGAAAGTAAGTTCTGCCTCAATAACTTCTTTACACCCTATACTATTGCTATACTACAGTATGACAAAACCTGGGGGGTTACACTAACACCATTTGGTTCGATTTTTGGAAACATGGAAGTCCCACATTATAACAGAATGATGTCTAAATGGCGGAAACTTAAAATACAAGGGAAGTTGTTTCATGGGATTTAAAACTTGCTAAAGCATATAAAACAATCACAGGGGGCTTCCCTGGTGGCGCAGTGGTTGAGAGTCCGCCTGCCGATGCAGGGGACACAGGTTCGTGCCCCGGTCCGGTAAGATCCCACATGCCGCGGAGCAGCTGGGCCCGTGAGCCATGGCCGCTGAGCCTGCGCATCCGGAGCCTGTGCTCCACAACGGGAGAGGCCACAGCAGTGAGAGGCCTGCGTACAGCAAAAGAAAAACAAACAAAAAAAACAACCACAGGGAACTCTACTTAATGCACTGTAGGGTCCTAAACGGAGAGGATATATCTGTATGTATGGCTGATTCATTTTGCTGTGCAGTAGAAGCTAACACAACATTGTAAAGCAACTACAGTCCAATAAAAAATAATTAGAAAAATAAAAATAAAATAAATAAAGCATATAAAGCAACGACATAAACCACTATCTGCTCATTTTAAAAATGAGCTTTTAATAAAATCTCTGTGACCAAAAAAATCATACTTGGGACATAAAATTATGACATAAATTGAATGATTTCTGTGGCTGTCAAAGCTGCAAGTCATTACATGAAATATGTGGAAATCTGTGCTATAATTTTAAAGCATGAGGTCTGATAAATCATTATCACATATCTCTTCCTTGAAATATAACTATCTAACATGAATTCAATTCCATAAATACTCATTTTTAAACCACTGCTTAAATGCTGATGTTCAACTATACTGACTACATGGAAAAAGTTGTTTATGTAGTTTCATAGGAAACTCAGTAGCTCTCTAAAGATAGAACAAAGCACCCAGTGATCTTCTAACTGGTCTGTTAAGAATCATAAAACTTGACTAAAAGAATTTTATCAGCTGCGGAAAAGTGATGCTACATGCTGATGGGAAATGTGTTGTAAATGATCTTATCTGTCTTTCTGATCTGCAAGGCATATGACTTGTACCCTAACACTAGCTAGCTTTGGAGGCCACAAGACCATTCAATGTAGTTGGGTGAGCATGTTATGGATGCAGAAGCCCTATTCTAGTAATATGCCCAGCTAGGAATCCAAGTCTTAGACTGCTTTTCAGGGCAAAGGCTCAAGAAACCTATCAGCGTGGGAGATAAAAAAAATTCACTCCCCTCTCCTCCTTCCCACCCAGGATTAACTATGTGGCAATCTGTTTTCATCTTGTGCTTCTCGGCCCTCTCTTTCAAAGTATACAACCATAATGGGCTATGTATACTAAGAAATGTGAAGAAAGCAACGGCAGTGAGCCAAATGACTTGAAGCTATGAGGTAAGACTTATCAAGCTGACTCACAGGGAGAGTAGCAAAAAGAAAGGGGTAGGCAAAAAGAAAACAAAAATGTCAGAGAGGAAATTCCTACCTATATCCATTTTACCCCTGTTTTTCTTTATAACTTTCTAGGCTCTACAATGCAAGAAGTCATGTATTACAGCTTTTGTGCCATGGAGAAGTAGTTCTGTGTAGTGAAAAACAGCTTTGTGCTTAGACTTTGACATTGACCATAAAGGACTAGAGTGGTAGGGGGAAGAAAAAGGCCAGTAGGTATCAGGAGGTAATTAATCTGCTTTTGCCTATAACTGAAAAATCACAATGTCCTTCATTGTTAACTGCAATCTTAAAGAGCCATATTTATACAAAAAGAAATGCTAGCCTGTGAAAGTATCTCTGTCTTCATCACTCTGTAAGCAACGGAGATCAGAGAGAACGCCTTAATTGTCATTTCAGCCCTGAAGCGCCCCTGGCACTGGGCCTAGCACACGACAAGCAGTAGTAAACATGCACTGAACTGAATTTTCTGCATGAGTATCCCTGTCTCTTGATTCTTCTTTCTAGTGTTTCTTCTTTTCCCACCTTATAGCCCTTATTTCTTCCCTTGGCTTGCTTCCCTCTGTCACTGCAGCTTAACTGATAACTTAGACAACATGAAATAATATTATGTTGTATTATTTGGAACAGAATTTTAGGTTCACGTTTTTAATTGGAAAAGTAAATGTTAGGAACGCTATCTTTTTATCTCAAAAAATACTTCAGAAATTAAATTATGGGTTAGCGTCCTTCAACCGAAAAAAGTTCCATAACACTAAGTTAAAGATGTGCTACTTTCTGCTATATTAAAAGAATTTTTGAAAATTCACTTGTGCCATATTCCTTTCACTGTTAAATAAAGCCAAGAAACAAAATTTTCCACAACTGGCTATAACAAGCAACACAGAACTATCCTGCTTTCTATAGAAGTATACTCTCAAAACAGAAAATTAATATTCAATGGGGGAAAAAAAGCCACATACTTTTCATAGTTCCATCTTCTTCTTCCTCATCCTCACTGTTTATAACCATGGTCCCCAAGTCAGATTCTAACATTGTGCTATTATGTTCAATCATGGTCTGGGCCCCTTCACTCATCGTGCTTGTGGCCCGCATGGTGCCCACGCTTTCCGAGCTAGTCTTCACCATGGTGTGGGAGTCCAGCTCATCTTCATCCTGCAAACAAAACACTGCAGTGAAGGAAGACTTTTCTAACACAGATGGATATCTTACGATACTATGAACATATTATATTTTAATAATGAAAAATACCACTATCACTACTAATTTTAATGTAAGGACATAAATACAGTGTTATCATAAGACCCAAAAGTTATCCAAAATAACCTAGAGCTTTAGGTAATTGAAGCTCAAGCAACAGAAATTGTTTGATGAAATAGCAGGCTGCTAGTTGTTCTTAAAATAAGGATTAAGACAGGAAAATTATTAACAAAGGATATATAACAAAATAAACAAAAGAGAGCACATTAAAGACAGAACATGTTGGCACTATTATAACAGCTTTAACAATGTTTATAACTTTGTACAAAAGCCATTGGCTTTTTAAAAATTATGATAAATATACATAACATAAAATTTACCATTTTAAGCATTTTTCAGTGCACAGTTCTGTGGCATTAAGTACACTCACAGTGTTGTCCAAGTTGTCCAATCATCATCAATATCCTTTTCGAGAAATTTTTCATTATCTCAAACAGAAATTCTGTACCCATCAAAAACTAACTCCTTATTACTTCTTTCACCCAATCCCTGGTAACCTCTATTCTACTTTCTGTTACTATGAACTCACCTATCCTAGGTACCTCATAAAAGTAGAAGCATGTCTTTTGCGTCTTTTGTGTCTGGCTTATTTCACTTAGCATGTTTTCAAGGTTCATCCGTGTTGTACCAGATGTCAGAATCTCATTCCTTTTTAAGACTGAATGATATTCCATTGCATGTACACACACACACACACACACACACACACACACACACACACACACCCCTTTTGTTTACCCATTCATTTGTTAATGGACATTAAGGTGTTTACACCTTTTGGTTATTATGAATAATGTTCTGAACACTGGTATATAAGTATCTACAGACAGATGGTCCCCGACTTATGATGGTCCGACTCAGGATTTTTCAACGTTACAACTGTACAAACGAGATACACATTGAGTAGAAACCGTACTTCGAATTTTGAACTTTTCCTGGGCTAGCAATATGCAGTACGATACTCTCCTGATGCTGGGCAACAGCAGCAAGCTGCAGCTCCGTCAGCCACGTGATCAGGGATGTAAACAACCCATACATTTACAACAATTCTGTACCCATACAACCATTCTGTGTTTCACTTTCAGTATAGTAATCAAGGAATTACGTGAGATTCCACACTGTTATAAAATAGGCTTTGTGTTCGATGATTTTGTCAGACTGTAGGTAAATTTAAGTGTTCTGAGCACATTTAAGGTAGGCTAGACTAAGCTATGTTTTTCGGTAGGTTAGGTGTATTAAATACATTTTCAACTTAACGATATTTTCAACTAAAGATGAGCTTATCGGGACGTAACCCCATCATAATTTAAGGAAGGTCTGTATTTGAGTCCCTGCTTTCAATTCTTTTGGGTGTACGCCTAGAAGTGCAATTTATATCAAATGGTAATTCTCAATTTTGGGGGGAACTGTCAAAACGTTTTCCACATTGGCCACACCATTTTACATTCCAACAGTGTACAGGGTTCCAACTTATCCACATCCTCACCAACACTTGTTATTTTCCCTTTTTTTTTTTCTTTTTGAGAACAGACATCCTAATGGATGTGTGGTATCTCGTTGTGGCTTGGTTTGCATTTCCCTAATAACTAGTGATATTGCGCATCTTTTCATGTGCTTATTGGCCACTTGTGTATTTCTTTGGAGAAATGTCTATTCAAGTCCTTTGCCCATTGTTGTTACAGATTGTTTTTTGTTGTCTTTGAGCTGAAGCAGTTCATTTTATGTTCTGGATATTAATCTCTTATCAGATATATGATTTGCAAATATTTCTCTCCATTCTGTAGGTTGTCTTTTCACTCTCTTGATAGTTTCTTTGATACACAAAAGCTTTTCATTTTGATGAACTCCAACTTATCTATTTTTTCTCTTTTGTTGCCTGTGCTTTTGTTGTCATATCCTAGCCATTGGCTTTTAAATGTAAATTCACAGAAGAATCAAGTCAGTAATGTTAAGTATGAACCAAAAAATACTCTTTAGAATGTTCACCAGAAGATAAACTGGAATAGGGCCATAAAACTAAACTAACAAATTCTGTTTGAGAAACCAAGCAATGTGCTATTTAGAAAAACTTGATCGTGTACTGAAATTAATTTATATCTATTCCACTTGAAGTAGAAACAAACAAACAAAACCTAATTTCTGACAGAGGTCAAAATGCAAATACTGGAAAACAGGAACATCCATGTTGTTCTCAGCTGTTTGATAGCCCTCCTCATCCTCAACCTACAGGATAAATTCAGCATTATATCTCAAAGTCTTCTGCTCTTCTTTCATGAGCTTCTCTTCTTTTAGAAGACTTCTTCATTCTTATGCATTCAACTATCTAATATATTGAGGACTCCCAAATCCTGACATCTTTCTGACTTTACTTACTACTTAAATGCTTAATGATGTTTAAAACTCAACATTCTAAAAAATAAATAAATAAAAAATAAAATAAAATTCAACATTCTCAAACGAGATCATTTCATCCATCTCCTTGGCCCCCTCCAGTCTGCCTCCATCCCCGACAATAACCACTACAAAGCACAGTCATCTTCACTAGCTAACTGAGAGTAAAACTGCAATGTCTTTTGGGGGTTATTTTCTTTCATACCCTATATACTATCAGTCAACAAGTTCTTCTTCAAAAAATTCTCTCTCAGCTCCATCTCTTCTTTTCCATTCCCACTGCTACTGAGTATATTCCTCCTTACCTCATGCCTGAGTTACTGCAGGAAGAGCACCCTGACCTCCTAGAATCAGACAGATGTTAGTTCAAATCCTGGCTCAACTCACTTAGTAGCCTTAAGACCTTTAGGGAACCTATTTAAACTCTCTGAACTTTAGTTTCTTTCATTGGTGTTATGATGATTAAATGAGAAATGGTATGTAAAATGCTTGCATGCTACTAGGAATAAGGTAGTTTCACCCCTTCTTCAAAGTATACATACTATACCAATCTTTCTTGAATACTACTTGTATTATAATATTCTTCTACTGAAGAATCTATAATGGCTCCCAGTTCTTGCCTGCACTGAAAGCTAAACAAAGCTGCCTAGATTTTAATGTCCTCTATGTTATCTTATTTTACATGGCCAGTCCTATTTTCCCATCGTTCACATATCATTCAATAGAGTCAGGCTGACCTCAACTGAGTCTCCAGCTGCCATAAACCCATATGCTCATTAAAGACTTCATCTTTGCTCACATCACATCTTCTTTTCTACCCAGGATGCTCTTTCCTCTCTAATTCATTTTAATTAAATCCTATCTAGTTCCAGATCAAGTATCTATTACCTTTATGGCAAATTCAGTCTTTATTAATTATCCTCTTTTCCAAACTTCTAGAATTTATAAAACCTGCATTACACACTTTTGCATTTAAATTATGATCTCATATTGTAACTGTTTCATAAAATCTTTTATAAGTGTAAGTACCCATGGATAAGACTGCCTTATAGTACTTCTGAATCTACTAAAGTGTTTCATTCAGTAGTCCACACACAGTAAGCATTCATTTATATACTTACTTTATCACAGAATTATAAAACCATGAACCTTTAATAATTCAACCCCTCATTTTATACATAAAAAACCAAGGCCCACAGAAAGTAAGAGACTTCCCCAAGGTACACACCTACTTAAAAGTGAAGCTGGGACTAAGAAACTAGTTCCTTTATTTCTTAACCCATTATCCCAGCAAGTACATATACCTTACTTACATTTAAATTTTGATCTACTTGAATGCTTAAGTTAGAGGTGCAGGTTTACAGTTTTAAAAGCTTATGTCACCAGCTCCTACGCCCAAAGAGTCCCATACAAATTACTTGGTCCATCCTAGTCACAGCCACTGTCTTTTCTTGGACTATTAGAACAGCCTCCTGGCAGTTTTCATTGTTTCCCCTCTTGCCCCCGTTAGTCTCCCACATAACAGGCAGATGGATCCTTTCAAAAGACAAATCACATCATGTTACGCTCCTGCTCAAAACCCTGCTTTTGGCTTCCCATCACACTTACATTAAAGCCCAAAATCTTTATCATGGCCAAATGTGATCTGGCCCAGTAATATCTGCCAATCCTCTCTCCTATCACATTCCTTCTCACTCACCAAGTTCCAGCCAGGCTGGCCTCCTTTGCTATTTCTTGTGCATTCTAAGCATGTTCCTCCTTGGGCTTTTAAGTTGGCTGTTCTCTCAGCCTAGAATGCTCTTCTTTAAGACAGTTTTATTTTTTGCTTAACTCAGGTCTCCACTTAGATGTTAACCTCCTTAGTGATGCTTTTTCTGACCACCATTCCAAAATCGAAGTCCCCATCAATCTTTTATCCTTCTATATCCTTCATAGCCTGTACCTGGTTTTTCTACCAGTATAAGTTTGATAAAGGCAAAGAAACCTTCTTTTTCACAGATGAACCCTCAATGCTTAGAACATCTGGCATATATTAGGTACTTGATAAAAATTTATTTAATAAATGAAGCAATTCATATTTTTACCTAATTCATTCAACAAGCATTTATTGTAAACTTATAATATGTCAAGGAGTGAACCAGGCATTGGAAATACAAAGATGAATAAGAAACGGTTTTGCTCCATCTTTGTTTTTTTAACAAGTCTGAAGTCTAAGAGAAACTGACATGTGAACAATAAATTACAAGGCAATTTGTTAAACGCTGTAAGGAAAGTGTTGCCAGAGTACAATGGGAGTACCAAAAGTACAGCCTCTGACTTCACCTCTGTCAAATGAAGAAAGCCTCACAGAGGACACTGCCCTTAAATTAGGTCTTAAAGGATGAGAAGACTATAACATTTAACGTATATACACAAGTGGGGGTGCTTTATATTAGAACTTCTTTTTTACAGCAGAACTACACTTAGACATCCCTTCTCAGCTTAGACACCCCGAGACTGAATTAGGTGTCATACTTTTGTATTGCTATAGCACCTTGTGCTTATGCCCATCATACACTTATTACACAATTGTCTGTACCCCTGACTTGTCCAGATCTATTAAATAGACTCTAAAAGCTATTATAAGGGCAGTAACCAGATCTTGTTAACAGTTATATACCTGGTATCCAATACAAAGCCTTATTCTCATTACATAATCTATTATATTAATGTTAAAGCCCTCATTATGAGTTAGTGCTAGGGCACAGAATGTTATGCAAGGTTCTACTGTAGAACTTTATTTAAACCGACTAATTATTTAAAACATAGAATGGCTATTAAAGAAACATCGGGAGGGAAAATAATACCGTTAATTAGAATTATTCAATTGATCACTTATCGAATAATGATAAAATAGCTATCATCAATGACTTAGAAGCACTATACCAAGGACTTTTTGTAGGTCACTCCTATTTAATCCTTTTATTAATTCTGTGAGATATTATTGTCCCCGTTGTGTAAATGATGAACCTGCAGTTCCAATGGGTTTAATAATTTGTCCAAGGTCATATAACAGATAAGTCAAAGGGCAAGGATTCTAACCAGGTTGTTTGATTCTAAAGCCCAATATCTAACTTCCAATTGTATAAGGCTTCTAAATTTTAAATTATTTCTCAACTCTAGTTTAATTTATATTACAGGTTAGCTAGAGCATGCTTCATTTTGCTAAGTTAAGAGATGAAGAAACTGACATACACATAAGTAAACTAATTTGCACTTGGTCAAAAAAGCTAATAAAAAAGGTTTTACTCTTTTTAGTAGACTCCACTAAGGAGGGGGGAAAAAGGTTGATTTTCTATCAGTTCTTTTTAAAACTCTACCGCTAAGTTAATACCTTATTTTATCGTGGTTGCAAACCAGTTAATTCCCCAAACATTAAATCTGTTTTTATATGTGTGAGTCATTTATCTCTCATCCTTATAAGATTCAGTGCTGTGACCGTTAAATTTAACAAGAAACACAACATCTGGTTGGTGTGAAATAATACTTTAAAATTTTCTTGTATTCTAGATTAGACTTGGATCTATGCTGGGATAATGAAGCTTGTACCTCCGGATGCACATAACTGGCTTAATCTATAAAATTATAAAAGCACTAAATCAAGTTTGGAAGGGATCGTTTTCACTGCATATTATTTTCACTTACATAGTCACTTTGCTAAAGGATGTTAAACCAATTTACAAATTGACAGTAAAAAAAAAAAAAACAGTAATGAAAAAAATAATGAGCACTCAATTCACTAATGAGAGGGTGGCATCCAAACAGTAATTACTAAAGTATGGAAGGAATGAGAAGTTCTTTTTTATGAAATTAGCAAATCAA
Source organism: Neophocaena asiaeorientalis asiaeorientalis (assembly GCF_003031525.2). Classification (NCBI taxonomy): domain Eukaryota; kingdom Metazoa; phylum Chordata; class Mammalia; order Artiodactyla; family Phocoenidae; genus Neophocaena; species Neophocaena asiaeorientalis. The sequence goes on along the minus strand of NW_020174423.1, from coordinate 4,187,021 downwards.
ACACTAAAAATTTGGTGACGGTTTTGAAAACTTTTCAGTAACACTTTTTACTTCTTTAAATCATTAACTCAAATTATTCTTAATATTTTAGATGATTGTTAAAATTTCCATTTGATACTTTAACATTTTCATAATAAAACAGTTATTTATAATGTTTTTCCAAAGTTATACTTCATTTATATATACTCTGTTACTCCTTACAAGAGAAAAGCAGAAGAAAAACATGTTGATACTTTATAGAAAAAGGTCTGCAGAGCAGATGCTTCCCCACTGTAGAAAGCGGCCAATTCCAGTAAGGAATACAATAGCATTTTCAATCAGTGGTCATCATGTGCCAGGAATGCAAAACAGAGTACTGACGATAATCCAGGTTATGAATCATAAAATCCACATGGAATACAAATATTTGAAAACATCATTAGGAAATCCTACTCCACTGCTAAGACAGATGTATGCTATAACAGTCTGAGAAATAATCAGAGCCTTTGCACTAGGTATCTTTACATTTGCAATATCTACCACCTTAAAGGATTTTCTAAATATTCAGCTACTATCTGATTGATTTAAAGGATATTAACACAAACATTTTAGAAAGCATTTGTCATTTCTAACATTAATGAGATAGACTATGCTTAGATAAATAGGTGTCTTTTTAATTTGAAATATTCTAATTATTTTCTCTTCCTGAAATGATATTAAATACTTCTTTATTACCTATATAATTACATAACAGTACATTATCAATACAGAACAGTGATCTTAGTGACACTGATTCAATTAGACACTCCTATTGGGTATGCATTCTACTACAGCATGAAAAAATTTATTTTTCAGGAAAAAAAATGAATGTTTAAGACACATAAGTGAACCAATTATACAAAAAGTTGCATTATAGTGGTCTAGATATCTGTAAAACGTTTTAGAGGCGCTAATCAGGGATGGCACTGACAGCAAAGAATAATGTAACAAAACGTACTACAAATACAAAACTGAGCTTTCAAGATAGTAAAGGAAATCTCCAAGAGCCCCAAACAACTAGGAACTAGAGTGAGAATAAGCTAAATCTGACCTTAGGGATGCCATAGGGGCATGTGATGATGGGGGTGCGATGGTGATGGGTTATCCATTTTAATGGATAAAGGAAGGCAAGAGTCTTTGGGTTCTCTCCAAAGTAGAACTGAAACTCTTACATAAAATTGGGAATCTTGAGAGTCTACATCCTCAGTGAAAGGACAGACAAGAAAAAAACGTACTCACAGATAAGGGAGATGACATATAAATTTGTCTGCCTCACCTGGGCTATAGGTAAAGATGAGGAATGGATATGGTGGGGGGTTTTCCCTTTAGGATGTACAGACATGGGTTTGGGTTTTCTAACATTACCCACATGGTCTGGGGAACCCCATGCTGAGAAATTAGTCGAATGCAGTCTCAGTATGGAAGCACCCCGGGTGCCTGATGAGAACAAATTAAAATCCACCCTAAAGGGACTCCTACTCAACCTTCAACCCAGAACTCACATCATTCTCAGAGATAAAATTCAACTAAACTTGAGCTTACAAAAAGACAAACAATGAATAAACAAGCTGCCAAGATGGATGGAAAAAAACACAGAATTAAGACTCACTTGCTCCTTAGAATTAAATTACTCCCCTTAGACAGCTGGATCTTTCTAAGATAAAAATTTCTAGGACCAAAATTAGGAAAGAGTAGACAGTGGCACGCTAGATTGTGAAAAACAAGCACGAAGGTAGAAATATTATGGCTGGAAGGGAAAGTGTTAAGTGAGTTGGGCTGCACTAAGGAATGGCCTACAGGTTACAGAGTGCTTTAAACACTGGGAGCCAGCATGCGCTGCTTGGCAGAGTGATGGGAACCTTGCGGACTAAAGGGTGAACTGGAGAAGGAGACTGAAGAAAGAGAGCCTGGAATCAGAAGGTTGTTACTGAAATCTAGATTTGAGGTGATTAGAGTCTGCGCTGACGTCTGGAGCCTGTGCTCCTCAACGGGAGGGGCCGCAGTGGTGAGAGGCCCGTGTACCGCAAAAAAAAAAGAATCCGCGCTGAAAAGGTCCTATACAAACCAGTTTAAATGACAAGTCCAATCTAAAAGAAATCATGAAAGAAGAAACAACATATTCTAGAAACTTTCTGGACATCAAATACAATGAATCAAAAATAACTACAATATTCTGGACCTAAAGAGGCCAAACTGACCCTAAAGAGAAAACTGTAAAAGATTCTAATCTGAGTAGATGAAGACAGAAAATAAAATAGATAATGCCAGTTATTGATAACCAAAAAATGACTTAATGGAATTTGCCACTTTAGCACATGATAAAGGCACTGAATTCTAGTGATTAATTTGTGGGGAAAGAGTCAAATAAGAAGTCAACACAGTCCAGCAGTTAAGAATCCGCCTTCCAACGCAGGGGACGCGGATTTGATCCCTGATCCGGAAACTAAGATCCCACATGCCCGTGCGCTCTAGAGCCCACATGCTGCAACAACTGAGCCTGTGTGCTCTGTGCGCCACAACTAGAGAGAAGCCCACGCCCCGCAATGAAGGATCCCGCATGCCACAACAGACCCCATGTGCCGCAACTAAGACTCAATGCAGCCAAATAAATAAAATGAAATATATATTTAAAAATTATTTTTTAAAAAAAATGAAATCAACATGGCATGTGCAGTGCAACTTCAAGGAAATGAGCATAAAATTGGGGAAACCTGTGGCAGGTTTTACTTTCCTCCCTATGCAGAACTAAATCAGGTCTTGGTGGTTGTGCTCACACGCTAACCTGTGTCAGTAAATAAATTTTAATCATTCTTGAGTTAGAAAAGGCAAAAATCAAAGGGAACTATTGTACATTTGCTTGTATGCCTCACATCATGGATGAGCCCTGTGTACCATTAAACTAAAGGCACTCTCTACTATAGCAAGGTGAAACTACTGATGTGACCCAACAGAGCATTCATTATCTTTAAATTCCACTTCCGAATCTGGTAAAGGATAGCACTTATCCATTGCCTCTGTTCTCAATACATCTGCAGTGTCTACTATTTCTGTGTTACAAGTGAAAGAGCCCACAGCAGAATCAACTGGTTAACTCGGTCGCATTCAGTACCATATTCAACCCAACTGAGCTAAGAACTACTGAGAAAACATCAGAAATATTCCCCTTCAAACTGTCATCCTTAAGCACTGTGGCAAAGTCTGACAGGTTTAAAAAAGTAATATATTGATATCCACCAATTAAATATTACTAAGACTTATAGTATGTGGAAACCTGTACAAAGAATGACCTTCCTTCCCACCGATATAAGTAGGTGTTCCTTCTACTTCACTGCAAAAGCAGCAGAAGAGCTTATACAGCTGCTGTCTTTGACATACCTATCTTTAACTAACAGAAACGTCTGCCTTCATGTATGCTAACCTTCTGCACGCTCATGGGCATGTTTTAAAGTTACATCGAAGCTTTCACGATCTCCGAAAGTCATTAACGACTTGTTCATCAGTACAACAAACCTAAATGGTGAGAAGGATGTGGGCAGGACTTCAGAGGCTCCACGATGCAAGACTGTACAAGTTCCTGGCATTATATTAAAAGCTTCCAAACAAAAGATTATCTTACATCCCCTGTACACAATACTGATATACAATAGAGTAAATTTAAAAAGTAAAAGCAACCTTAACCATGACTTCTCTTTTTTCTCTCTCAGCCAAAAGCATGTCAAAGGATTAACAAAATATAAAGATTATAAAATCAAATATTTTAAAATAAAAATAACACCTTTAAAAACTGTTGTGTTGTTACAAGCAGTTTATAAAAAATCCACAAGAGGGCACCAAAGACAAAAGGCTAGAACAAATTCCATTAATTTGTGATTTACACAGATAAAACAGGTTCATAAAATATTATTTTATTTACTAACATACTATCAATACCTTTCAGAAACAGACCATTGGCCACTGATTTTTTTAAAAAACTGATATATTTTAAAATACTATAGCCACTGCCATGTTATATTTTTATATAAGCAACATTTATGTTTCTTAAGGGACAGACTACATTCAGTAATCTCCCCAGTGACTTGCACATAATAGCAGGAGCTCAGTGAACACTTGTTGATTCCACAAAATTGACAGAAACATACAACAGGAAATATCAAGTATTCGTATCATTGCATTCTAAATTGCTTTCATATAAACAGATTTAGGATTGTATTATCTTATGTTCTTAGAACAAATAGAACTAACAGCTAATTTGTCTTTGAAAATAATTTATTTTTATTAACCTTTCTTTCTCTTACTCCTTTTCTGCTCCATTGTGGTCATGTTTAACAACAAATAGAAACTTTAATATATACTTAACAAAAGAAATCACTTGTACAAACTCAGAAATGATAACATTATAAAATGACTAAGAAATCAGCTTCCAAAACATACAATTTAGAAGGAGACTGCCTGAATCACAATAAAATAACAATATTAATTTTAGCATGCAGTTACATTACTGAAACTCCTGATAACAAAAGACATTCTGGGGCAGAGAAATGCCAAGTCAAGGCAGCAAAAAACAAGCAATTACCCCCAAAACAAAATATTTATCACATGTTTGACTTAAGCATTGCTCCAGAAATACTTCATGTACCAGTATGTACCTTATTATTTTTAAATGCAGGTACTTTCTGTGTTGATGATAATCTTATGGCACTATGCTAAATAATAAGGGGTTAAGTCAGTTAAACCCCATTATAAAGCAATTTTATACACATATTTATTGATTTCATAAATATTGATTAAATATTTATAAGTACCTACTGTGTGCAAAGCAGTGTGCTGAGATACAGTCTTTGTCTTTGAGAAATGTACAGGTTAGTGGAGAAGGTTAGAAAGTAGACATAAATACAGTGAGATAAGCATTGTCACAGAGCTAAACACAGATACCACGGGAGCACAGAGGAGCACTTGCCTGACCAAAGCCTTGGAGGAGTATCATGAAAAGTTCCCCCTTTCCAGAGGAATCAATGGCTGAGATGACTCCTGAAGGATAAGGAGTTACTCAGGCAAATGAGGGTGACCTAAGAAGTGGTCTAGCAGAAGCAGCAACTGATGTTTTTCTTTAGACACTTTTTGAGCAATCTCGCTTTCGCTTAAGGTTTAACCACCAAATGCAGAAAGCCTGCTGATTCTCCAACTGCTTGAGCACTCTCCCTTGGGGTTCAAAACTGCATATCCAGCTGGCTGCCACAAAATGACTTTGATGACCCATGGACACATCAAATTAAATAAGTTCTAAAATGATCTCATCTTACCCAGAAAGTTGCCCCTGTAAAGAGTACTGCTGGAGAATACTTCAGCCACAATATGATAAGCGGTGGAGAGAGAGTATGATGAAGTGAAGACACAAAGGCTCTATTTTATCAAGAAGTCTGGTTATGAATAATTTGTTGTTGATTTCTTCTTTAGTTTTTTAACGGTCAAAATATAACTACATTTTAACACTGAGGAAACAGGCCCTAGAAGAAAGGGATAATGTGACTGACTGAAAAGGCCTACATAGACATGATTGTCTAGAAAATTTCAAAGAATCGATAAAAACCTCCTAGAACTATATAATAAGTGAATATAGCGAAGTCACAGGATACAAGGGCAATATAAAATATTCACTTGCTTTCTCTATACCAGGAATAAATAACTGGAATTTGGAATTTTAAAAAAATCTTTTAAGGCGCGCACACACACACACAGAAAAACATGTTCAGTCTAAAAAAATATGTATAGAACCTGTGTGCACTGATGAGAAAAAGCAAAGATTTAAATAAACTGAGAGACATTCATGTTCACGGATTAAAAGACTCAAAATATGGTTAAGATATCATTTCTTCTTAACTTAATGTATAGCTTCAATTCAACCGCAATAAAAATTCTAGCAAGCTAACATGTAATTGTCAACAAAATGATTCTAAAGATTACATGGAAAGGAAAAAGGCCTAAAACAGCCAACACAATAATGAATAAGAAAAATAGTTTGAAGACTTAAATTTTTAGACTTCTATAAAATTACAGTAATCAAGACAGTGTAGTATTGGAAAAAGAAAAGATACATGTATCAGTGATAAATCAATGGAACAGAATAGAGAGCTCAGAAACAAACCCACACAAATACTGTCAAATAATCTTTGAAAAGGGCACAAAGGCAACTCAATGGAGAAAGGATAATCTTTTAAACAAAGGGTGCTGGAACAACTGGATGGCCATATGAAAAAAAATACAACTTAGACTTAGACCTCATGGCTTTCACAAAAATTAACTCGAAATAGATCATAGAACTTAATATAACATGCAAAACCAGAAAACTTCTGGAAGAAATCATAGGAGAAAATCTATGTTACCTTTAGTTTGGTGATGAGTTAAAGCATCAAAAGCAAGATCCATTGGAAAAAAAACAAAACCAAATGCCGACTGGTGATATTGAAACAAAAACTACTGCTCTATGAAAGACACCATTAGGAAAATGAAGAGACAAGCCACAGACTGAGAAAATATTTGCAAAACACTACCTTATTTTAAAGGACTTGTGTCCAAAACACATGAACAACTCCTTAAAAATAAACAGTAAGAAAACTAAAAATGGGGAAAAGTACTGAATAGACATCTTGTCAAAGAAGATACATAAATGGCAAGTGAGCATATAAAAAGATGCCCAACACCTTTTGTCATTAGGAAGTACAAGTTACACCAACAACGAGATACCACTAAATACTTGTTAGAATGTCTAAAATGCAAAAAAAAACAAAAAACAAAACAAAACAGAAACTTGACAATATTAAGCGCTGGTGAACATGCTTAGCAACAGAAATTCTCATTCATTGGTGGAAATGCAAAAATGGTGTAACACTGGAATAGAGTTTGGTAGTTTCTTACAAAGCTAAACATATCATAAGATCTACCAATTACTGTCCTAGGTATTTACCCAACTGATTTGAAAATTTACATCCACACAAAAGCTGGCATGAAAATGTTTACAGCCACTTTATTCATAATTGCCAAAAGCTATAAATGACCAAGATGTCCTTCAGTAGGTGAATAGATAAACAAATTGTGGTACATCCATCCAAAGGAATACTACTTTGGGAAAAAATGAGCTATTAAGCCACAAAAAGACATAGATGAATCTTAAATGCATATTGTTAAGTGAAAGAAGCCAGTACTGTTTGATTCAATTACATGATATGGAAAAGGCAGAACTACAGATGGTAAACAGATGAGCAACTGCAGAGGGCTTGGGGGTAGAGGGAGAGTTTAATAGGTGTAGCATAGGGATTTTTTCAGGTGGTGAAAATATTCTGCAGGATACTGCAGTGGTGAATACGTGACACCATGCATTTATCGAAACTCACAGAAGTTTATACTATAAGGAGTGAACCTTACTTAATGTATGCAAATTTAAAAACATATTTCAGGTGGTCAAGAGATCCCAGGATGGAATGCAGAATGTGACACACACAACCTTGGAAGTGAGTGGAATCTGTAAGACTTAAAACAAAAAGCACTGTACATAAGCACCGTGCTCTACTTGATAAAGTTGTTCCCATGGGGATATGGGTTAATTCTGAAACCACTATACATGCACACAGGAACTGAAATATTTAGCAAACGGGCGGTAGGTGGAGGGAGCCAGGTTTTTCACCATTGCAGGGGGGAGTTATAAACAAGCAAGCGGAGGCAGATAGAAGGATCCATGTGGTAATGGATCAGAGTCAGAGACATTAGTATGAATTCATGTTTAGCTTAATATAGGTAAAGATGGAGATATATATATACATACAGATATGTGTATATACACAAGTTAGCACACACACACATATATGTCCTTGCTTTGTCTACTGAGAGGGATCAATAACGTGACAATATGCCACAGTAGCAACAAGTACATCTACGGTCCATATCTTGGTTTCTAATACCATTCTCTAATAAAGGAACTAGCTCCTAGGATTCTAGAAACTGTGGCAGGAAATATACAAACTGAATCTAGAGTATCTTACAGTGTCAGGGAGTAAGGAAGTAAGTAAATTAAAAGCAAACCCACAATGATGGGGTTATGTCAAAGGGACAAATGTGCCAACCATAAGAGGTTCCAATGGCCAAAGCTGGAACAATCTGAACAAGAAAATATATAAGGTAGGATTGGATTATAACCCAAAGTGTAAACTAAATAACCATGAGTCAGTGAGATATATATGACTGAATAAATAAGTGGAGAAAACAGACAAATATCCTGTGTAGAAGACTTCCTACATAACTTCCCACTCCTCAAGTGTGGGCTGTGTATTATGATTTCCTTCCTAAGAAACAGTATGGAAAGGAGAAAAGAATAATTTTGTTGTGAAGAAACCTGACAAACACTACATCAGCCACGTGATCATGGGTAACACTGACAATGATAAGTCATGTTAACAAAATGTATCTGTGATATTGTGATATAAGAAGAAATACAGGTTTTGTCTGCCCCAGTTCCTGGCACAGTACTTCTAAAACCCTTACAATTTCCTGAGTGATATGTGTGGGAGGAGCATGTTTTCTTATTCATAATAAGCCCCTTTCAGCCATGTCTGGCTGTATGCTAATAAGGTGACTCCTGGAGGATGAGGGCTGGTTGCCAGAGGAACCAACCATGTGATCAGAGGGTTGGAACTTTTAGGCCTACCCTCCTGACCTCCAGGAAGGGGAAAGGAGTTAGGGATTGAGTTAATCACCAATGGCCAATGATTTAATCAATCATATCTCTGTAAAGGAACCTCCATAAAACCCCTAAAAGAAGGGTTTTGGAGAGCTCCCAGGTTGGTGAATAGATCAAGGTGCTAGGAGACTGGCATGCCTGGAGAGGGCATGGAAGCTCCACACATCTTCCTCATACCTTACCCTATGCATCTCTTCCGTTGGTCTGTTCCTGAGTTGTATCCCATATTGGACATAGTAAAGTATTTTCCTGAGTTCTGTGAGCTATTCTAGAGAATTAATGAAACTGAGGAGGGAACTGTGGAACCCCTGCTTTATAGCCAGTTGGTCAAAGTATGGGAGACCCAGACTTGTGACGAGCATCTGAAGTGAGGGAGGGGACAGGTTTGTGAGACTGAGTCCTTAACCTGCAGGGTCTGTGCTAACTCCAGATAGTCAGTGTCAGAATGAATTAAACTGTAAGACACCCAATTGGTAAACTGGAGAATCGCTTGGTGTGGAAAATCCACACATTTGGTGTCAGAAGTGTTATAAGTAGAGGAAATGAGTTTTTCCTTTAATACTCTTGATATAAATGTGATGAGACTAGCCTTTACTTCTGTAGTCTCTCTCCCAAAACCCAATAACCTCAGTGTCATCATAAGAAAAAATATCAAATAAATCCCAGTTGAGGGACATTCTACAAAACACCTAACCAGCATTTCTCAAAGTTCTCAAGGACATCAAAAACAAGGATAATCTGCGAAACTGTGACATCAAGAGGAGCCTAAGGAGACATGGTGACTAAATGTAAATGTGGTATCCTAGATGGGTCCTGAAACAGAAAAAGGACACTAGGTAAAAACTAAGTAAATCTGGATAAAGTATAGACCTTAGTTGAAAACACTTATTAATACTGATTCATTAATTGTAACAAATGTACCATACTAACATAAGATTTTAATAGGGGAAATTGGATGTGGGTATATGGAAACTCTCTGTACTATTTTCACAATTCTTCTGTAAATATAAACGTATTCAAAAATTAAAAGTTACTTCAGAAAAAGAAAATGGAAGAAATTCATTTATTTGAATTTATATTTACTAAATAAATATTTATGTCACAAAGCCCAACACGAGAATCTACAGGTCAATGGTCCTCATCTACATTAGAATCAGCTAGGGAGCTTTGAAAAAATTCTGATGCCTGGGCTTCAGCTTATATCAATTAAGTCAGAAATTTCTCAGAGTAAAAACCAAGCATTATTGGCTTTTATTTTCCCCTCCAGAAGTAGATAGGTTGTTCAAATGTATAAAGAGAGAGATCAAGTGACATAGCCATTTGCTGAATATTCTACACATTATATTAAACATTACAAATCCCAAGGAATCATTTTTCCATTAGCGATAACTAAAATACCAGACTTTTAGTGATTCATGTATATAATTTTTTGTGTTGACAAGAACAGTGCTCTATGCTCCATCACTTAACCAAAAATCTGTTGGAATCTCTTTTCAGAAAAAGATATTTTAAAAATACTTAGCAAATTTCAGTACATACATGCTTAAAAAAAAGAGAGAGAGAATGCCCTGAAGCGCATCTTATTTTTAAAAAGGCATGCTTTATTGGATAAGATTTTTTAAACTCTTACATGGCAGAAAAAATACACATAGATTTGCTTTATACCCTACTATGAATGCTTCTTGGTAAAACAAAATGTCGTATTTGTAGAAACTTGTTTTGAATAGAAAGAGCAACACCATTAGTAGATACTCTTTAAAAAATAGTCTTTCTATAGATAATTTAGGTATTTACAGTAAATATGAACAAATATATTTATGCTTTTTAATCAACTCACACTAAGGATTTGGGAATATCTTCCACTGACATCCGGAAAACGAATTCTTTCTTACTATGTAATACAGTTGACCCAACTCAGCACCAAATTTATATCACATGCTGAGAAATGCCCCAAAAAGAAGATCTTTGCCATGTTTAGCAATGCTTAAACTAGCACAAAAACCTTGATATTGGGATTAACCTGCTGCAGAAATCTCTGTTTACAATTTGTTTAATTTTAAAAATCTGTACAATTACCTCAGCACCGATCAAAACATGTCAATTTGTCAAGATGTATTCTCATCAGACAAGCTTTCTCTATAATAGGTATAAAATCAAATTCATAAGGCACTAGTTCCAATCATGTCCCATACCTTTCTTGAATAAAAAATATTTAAAGAAGTTTGTTTATAATAGTTACTTACCCAGGGCACAGGTGTACAGCACCAAAAAATTTTAAAACAACGTACCTTGAAATAGTTATCATATAGTGTTTCCTTTTCAAAAGTCACAGTGAGAGTTGATGGAAATGTCAACATAATTTTAGGTCTCAAGTTTTTCTCCAACTGTAGTAAGTTGAATTATGTAGAAGTAAATTAAGTTTGGAAAAATTATAAGTTGATATTGGTATTACCCATAAATTCTCTGAAAACTGCACTCACTCAAAATGAAAAAAAGCAGGTTCTACAATGGGTTCAAGGATTAATACTGAATATCAAATGTAAGTATCTTCGACAATGCAGCAACTCAATATGGTGAATTTACAGCTCTAGAATTTCAAAATCAGGGAAAGAATTTGATCTATATTATTTCAAAATTTAGCACTATTAAATTTTCAATGGTCCAGTGCCAAACTGGCTCTGTGTCATATTAGGCCAGTCATCGGAAAAGGACCAATCAACGACGGAGACTAAAGACAGCTAACAAAAAGGCCATCAAAGAATACAAGCTCTCTGTATTCTTAAACTAAAAATAAATGTAGAAGTAAAACTTGGCAATTCAGACCTCCCATGATGCTGAAAAGACCATTTATCTTTGAAACAATCAAAAAAAGGAATGGGGAAAAAGTCTCAAATGAAAACGACTACTATATCAAAATAGCCATTCAAAATCTTCTGCCATATCCTAAAAAAGGTGGCCAGTCCCCAGTACTATAAATAGCAGGTATTGTCCAAATGAATCCACCAAATTGGAGCAAATTCCAAAAGAAGGATCAGCCAAGTTTCATGGGCCAAAGGTAACTAAGATGAATTACAAACGAATATAGAGGGAGGTTACAAAGCAACAACCTTAACTACACAGATGTAGGTGTAAGGCAAGCACAGAATCAATCAAATAATGGCTCAATAGTCTACAATTGTTCTCATATGGCTGGAAGGCTCAAGATTGTACCTTTGTTCCACCATTTAAAGAAAATTATTTTATAAAACAGTGGTTGAGAAAAACAGAAATGTCCATTTCCTTTTTTTTAAATTGAAGTATAGCTGACTTACAATATATTGTGCTAGTTTCAGGTGTACATTTACTTTTATTCTCATCAACTACTAATTTGGTATGACTTGCCTTAAATTCCTAGATTTCTTGTAATGTATCTTTTAGAAGTTTTCCCTTCCCTTCTTGGATCATTCTCATTTACAAAATGTCCAGAATAAACTATAATTGAACAGATCAAAATTTTCCTTTTAATTGTAAAACTTTATGAGTGCTCAGGGAGTTTTTAATCATCATAACATATGAGGTTTTATAGATTTATTTGACTATCATCACATTAACAACTCAATATTTAAAACGACAATTTCAGAACACCCAAGAAAAGACAAATGGCAAAAGTTTCCATTAAAATGGAGGATTGAACACATGGGTTTATGCTGATTCCAGCAAAAACCCTCAAAAAATACAATTTTTATTGTACAAAATTACAATAAAGAAAAGAGTTTATTTCACAGAAAAGAAATAAACTCATAAAGACAAAGAGCATGGAGGAGGAGACAACAGCAAACAGGAGATGTCAAAAAATTTGGAAGCTAGAAGAAAAAACTGGAAGCTAGAAATCACATAAATATATGTAAGTAGTAGCTACCTCAGCAGACCAAAGAAACCCAAAACTTAAGCTTGTAAGGAGAGAACTCACAAGAGGCAAGCAAATTCAGGCCCCAGAGCAGTGGGTCGTAACATCTTTTACAGTAAGGTTCACAAGTCAACTAATTCTACTCTTACACAGAGAGTTTCCAATAGGCAATTTTAGTGTTTCTCTCAAATACAATCATTAGATTCTTCAAGAAAACCCATAAAGTGAAAAGTTAGAGATCAAAATAAACACGAAGGAAACAGAGACAAGGAAGAGAGAAAAAGAAAACTCAAAGTAATAATGATAATGTAACAACAATGAGGAAGAGAAGGATATTTGGGAAATTAAATATTAGCTATGGAAAAAAATACAAGGGTTAGAAGATAAACTTAGAGAGACCTCCAAGAAAGAACAAAAAAAGGAAGAGAAAAATAAAAAAACAGAGAAGATAAGATCATTGAAAGATAAATCTAAGAGGTTTAACAAGGAAATAAAAGGAGAGTAAGAGAGAAAGATGGTGGGAGGTGAGAAAGGGGGAGACAGAAAGTGAGGGAGAGAGAGAAAAGAGAAGAAGTTATTAAGAAATAGCAAATATAAAATTACACAGAATTGATCTTACCTCAGGAAACAAGAAAACTCTTAAATAAACAACCTAACCTTACACCTAAAGCAACCAGAGAAAGAAGAACAAACAAAACCCAAAGTTAGTAGAAAGAAAGAAATCATAAAGATAAGAGCAAAAATACATGAAATAGTGATGAAGAAAACAACAGAAAAGATCAAAACTAAAAGCTGGTTCTCTGAAAAGATAAACAAAATTGATAAACCTTTAGCCAGACTCATCAGAAAAAAAAAAGGGAGAGGGCTCAAACCAATAAAATTAGAAATGAAAAAGGAAAAGTTAAAACTGACACCAAAGAAATACAAAGGCTTACAGGAAACTACTACAAGCAACAATGGGCCACAAACAACCTAGAAAACATGGACTAATTCTTAGAAAGGTTCAACCCTCCAAGACTGAACCATGAAGAAATAGAAAATAAGAACAAACCAATCACAAGTAATGAAATTGAAACTGTGATTTAAAAACTCCCAACTAACAAAAGTCCATGACCAGATAGCTTCACAGGTGAATTCTATCAAACATTTAGAGAAGAGCTAACACCTATGCTTCTCAAACTCTTCCAAAATACTGCAGAGGAAGGAACACTCCCAAGCTCGTTCTGAGGCCACCATCACCCTGATACCAAAACCAGACAAAGATACCACACACAAAAAAAGAAAACTACAGGCCAATATCACTGATGAACATATATGCAAAAATCCTCAACAAAATACTAGCAAAGCTAACCCAACAACACATTAAAAGTATCATACACCATGATCAAGTGGGATTTATCCCATGGATGCAAGGATTCTTCAATATATGCAAAGCAATCAACGTGATACACCACATTAACAAACTGAAGAATAAAAACCATATGATCATCTCAATAAATGCAGAAAAAGCTTTTGATAAAATTCAACTCCCACTTATGATTAAAAACTCTGCAGAAAGTGGGCATAGAGGGAAACTACCTCAACATAATAAGGGCCATATATGACAAACCCACAACTAACATCATTCTTAATGGTGAAAAACTGAATGCATTCCCTCTAAGATCAGGAACAAGGCAAGGTTGTCCACTCTTGCCACTTTTATTCAACACAGTTTTGGAAGTTCTAGCCACATGAATCAGACAAGAAAAAGAAATAAAAGGAATCCAAATTAGAAAAGAAGTAGTAAAACTGCCACTGTTTGCAGATGACATGATACTATACATAGAGAATCCTAAAGATGCTACCAGAAAACTACTAGAGCTCATCAATGAATTTGGTAAAGTAGCAGGATACAAAATTAATGCACAGAAATCTCTTGTGTTCCTATACACTAATGATGAAAATCTGAAAGAGAAATTAAGGAAACACTCCTATTTACCACTGCAACAAACAGAATAAAATACCTAGGAATAAACCTACCTAAGGAGGCAAAAGACCTGTACTCAGAAAATTATAAGATACTGATGAAACAAATCAAAGATGACACAAAAGGATGGAGAGATATACCATGTTCTTAGATTGGAAGAATCTTATACTACCTAAAGCAATCTACAGATTCAATGCAATACCTATCAAATTACCAATGGCATTTTTCACAGAATCAGAACAAAAAATTTTACAATTTGTATGGAGATACAAAAGACCCCAAATGGCCAAAGCAATCTTGAGAAAGAAAAACGGAGCTGGAGGAATCAGGCTCCCTGACTTCAGACTATACTACAAAGCTACGGTAATCAAAACACTTTGGTACTGGCACAAGAACATAAATATTTATCAGTGGAACAGTACAGAAAGTCCAGAGATAAACCCACGCACCTATGGTCACCTAATCTTTGACAAAGGAGGTAAGAATATACAATGGAGAAAAGACAGCCTCTTCAATAAGTGTGCTGGGAAAACTGGGCAGCTACATGTAAAAAAAATGAAGTTAGAACACTTCCTAACACCATACACAAAAATAAACTCAGAATGGATTAAAGACCTAAATGTAAGAATGGATACTATAAAACTCTTAGAAGAAAACATAGGCAGAATACTCTGACATAAATCGCAGCAATATCTTTTTTGATCCACCTCCTAGAGTAATGAAAATAAAAACAAAAATAAACAAATGGAACCTAATGAAACTTAAAACTTTTGCACAACAAAGGAAACCATAAACAAAACAAAAAGACAACCCACAGAATGGGAGAAAATATTTGCAAATGAAGTGACTGACAAGGGATTAACCTCCAAAATATACACACAGCTCATGCAGCTCAATATATTAAAAAAAAAAAATCATAAAATAGGCAGAAGATCTAAATAGACATTTCTCCAAAGAAGACATACAGATGGCTAAAAAGCACATGAAAAGTTGCTCAACATCACTAATTATTAGAGAAATGTAAATCAAAATGACAATGAGGTATCACCTCACACATCAAAAAATCTATGAACAGGGCTTCCTTGGTGGCGCAGTGGTTGAGAGCCCGCCTGCCGATGCAGGGGACATGGGTTCATGCCCCAGTCCGGGAAGATCCCACATGCCATGGAGCGGCTGGGCCCGTGAGCCATGGCCGCTGAGCCTGCGCGTCCAGAGCCTGTGCTCTGCAACGGGAGAGGCCACAACAGTGAGAGGCCCGCGTACCGCAAAAATAAATAAATAAATAAAAATAAAAGGCCAGCTTGTTCACACCACTCCCCTGTTTAAATTTCTTTCTGGGGCACAGAAATTCCACCTTGAGGAGCATCTCCTGTAAGTAATACTTGCATGTTTTCAAAGACAAGAATATTCAAATCAGCATTGTGTATTGACTGGCAACATATTTAATATCTATCATTAGTGGACGGGTTAAATAAACCATGGTTCAACCACATAATTGTAAAACACGGAGCCGTGGAAAAGAATGAGATAGATCTAAATGTGCCAAATATGGTACAATCTCAAGATACAAAGCAAGGTCTGTATGGTATGCTCCTGTGTGTGCAAAAAAGGGTGAAGAAAGGAGATGTTTATACATAAACGATTTCCACAAAGATACATAAGAAATTAATGATCATGGTTGCTTCCCAGGAGGGAGGCTGTGGAAATGAAGATCTAGGGTGCCAAAGATTCTTTTTATTATGCGCTCTTTGTAGATTTTAAAATCACATGTAGATATCACATTTGTAATTAGAAACACTAATTTAAAAAGCAAAAACAAAACCCTCCATGTAGTGAAAGCACTTCATCAGCATCTAACAAAGGCACTTCATTGTGCTCTGCAACGGGAGAGGCCACAACAGTGAGAGGCCCGCATACTGCAAAAGAAAAAAAAAAATCTACGAACAATAAATGCTGGAGAGGGTGTGAAGAAAAGGAAACCCTCCTACTCTGTTGGTGGAAATGTAAATTGGTACAGCCACTATGGAGAACAGTATGGAAGTTCATTAAAAAACTAAATACAGAACTACCATAAGATCCAGCAATCCCACTCCTGGGCATATATCTGGAGAAAACCATAATTTGAAAAGATACATGCGCCCCTATGTTCACTGCAGCACTATTTACAATAGTCAAGACATGGAAACAACCTTAATGTCCAAGACATGGAAGCAACCTTAACATCCACAGAGGAGTGACTAAAGAAGATGTGGTACATATATACACTGGACTATTACTTAGCCATAAAAAAGAAGGAAATTATGCCATTTGCAGCAACATGGATGGACCTAGAGATTCTCATACTGAGTGAAGTCAGATAAAGACAAATATCATATGATATTGCTTATATGTGGAATCTAAAAAAAAATGGTACAAATGAACTTATTTACACAACAGAAATGGAGTCACAGATGTAGAAAACAAACTTATGGTTACCAGGGGGGAAAGAGGAGGGAGGGATAAATTAGGAGATTGGGATTGACATATACACACTGTTATATAAAAAACATAACTAATAAGGACCTACTGTATAGCACAGGTAATTCTTCTCAATACTCTGTAATGACCTATGGGAAAAGAATCTAAAAAGGAGTGGATATATGTATACGTATAACTGATTCATTTTGCTGTACAGCTGAAACTAATATAACCTTGTAAATCAACTATACTCCAATAAAAAATTTTAAAACTAAAATAACACAGAATTAAGGGACATTTCCAAATTGAAAGAGCCAAAAGGCACTCCACACAATGAATGGGAAAAGATCTACACCGGGCTTCCCTGGTGGCTCAGTGGTTGAGAGTCCACCTGCCGATGCAGGGGACACGGGTTTGTGCCCCAGTCTGGGAGGATCCCACATGCCGCGGAGCGGCTGGACCCGTGAGCCATGGCCACTGGGCCTGCCCATCCGAAGCCTGTGCTCCGCAGCGGGAGGGGTCACAACAGTGAGAGTCCTGTGTACCGCAAAAAAAAAAAAAACATCTACACCAAGGCACATTCCATGAAAGTTTTAAATAACAGAAAGTGAAGATCTATAAAACTTCTATAAAACATTCAAAGGATTAGGTATCTGAATGTCATCCAGCTTCTCATCATCCTTACTACTAAGTTAAGAAATAGAGCAAGGCCTTCAAATTTTTAAGGGAACATTATTTTCAATCCAGAATTTTATACTCAATCAATCAACAGTAAAGATAGAATAAAGACATGGTCAGATATACAAGTTGTGAAAAAATCTGCTAATGTCTGGAAGCTCCTGGGAGATAAAGTGCATCAAAGTAAGGAAGCAAAACAAGAAAGACAAGATCCAGAAACCATAGGATCCATTAGAGAAGAGAGGAAAGGAAATTTGCAGGATGATGCTGAAGGGGGGCTGGGGGGTGATGTCTTAGGAGAAGAGCTGTTCAAGACTCCAGAAAGTCAGCATTCAGATTACAGGAAGATAGAGGGAGAGAAAGAACAAGTCAAGGATAAAGTATGACACTAAACAATTATTTGTGTTTGACCATACACAGAGGCCTTTACAGCCTCTGCAGAGAGTCCGGGAATGTGGCGTTTCAAAACAAATTCGTGATAGGTACACAGAAAAATTAACAGCAACAAACAACAGTAACAAAAACCGTGACAACTACTCGTTCCAGAAATCACAAACATAAAAAATATGTAATCATAATATATTATGATGTTTACATACTCACAGCTATCTAAACACTGAGAGGGATTTTTTTAGAATTGTGTTTTAATTATATGGGGAGAATGAGAGATAACAAGTAGTTCTTTTAAAGAATTTCAGTTTGTGATTAATAATGTTATCTCAAATATAAATGTTCCTTATTAAATCTAATTTACTTTTTAAGAAGTAAAGGACTAAGAATAAATTTTAAAATTATCTTTACTGGTTTTAAGCTTAAAGTAGTTTATAAAAATCTCTACCAGTTCTTCCAAGCACATTTGACCATTTAAAATTTGTTTTAAAACAGTTAAAAAGACATTTTCAAAATACTGGTTCAAGTCTGGTAAGTGATGTTATTTTGGTGGCCCTCAGAGTAGCAAAACCAGCAGCAGGAACAATTATCATCAAAGAAACCAAAAACTAAACAAACAAAATAATAACAAAACACCCAGACAAAATGTTAAAATAATAGCAGCAGTGGTGATATAAGTAGTAGCACTAATAAAACTGAAGCTAAACTTTATCGAGCATATTATGTGTGATAAACTGTTCTAAGTGTGAAGATATACATATTTTTTATTACATCCCCATAACAACTCTATGAAGTATGATCTATCACTAGCCCCTTTTTACAGATAGTGAAATTGAAGCAGAGAGGTTAAGTAACTTGGCCAATGACAGTTATTTGGGAACAGAATCAGGATTTTAGTCCAAGCAGTCTGTCCTGCTCTTAGATAAATTCTACCCTCCCCACCCCCACACATTTAACCAATTAGATACGTTAGAAGCTTCTGGACTGACTTGGGCAGATTCTGATGCTGTTCTATTATTTATCAGTTTAAAAGATTCTCAAGAGAGAGATTGATTTGAAGTTCCTTTATTAAACAGGGGTAGGGGGAAGATGGAAGACTCTGAGACTACTCACCTGGAGGCTATCTCACCACCTGTAGGGATGTGGATTTTCCCAAGCACCCTGGCATTTCTCCCGACACCCATGCTAAGAATTACTGTTTCAATGAATCACAACTGGAGGGGATATGCCATCCCTCAGACATTAAGGACAGCAGCCTGACAAGTTCAGAGTTCAGACCAGAAAAGTTCAGAAAAGAAATCACCAGAAAGTCCTCATTTCTTTTCCAAAGACAGAAGCTCTAAAACATGGTCTAAAGCCAGTTAGTAGACAAAACCTTTCTCTTTGAATCATTACTAAATTAATATGAAATAAAATGACACCTTCGAAAGTGAAAATAAAAGGCCTATTACATGCATAAAAGTGAAAAGCTCTCAAAAAAAAAAGTGAAAAGCTCTCAAGCAAACCTAACATCAAGAAGTATCCCACTTTTTGCTCAACATTTTACTTACTTTAACATTCTCCCACATCTTTCAGCTCCTTGTATTTTACTTAAATTAACATTGTGATTGACATGGGAAACACCTGAGCTCCAGTACGAAGCAATTCTTGCAAACTCCTTATCAATCTTCTAATCTACTTTAAAAATGACCACTTGTCAATAGTGCATTCTATGCCTTATAAATTCAATTTATTAACATCACCCATTACACTTTTAAATAATCATTCAGTGTACCATGTATGGAGTGTTTGTCTTGTTATTTTATTTAAAATCAGCAAGCAGTAACTTGTACTGTGTAAATATTTAAACATAAGTGCCTATATAATATTTTAATAAGCCATACCAGTAACTTAAAACTAATCTTTTAAAAATCAATGATGAATTAGAGTTTAAGAGCTACATAGTGGGGATTTCCCTGGTGGCACAGTGGTTCAGAATCCAATGCAGGGGACACGGGTTCGATCCCTGGTCCAGGAAGATCCCACATACCCGTGGAGCAACTAAGCCCGTGCACCACAACTACCGAGCCTGTGCTCTAGAGCCTGTGTGCCACAACTACTGAGCCCACGTGCCACAACTACTGAAGCCCGTGTGCCTAGAGCTCGTCCTCTGCAACTAGAGAAAGCCCGTGCACAGCAACAAAGACCCAACGCAGCCAAAAAAATAAATAATAATAAATTAAAGAAGAACTACATAGGGATGTATTGTTTATTGTATAATTAATAAATTACCAGAATGCATGCTCACACCTTGAATGCTACAGATATATTAGTATAATCTGAATGAGAACAAGAAAAAGTCCTGTATGCCTACAGTTTATATAGACAAACTATGTCCAACTTTGTACTGACTTAGTCAGAAATAAATGCAAATTTTATGAAAATGTTTGACTCTTATGAAAAATAGAGTATCACTTTAATGACAATTTGGCCATGAACATTAAGAGACATGTAGCTATGAGAATTTGACTGTTTTACTTTAAAACTGTATATGTAATCCAATTTTAAGTCAATTTGCAAGAGAATACCAAAGGAATGAACAGTATGAAGACAAACTCTATGTAAGATTTTCAGCCCTCAGTGTGAATAAAAGTTTCTGAGAGAACATGACTACTGATTTAAAAATTTGATAAAAACGAATGGCAATGTAGAAACATACTCTTACTGTAGGAGGGCTTCAGATCCTCTCTGCATATCTCATTGTTCTTATAAATTGCATGTGTCTGTGCATATGCATATTTATTTATATTCAGAGCACAAATGACAAAATGACCTCAAGATAGAAACTACTGCCTGAGAACATAATCTAAAGCAAAGAGTGTGAACACTGCTCAAAGTGTGTGACTCTGTCAAGACTTAATTTTTTCTTACAATTTCAATTAAAACAACAAAAAAACAACATAATAGTTTCATCCAGAAACACTAGCTTGGTTCCAGAGAGTATAAATGCTTATTTGAAAACTAAGAAATCATAAAAACCTGATGCGATTTTTAAATCTGTCCACAATATTTTGACAGTCTTCCCTTCAAAAGGTAGAACCTAATTCCCCACACCTTGAATGTGCGCCAGACTATGTAACACATACCTAAAACAATGGGATGGCTTTGGAACGGGGCAGTGGGCAGAAGCTAGAAGCATTCAAGAGAGTGTTAGTAACAGCATGAAAAGTGATAAACTTTTAGCTCTTATATTTTGGTCACTGATTCATCCAATTAGACCTTATATTAAAAGGTCACTGTATATGACAAGAGGTAAGGGTCCAACCTCACGCTTTTAACATGTGGCTTTCCAGCTGTCTCAGCGCCATCCATTAAAAAGACCTCTCTTTTTCCATTGAATGGTCTCCACACTTTCATTGAAAATTAATTGGTCATAGATGTATGGGTGTATTTCTGGACTCTCAATTCTATTCCATTGATTTATATGTCAATCCTCATGCCAGAACCACATTGATTTAATTACTGTAGCTTTGTATTACATTCTGAAATTGGAAAGTGAATCCTCCAACTTTGTTCTTTTCCAATATTGTTTTAGCTACTTGGGGCCCCTTCCTCCATACAAATTTGAAGATTGGCTTTTCCTTTTTGCAAAAAAAGACCATAGGGATTGGATGAATATGTGAGTCACTTTGGGGAGTACTGCCATTTAAACAATATTAAGTCTTCCAATCAATGAACATGGGATGTTTTTCCACTGATTTAGGTATTCTTTCAGCAATGTGTTGTATTTTTCACTGTACAATTCTTTCACCTCCTTGGCTAAATTTATTCTTAGGTATTCCATTCTCTTGGATGCTATTGTAAATGGAACTGTTTTCTTAAATTCCTTTTTGCGTTGTTCCTTGCTGGTGCATAAAAACATAATGGATTTTTGTATGCTGATCTTGTACCCTGCAACTTTGCTAAACTTGTTTACTAACTCTAGAAGATTTAGATGTTTTGGACAGACACCATCTAGGAAGTTGCTCCACCTTAAGGGGATCAAAACAAAGGCAAGCCTCTGTGCCAGCCCCACAGGGAACTGCCAGATAGCTCAAAATGCAAAAGCACAATTTTTTGAAAGTAAGGTTCTTACTCCTCTCCCCTGCCCCCAACCTCCACCCTCTGTTCCCATGGCTGCCACTGAGCTAAAAAATTGGGGATGGCAGGCATGTAAAGCAAAAATGCCACAACACTTTCTTACCAAAACTTAACATTCTTAAGCTTCTTCATTAAGCACTCCCCTGGTTGCTATAAGTTTTTTATTAGATTCCAGTGTTCTGAAAAGCTTGACTTGTCAGTTTCTGCCAACTTAATGGTTGCTTCTGTGGAGCCACTGATTCTTAGATTTCCCTACTCCACCATTTTCTATGACCAGTAGCTTCTTTTAACAAATAGAATGTGGCAGAATTTACAGTGTGCAACTCCTGATGTCATAAAAGGCACTGAGATGTCCTCTTTGTTCTCACTCTTGGCTCACTCACTCCAAGAAAAGCCAGTTGCCAGACTGTGAAGACTCTCAAATAGTCCTATGGAGTGGCCCAGATGGCCAGGAGCTGAGACAGCCTGCCAACAGCCATATGAGTGAGCTACCTGGGAACTGCATTCCTTGTCAAGCCTTCAGATGACTGCAGCTCTGACCAACACTTAAACCTCAACCTCAGAAGAGACTCTGAGCCAAAATCATCCAACTAAGCCACTCCTGAAATACTGATCTACAGATACCATGAAATAATAAATGTATGTTGTTTTAAACTGCTAATTTTTAGCAGTATATAATAGTTAAAGCTGAGGCCTGAAAGACGAGAACCTACTCATTCAAAGAGTTCTAAGGAAGAAGAATGTTTCAAGCAGTGGGAATGGCACATGCAAAGGCCCTGCATAAGGAAAGGTCATTGGCATGTTAAAATAATAAAAAATGTGAAAGAAGATCAGTGTGACTGGAGCTCAGTGAAGGAGAGGAAAATAGTGAAGAAAGAGATCACCAAAGTGGCAGAAAGTAACTGAGATGACTATAGCAAGGTCTTTAAAACTTAGTAAAAACTGGTAAGTTCTGGGGTAAGCAATAGTTCCTTATCCATAAAAAATGGAAACCAACCTATAATTAAGTATAGGAAAATAAGAGCAAAGCAAAAATAGTCACTACTCCAATGACAGCTAATTAAAGGCAGTTAATTAGTCCAGCACTCATGAGAAGCTTACGTAAGGTGAAAGAAAACCACTGGGTACCACCCCAGAGGGGCAAAGACTAGACTTTTTGAGAACATAATCTTATCAAAGTACGTAATTCTGAAAATCCAGTGATGTTTATTTTTATAAATACTAATAAATATTTGATTGAAAAGTGAGCATAAAGTCTTAATGAAGGAGGATGGAAGCTTAAAAGTAAAATACGTAGTTTTATTCTTGTTTCCTCACCAGTTTTTTTGTGTTTTGTTTTTTAATATTAATTAATTAATTTTGGCTGCATCGGGTCTTTGTTGCTGTGCACTGGCTTTCTCTAGTTGCGGAGCATGGGCTCTAGGCACACGGGCTTCAGTAGTTGTGGCATGTGGGCTCAGCAGTTGTGGCACACGGGCTCTAGAGCACAGGCTCAGTAGTTGTGGCGCACAGGCTTAGCTGCTCTGTGGCATGTGGGATCTTCCCGGACCAGGGCTTAAACCCATGTTCCCTGCATTGGCAGGTGGATTCTTAACCACTGCGCCACCAGGGAAGCCCTCCTCACCAGTTCTGTGAATTTTGGTAAATGACTTCACTCCTAATTTAATTTCAGTCAACTGCAAAATGAGATAATAATATACACATCTTCAATCTTCTTTAAAGATCAAATAATATGATAAAAGTGCTTCTGAAAGTGCTTTTGAAACTACAAAAAAAATAATTGACATTTACAAATTTGATCATTTGTAGAGAGAGACCGAAAACTATTATCACACAGGGTGGGAACTATAAGACCGTTTGAGAACAAGAACCAAGATCTTTACATCATCCCATATTACTTATGGAAAAAACACCTTTATGAGGATGCTGTTTAAAATTCTGAATGGTGAATTCACTGGCAAAAAAATTATATCTAGAATATAAGCTTAAAGCATCTGTCTCACCAGGCAATCCACAGTCACTGCCAAATGAGTAACTGATTTAGCCAAATATCTACAGAAAATGATTATAAATCAGCTCTGAAAAGAAGCGCACTTCTCCTTGTCCTGGGCTACCATATGACACAAGGTTTAATACCTGGTGAGGGACTTCCCTGGTGGTCCAGTGGCCACGCTCCCAATGCAGGGGCCCCGGGTTCAATCCCTGGTCAGGGAACTAGACCCCACATGCCACAACTAAGAGTTCGCATGCCGCAACTAAAGATCCTGCATGCCGCAACGAAGATCCTGCACACGGCAACAAAGATCCTGTGTGCCGCAACTAAGACCCAGCGCAGCCAAATAAATAAATAAATATTTTAAAAAATACTTGGTGAAAAGGGTAAAAGAATTTCAAAAGAAATACCGATTAGATAACCAGTCTCTGAAATTGAAAGTAAATTTGAATTAGCAAAATAATAGGATTTGTATACAAAAACTGTAAGATTAAAAAAAAAAAACTTCTATGGGAAAATATAGATGATGTCATCAAAGACATTTCCAGTCAGTATAAAAATAAAATATCTGTGTTTTCAGATTTAATGACTAACTGAATACCAAGAGGTATTCATCTCTATATCCTTAACCAGAAAAAAATATTATAATTTAAAACAAGGAAAAACTCGTCAGTGAAGCATAAAAACATTAGACACTATAAAATGTGATACATAGATATAATTTTTTACTTTATTAAAATGCATTGATGCACTAATAGAACGTAAATGTAATAAGCTGGTCCTTTTATGTCCCTCCTGCTTTCTCTAGTAACTCATCTTCTACTGTGGTATTCTATCTACAGCATAACTGATGACCAGTTAAAAGTAAGTTCCAGAAGATATGACATAAAATTGACCAAATCCAAGACAATATTTATTCAACAAACACATCTCAGTGTCAACTAGATACCAGGTGCTATATAAGCCTATTATATTAACCTTACATTCCCCATTAATCACTAATTCTTAAGACATCAGAAAAGACATCATTTAATAAAACGAAATATATTTTGAGATTTAATGAACAAACATACTTCACTTGTACAATAAAACAGAAAGTGCTAATGATATATTTAAAGAAAAAACCCAAAATTATAGGACATTCTCGACTCAGAAGAAAAAGATCAACTTTTTTAGGGTAATTACGAACCGAATTTTCTTCTTCCTCTTCCAATTCTCGCTGCTGTTCTTCATGTCTTTTAGCTTTGATCTCCATGGCTTCTGTGATCAGGTCTCTTAAAATTGATACAGGTTTTGCATTCTTGATAAAAGGGTGCTAGAAAAGTAAAATTCAATGGTATAAATTCAAATGGTTTCTCTGAATTACATCTTTAAAACATTAAAACAACACGTAAATGTGAACCAAGAGCATAGGCTTCAATGATTGGTCCTTTATCCAGAATTAAATGTATAGGTTAAGAACAGAGAACATTTCAACTGCTTTAGAAATAAAGATTTTACTTTCAGGTTTACAAGTTTTTAAAAAACCATTAAAGCATACACACAAAAATGTAATCCTGTTAATAAAACTACATTCCCCTTACAGATATAATTGTCCAAAGGAAGTACAGATTAGGCAGATTAGGTAGTAAAAAAGACAAAAAAAAATTTTTTTAAAGAGTGGTGATTAAATTACATATAAAAATAAAATGATTTTGGTATTGTTACAAATTTTAATTAATCTTAACAAGCTGACAGCCAGAATCAGTAGTCAAAAGGAGGGTAACTATTTATTTTACTTCTTTTACATATTTTCTATTTATTATGTCTTTAATAATGTAATCATTTCCAAGGGAGAAGTAGAAAATAGCAATAAGAGAAAAATATTTTTCAGAAAATAAGTACTGCTTCACTTCTATACCACCCTGATCTAGCTAAAACATCTGAGTTTGTTACAATTCTGATAAACAGAAGTGAAACCACCAGAAAATACCTGGGTGTTTGATGACTTTTTAATTCAGAGGAGTAACATGAGAGAAAGCAGAGGGAAAGGTTAAAAGTACAATTTGGAATAGATAACCATATTTTGAAGCAGCAATACAGCTTCAAAATGTAATTTTCACAATTATATATCAGTAGAAAGCCATCTGAGTTATTTTCATAAAGATCAATACAACACAAAAATATTCTTAAAGATAAAAAAAATTCTAGTGCTAAGAAGAAATTACAGACATTTGTAAGAGGCTTTAAAATGGTGAACATACCATTTGGGAAAACTATGAGTAAGAATTTTACCTGATTACAGAAATTCTAGCATCGATGACAAAGAACTAATAAATTCTTTTATAGCAGTTATAAACTGATCACCAGATAAATTAAGTTCTATCAACATACCTGTGGTAGAGAGTCCTAGTCACCCACCAAAATACAGTTGTGGCTGGACCTATGGCTACCCAGCTACATCCTACATTTCTCAGTCTCCCTTTCAGTTGGTTGTGATTAAGTTCTCACCAATGAAGTGTGAGTGCCTGCGTTGTGTTCCACTCCCTGATCTGGGCCTTAAAACACCGAGACTGTGCACTCTTCTGTGATTTCTTCTCTTTCTGCTATGCTGGGAAACAGACAAAGACAGTGCCCTAGAGGATGGTGGAGAGCAAGAAGGAAGAAATCCCAGTACTACTGTGAAAAATTCTGAGAAACAATGGTAAAAAGGTCACAAAAATTAATACTAATTGAAGAAATGATCTTTGCCCTTAAGGAACTTATTATCTGGAATAAGAAACAAAAGACAAACACATAAAAAAATTACAATGTGACATACAAGTTACATTAATGATGATTTAGCACAGTCTATATGATTAAGAGATGTAAAAGTAAAAGAAGAGGTGATGTAATCTCAGATGTCTCACAGAGAAGAATCAGACCATTTTAGGGAGAAGGAAAACTATGCACAATATGAAAAAACACAGATAGGGGATGTATGTTAGAACACCATAGGAAGACCTATCTAGCCAAAACAGAAACACTGCTTAGAGAAACGCTGTCCTGTGAGTTTAGATACAGGTAACAGTGGGACAAGAGGGATAAACACTCAGAATGAGATACTTGAATTTTGCTTGACAATCCCTTTAAGTACACAAACAAGAGAATGGTGTAAGGAAAAGAATGTCTGTGACAGTGTAATCTTGCAGTAGAGTTTAGAAATGAAATAAGATGGGGTGAAACTGCAATACAGGTGCAAATTATTAAGAACCTGGATTAAAAAAACAGCTGCCACAGTCAAGAGGAAATACTGAATCTGATGGAAGAACTCTTAAGAAGGATTTAGTGACTATATATTAACAGAAGTGAAGGAAGACCAACACAGCAAAAACTGGGAACCAGTAGAATTGCACCTCTTTACTAAGGAACAGAAATCTCAAATTGTATTATACTTTATCTTCTCAGGAAAAATTATGAGCCATTCCTCCAAGCCACAGTTTGTTTGTTTTTTTAATATATCTTTAACTGCTTTACATTGTTGTGTTAGTTGCTGCTGTATAACAAAGTGAATCAGCTATATATATACATATATCCCCATATCCCCTCCCTCTTGAGGCCCCCTCCCACCCTCCCTATCCCACCCCTCTAGGTCATCACAAAGCACTGAGCTGATCGCCTTGTGCTATGCAGCAGCTAAATGCCAAAGTACACATCCAGTCTACTGCAAACTTACTTTCATGCAGCTCACTGTGAACTCACTAAACAGTGTTATGCTATCATTAGTCTATAGAGCTTAACATTCCTAATCTCAAAATCTCAGTATGTCTTACTTCATTTGTACTCATGTTTTCCCTACATAACTGCTACAGGCATGGTTCTGACCAACAAAGAGGAACTGGCTAATAAAGTTAAAAGGGTACTTTGAGAACAAGGCCATTCGATTAGAGCATTCTTGATAATCAGAAGAGAAGTTTTATCAGACACATTGGCAGATTTTTAAAGAATATTTTTAAAGACTTTTTAAAAGTAGCTGGTAGTAAAATTTTAAAATGCAAAGCAACATAAAAAAGAACAGAACAACAACAACAAAAAACAGAGAAAACGAGGTGGCAAAAAAAAAAATCATGGCAACTGTGACTGGAATATTATTACTATAAACCAATGTAAATAAATGGGTTGAATTTCCATTTATTAAGCAGTATTTTAGTTAAGTACTAAAAGACACTTAGTTCATAAGATAAATTCAGCTACATGCTTTCTATATGAGATATACTTAATAAAATAAATCCAAATTATATTTCTGCAGGGGCATACTAAAAAGAACTTAGGTTAAAAGTCAAGGATAGGCAATGAAATATTAGTCAAACATAAAATAATATCAAGACTAACATCAAAAAAAGCAGAATTGAAGGGAAAAAATAATGAATGAAGGAAGAGTCATATAATATTAATAAGGGACATAATACAAAGAAAGATATTATAGTTATAAACTCAATATATTAGTACAGCATTATGTGTAACAAAAATAGAGACATAAGAAGTTGATCTAAATAAGAATAGGAGGTATTAATATTCCTTTTCAGTCACTGAGAAATAAAACAGGTAAAAAGTAAAGAATAAAGTGATGTGCATAATGTAATCAGACTGAGTTAGCAGAAAAATCAATAAACAGAAGTTACATCTTTTTGTTAAATGCCTAGAGAAGCATGTGGTACCAGCATAAGAATGGAAAGAACAACAAAACAGAATTTAATGACTGGAAATAGAATATAACATACGAAATAAGCTGGCATATTACGAAGGCAGCAATTCCAATCAGTGAGGAAAAAATACTTATTGCCTGCTGTTTCTTTTTTCTTTTGGGGGGGTGGGGTGGGTAGAATTAGACTAGATCTTTACCACAGAAATATCAAAATAAATGCCAGATAGATGAAGAAGTTAAAAGTCACAAGAAAATGGAAATATAAAAGAACTAGAGGGTAATACAGAAGAATATTTCTTCAATCCAGCGCCATAAAATGAAGGGAAAAAAACATAAATGAACTAAAAATTTAACATCTATGTCAGACAAGAAGGTAATTATATGAAGAGTTTTAAAAAGAATATCAATTTAAAAAAAAAGGTAAACACACCAAATTCCAAAAGGCAATATAGTTTCACTATTTCTAAATGTACCTAGGATTTCCCTGGTGGTCTAGTGGTTAGGACTTGGCGCTTTCACTGCAAGGGCTCAGGCTCGATCCCTGGTAACTAAGACCCCACAAGCCGAGTGGTGTGGACAAAAAAAAAAAAAAAGAGTAAACTAAAATATAAACTAAAAAAGGGCAAGAATTCTTAAACCACCTGAACTAATGATAAGACAAAGAATACCCAAAATCAACCTATCACATTCTTGGTCATGTATTTTAAAGAGTAAGGCTGTTTGAAGATTTATTCTTTTAAAATTTGAACCATTTCCTCTTAAATTTTGTTCATGTTCTGAATGATCAATTTCTGAACTGAAAGAATTCAAATAACTTATTTCTTCATAAAAGTTGAGAAAACAAGAGTTTAAAGTGAACTGAAGAACAGACTTCTGCTTGTGGACAAATTGAGCAGTCATATTTTCCCCTATACCTCTCCATTAAAGTATAGCTAAAACCCTGGACGATAAAACAAACACAGGAAGACACTGAAAGGTGGCAGATTAACTAGGGACCAGAGGACCAAAGGAAAGACACAGCTGTGAGTCCATGGGCTTTTTTTTTACCTCATTTATCCCAGACTGGTTATTGGAGAAGCCAGCAACCCAGAAACACCAATGGATACAAACTAAAAAAGCTCCTACAAAAGCCTGCTCTCTTGAGCCAAAGGATCAGGAAAGGGACAGCTAGCCAGTGTGCCACCTTCTCTTTTAGACAATCACCATTCTACTCCACCCAAACACCAGAGAGAAAGCACATGCCCCACCCTAACCAGCAAAGGCTGGGTGGGGAACCTAGACTTCTACCTTCTGGAGGCTATCCAATCCTTTCACTGCAGTGGTATCAGAGAAAACCAAATGTTAAGCTAGGGCATTCATCTATACCAGGCAGTATAAAAAGCGCTCCCCACCCCCAGTGGGGAGTGTCGGTGGAGATCACAAGAAAGCCTGGACTTATACTGCTACCAGGCAGTAGTAAAGAAACCCCACCTCCCTCTCTGCTAGAGTGGGATCAGAGGAGGCCTAGTGAAGAATCAGAACTTTCATCACCACCCAGCTATACTGAGGCCCTGCAGTGCCAGAAGAGGCCACTGAGGGAACCTGAGTTCTCACCCCTGTACAGTGGTAATAAGGAACCCCTCCCCCACCCTACATGTCAAAGGAGACCAAGCTGGGGACCTGGACTTCTAATGCTACCTGTCAGAAATGAGGTGGTGCCCCTCAACCCCACTGAAGCCATGTTAGAGGACTCCACTTATTACAGAAAATTTAAGTAAGATCCAGAGTCTCATAATACCCAAAATGCCCAGGTTTCAACTGAAAATCACTCATCATAACGAGAAGCAGGAGAATCTCAACTTAAATGGGAAAATCCAATCAATAGATACCAACATCAAGATGACATGGATATCAGAATTATCCAGCAAGGATTTTAAAGCAGTCATCATAAAAATCCTCAATTAGCAATTACAAACATGCTTGTAAACACATGAAAAATTAGAAAGTCTCAGCAAAGAATTAGAAGATATAAAAAAGAAACAAATGAAAATTTTAGAACTAAAATATATAATAACAAAAATGAAAACCTGATGGATGGGCTGGCTCAACAGCAGAATGAGGACTGAGGGAAGATTCAGTGAATCAAAATATGGAACAGTAGAAATTACACAATATGAACAACAGAGAGAAACTAAACTGCAAGATAAATGAACAGAACCTCAGGAATCTGTGGGACTAAAAAAATCTAACATTTGTGTCAATGGAGTTCTAGAAAGATAGAAGAGGGTAGGGCTGAAAAGTGTTTGAAAAAATAATGACTGGAAACTTCCCAAAATTGGCAAGAGATATAAACCCACAGATTCAAGAAGCTGAACAAATTCTAAACTAAAGTATAAACCCAAAGAAAGCCATACCAAGGCACATCATAATTAAACTTCTGAAAATAAAGACAAAGATCATTTCATCTTGAAATGATCAAGGGGTAAAACAATTCAAATGGCTGTAGATTTCGCATAAGAAACCATGGATGTCAGAAGACAGTGGCACAACAGTTTCCAAGTACTGAAAGAACTGTCAACGAATAATTCTATAGCCGGTGAAAATATCCTTCAGGAATGAAGAGGAAATAAGACATCCTCAGATGAAGGAAAACTAAGAGAATTTGTTACCACAGACCTACCCTAAATGAATGGCTAAAACAAAAAGAAAGTAACAAAAGAAGGAACTTTGGAACATTAGGAGAAAGAACACTGGAAAGAGCAAAAATGGGTTAAACACAATATAATAGATTTCCCTTATTCTCTTTTCTCGATCGTTTAAAGCAGCAGTCCCCAACCTTTTTGGCACCAGGGACCGTTTTCATGGAAGACAATTTTTCCATGGGTGGCGGGGATGGCTCAGGCGGTAATGTGAGCGATGGGGAGCGATGGGGAGCGGCAGATGAAGCTTCGCTCACTCGCCCGCCACTCACCTCCTGCTGTGCAGCCTGGTTCCTAACAGGCCACGGACCAGTACTGGTCTGCGGCCTGGGGGTTGGGGACCCCTGGTTTAAAGGTTAAAACAAATACTGTAACACTTTGATATGGATCTCAATTATGAAGAGGAAGTATTAAAGATAATTATATTATAAATGGGAAGGACAGTGAGATAGATAAAGTTTCTACTCCTCACTTGATCTGGTAAAATGAAGAATAAGTCATATGCCATGGGAGTTCACAGAGTGACCATGACACCAGCTGTTCCAGCAAAGCCCATGGGTTAATTCGAATAATGGCAGATCTCATTCTTCTAGAAGGCCAGACTAGGGCAAGAGCTGACTTTCAGGTTTTAGGCTACCCACCAGAAGGTACAAGGAACATTTCCAGATCAGGAGCTCTAGTGGCACTAGGCTGAACTTGAACCTTGTCCCTGGGGATTCAATATCCTCATCTTTCAAAAACTACTAAGAGTTCAACTCAATAATCTCAAAGGATCCTTTCAGTCTCAGTCTACAATTCTTTTAAACTTACACAATTATCTATCTTATGTCAGAAAATAAACCACTATAAAAAATTCAGCACGAATTCCTCGTTAGAAACTTTATCAAAGTCTAGAAATCAATATAGTAAAATCTATACATGTAGATTATAGCCAAATGTCCATTAAAACTTGGTAATAAGACTGTATTCTTAAAGTTAAAATATAATTTAACTTATATAAGACACATGTGAAAGTCTTTTAAGAGCCAGAATGGCTTCCAGACATCCAGCAAAATAAAACTCTAAGGCATCTAATGAGACACTAATGAGACAACAGATAATAATCCTATCTAAAAAGCTTTTAAAATCAGAAGTTTGTTATCTTAAATAAACACATATTGAATTCAATACACATGTATTAAGCACTAGGTACTAGGAGTGCAAAAGTAATCCCCTTCCAAAAGGCATATAGCCCCTGACCCTGAATTAGTTACAATCTAGGACAAAGAGACAGAAACAAGTTATTTGATTCTAACATGGTAAATGATATGCACAGGGTGCTTATGGGAACACAGAGGAACAACTGGCCTGAACAAAGATGAAGGCAAGGCTTTCTGGAGGAGTACCTAATTTGAATTAGAAACAGTGAGACAATGAGTAAAAAGAAGCCTGTTGGTAAAGGCAGTCTTTAAACTAGCAAGTGGGGGGTGGGAGAAACACCATGAAAAAATGTATAGAGGATTGAAAAAGCATGATTTGTATAAGGAACTACAAGTCTATTATTTCAGTATTTATAAAGGGAAAAAAGGGGAGGTCAAGAAAGAGGTCAATTAAGAGGCCAGACGAGGATACCACATTATAACAGAGGGCCTCCATGGTCAACAACAGCACAACAGAAAAAGTTTTTAAAAATCAAGAAAACAATTATTGGCTCATAAGCACTATACAAAACCAGTTGCACTGTTTGCCCTTATTATAAAGAAAAATACTTGGGCCAAACCCAACTAGAAGCCAGAGGGTAACAGAGCTTCCTAATGTAGTTCATACAGGTCAACTTCCTGGGTAAAAAGCAGAATGGAGAAACGGTGACAAGTGGGGCTGGAGGACAAGTGGGATAAACCTAGAAGAATCCCTTAATCACTGCGTGACCTTCAGTGAATCACTGAACCTTTCTGGGCTTCGGTACTCTCATAAACAAAATTAGGAAATTTTACTAGAATAGTTCTTAAATGCTTTTCCACCCTAAAAACTCTAGGCTAAACACAGAATTTCTTTAAAAAGATTAGAAAAGATTATGGAAGAAAGACTAGAAAGAAATATTGGTTAAATTATCCAAAAACCAGAAATCAGATACATTTGGATTTACTTTATCATCATCAGATTTTGTACTATTTGTCCCACTTTTTCTGTTATTTCCCCTCCCCGCTTCTTTCTTGACTTCTTTAGGGCTGAATAATTTAGACAGTCAATACAATAACAAAAGCAATACGTCCTTGATTTATGTGCTTAAAATTCCTTTGAAGTGCGGACAATATTTCAAAATAAATGTTTCAACTAAGTAACTTTTGTAAGGTAATATTTGCACATAACACAAAACCCAAAAGGCTCAAAGAGAGCCTTCAGCAAAAAGTAAGTCTCCATCCCACTCTTGTCAGCCATATAGTTACCTTCTCTGGAGGCAGTTTCTTGCTTATTTTTCTAGAGCTACTCCACGATAAGCATTGACATATGTATATATACATATATGTGTGTGTAGATGTGTGTATTTTGCCAATCACTCCCCTCAATGGACCTCAAATTGCTTGTTTATATTTATGTTGTTTCCAATCTTTTGCCGTTACATTGTTTTATGAAGACTTTTACACATATGTTATTTCACACATGGTTAAATTTCTCTGTAAATTTCTAGAAAAGTAATTGCTGGGTCAAAGAATATATGGTGTTTTATTCTAGACAGATATTGCTAAATCGCCTTCCATGGAGATTAAGTTAAATTTTCATAACAATAAACCTTACATTTAAGAGCCTGCTTCTTATATCCCTCAACAAGTCCTTTTTTTAAAAATGGTACCATGGAAAAATCACTTTTTATAACTATGTTTTTAATCCTTTTGTCACTTAACAAGAAGAATTATTTTCCAAATATCAAGTTTTGTTAACATGTACAGTTATCATAGCTTAGAGGTCTAAGCCAGTTCTACTGGGAAAGTAAAGACTCAGAAATACTTATTAAAAGTATTAAATTATTTCTATTTGCATTTAATGTCAAAGCAGATTAAAAAAAAAAAAAACCTCCTGACACTCTGGATACAAAGTCAAGTTGTACAGGGACACTGAAACTCTTCATTTAAGTCATCTTGTAACCAGTATTTATAACATGTGATCTTCACAAGGAGTTCAGGAATCTTGCATTTATGTATCTTATAGAGCAAAAAGTCAAAGAAGAAATGCTGGGTCAAGGAATAATACATCAGGAAGAAAAACATAAGAAACAGTAATAATGGAAATGAGAACTCATATCTGAAATGAGAACCCTATGGAAGTTTAGTTTTAACACAACTTTAGGAGGAAAGAATTGACAACAAAAATTAAAAAGGGGGGCGGAGAGAAGATTGAACTTGGAAAACAAAAGAAAAAAATGAGAGAAAAAGAACATACAGGAGAAGAATGGTGTGTGTGTCTGTAGGTCTCTCTCTAAATCAATCCATATTTCTTGGGAGGTTTTCATCTTTAGAAATCAGTTAATGAAAAAATAAATAAATAAATCAGTTAATGAAACTCAATTCTGGTCAATGTCAGAAAGCTAAAAGGTGTAAAGAAAATATCCTCCCCTTAGAGACACAAGCACTGACCTGTAAAAGTTGTGTTGCAGTAGCTCTCTGCTCAGGATTCTTCACTAGGCACTTCTTAACAAAATCGGTGAAATCATCAGACCAAAGTTCTGGCTTCCTGAATGTTGGTGGTGGGTTTGTGGGAATCATAAAAATAGCCTGGTAAAAATGAAGTATCCAAAAGACACGGTAAGAATCACAATAACACACCAAATAAACAAATCTCTTTAATCTATCTTTTTATCAGACTCTAAATGTGAAAAACAAATTTAAGCTGTTCTAGGATTTCCAGTAAAATTGCAATTCAGGAAGCAAGCCCATCTGCTACTAATGTAATCACTTCCCATTAAATTTCCTCTATTTGAGTTGCAGCTCATTGAGCACATCATTCTTTATTTTATCATTTTTAATCAGTCTCCAAAGTAGACTGCATTTCTAACCCTTTTACCAAACTAAGGACGTTCTCTGGTTAAACAGATATATCCCCCACTTTTGCTATTGCATGCCAGATTTGCTTCCCATTTCAGGTTTTTAGTACTGCTGTTCAGAATGCCTAGCAGCAGTCTAGCTTGCTTCTGCAATCCAGAATACTTAAGTATAAATATCATTACTGCTGTGATTTGAAATAATACTTGACAGAGGCAAGATTTTTATTTCTCTTTCTAAATATATGAGTCAGGATTCCGAATGAAAAGTTTTAAAGGTAATATATCACTTTATCACTAATGATTTAATTTGGTATTAATAACTTAGTACTAATGATAATACATTCAGAGAGTTCAAAATTCAAAAACTTTACAAAGTTTCTGTGTCATCTTGTCTTCATAGCTACCCAGTCACCTTTTTTTGACTGACAGAATTAATCCCTAATGTTGTTAGGAAATCATTGTATGTAATGAATTAACTACTCTCCTGGGCTCTAGAATAGTTCCTGATAAAATACCATCACTAAAATATCATTTTCTTTGAAAAGATATGAAAACAATAATAAAGTTAAAACAAATGTATCATGCACTCAACAAATGTTAGCTATCATCATTTTCATTTCCACATAATGTTATAAAAAGACAAGAGACAAACAGCAATGACAAAAATTTTATAAAGTAAAATGAACTCAATCATATTATAACTAACGGTAGTTTAATAGGTAAGTTTAATTACACAATCAACACTACAGGTGACATGAGGAAAAAAATGGCTTTTTGGCAATCAATTAATATATGCATACACAGTATACAGACATGGGCCTCTCAAAGATGTATTCAGGGGTGAAGCATCCAAAAAACCCCTTTCTAGACTTCAGTATTCTCTGACTTTCCAGAAGAGAGGTGTCTGTCTCTGTTCTAGCTCAGTTTTTCACCTGGTTGCTGGTCCTCTTTCTTCATGCAAATTTCATGTACCTGAACTTATGTCCCTTCTCCTTAATGCATAAAGAAAATAAAGACGGCAATACTACAAACCACAGAAATACTTAGAAACTAAGTGTTTTACCATTGAAAGAAACTCATCATAGCTATGTTTAAAACTTCTGTTCGTATATGGAGAAAATACCAAAACTGTAGACAAAGTAATAAAGATAATATATTCTTGGGGATACCAAGTTTAATGTATTCCTTTGGTATAATAAAACTGTTCTACTCTCCATTGAATTTTTACTAACTGTTCAAAAGCCATTCACAAGTATCACAAAATTTTTATAGCAAAAGACACATGAGAGATCATTTAGCTCAATCTTCTCATTTAACAGAAAAGGAATCAAAAGTCCAGAAAGGCTAAGTGACTTAAAATTTCAGACTAGCAAAGTATTCTAATGTTTTGACTATGTTTCAGGAAGGTGAGGTACAGAACAAAGAGGGTTACTCTATCTAAACAAGCAGTTAATAAGAGGACAGACAGATGATAGATGATGGTTCTGTTTTCAATGTATACATCTTCCCTGGTCCTCCTCTTTTACTTCCGAGTGAAGAAAGCATAAGCAAGTTTTAAGCCTTTAAGACAAGACAGTGACAGGAAAGATCTTAAAACCTATTACAGTCACAGCAGTGACACTAAAGTTGAAGCTCATTCAATGACATACGAATGAGGGAAAGACTATTCAGTGGAGAAAATACAGTCTTTTCAACATATGGTGCTGGGAAGACTAGTTATATTCACATACAATAAAAATGAATTTGGACTCTTACTTACACCATATACAAAAATTAACCCAAATCAACAACCTAACAGTAAGAGCTAAAACTATAAAACCCTTAGAAGAAAACATAGGGGGAAAGCTTCATGACACTGAATATGGTAATGATTTCTTGGATATAACACCAAAAATCAAGGCAACAAAAGAAAAAATAAATTGGGCTTCATCAAAATTTAACAGTTTCAGGCATCAAAGGATACTATCAACGGAGTAAAGAGGCAACCCACGACAGACGGAAGGGCTGAACAAAATGTGGTGTTTATATTGTATATACACATACAATGGAATATTATTAAACCTTAAAAAGGAAGAAAAATTTGACACATGCTATAGCATAAACTTGAAGACTTCATGCTGACTGAAATAAGCCAGTTGCACAAGGACAAATATTGCATGATTCTTCTTATAGTGAGGCTCCTAGAGTAGTCAAGTTCATAGAGACAGAGAGTAGAATGGTGGTTGCCAGGGATTGTGAGAAAGGGGGAAGTGGGGAGTTAGCATTCAACAGGCACAGAATTTCAGCTGGGGAAGATGAAAAGGCTCTGGAGAGGGATGGTTGGTGATGGTTGTATGGCAATGAGAATGTACTTGATTTTATGGAACTGTATACCTAAAAAATGGTTAAAAGGGTTAATTTTATGTTTTGTATATTTTACCACAATAAAGAAAAATGAAGGAGGGAAAATATAAAGCACTAATCAAGTTCAGGAATATTAGTTGAATGCCTGCTACACACAAAGCATGGTATTAGACATTATATGGAGTTCAAAGATGCAGCAGGAAATACAGTCACTACCCTTTAGAAACTTCTAACCTAGTCTGGTAATGAAAGAACAGTAAAAGATTTAAAGAATAGTACAATAATAAAAGAAATGATATAAGGCATCAAGGAGAGAGGTCATTCCCCTTAGAAGAAATAGCATAAGGAAAAGTGAGAGAGTGAAATAAAGCTATTGGGAGGAGCAGAGAACAAGCTGACTATCTTATAAGGGACTAAGAAATGATAAGATTAGAAGGGGCAATGAAGCACATGGAGTTTGGTCATCAAGAAAGTGCACAACTGAAAGAAGTCTTTTTTTCTGGTGTGTGTGTGTGCATGTGTGTGTCTTATGTTTTTGCCTTTAATCAGAGTTTGTTTACGACCTAAGAAAAGGATTAACAAAAAACAGACAAACCTGGAGATACTCTAAATACGGAATAGAAAAGGCACTGTGGGGCTAGTGTAGATGTCCCAGGATGAGCAATAAAAAGTTTAAACTAGGATGGTATCTACAGGAATGAAACAGAAGAAATAAGGTATGAGACACTACAAAAGAAGAACCAAGAGTACATCCTAACAACATTGTTTGGGGGGCTAGAGAAAAGGAAAAACAAAAGCTTACTCTGGAATTCAAGAAATAAAAAATAGACACATTAATTGCACAGCATTCAGGTATTCTAACAGTTTACTACATCATTCTTTTGAGAGCCCTCAGAATATGCAGTAGTTTACTACAATGGGTTATCACTGGTTTATAACTTGGAAAGTGAGCCAAAGGATCTTCTGTGGACAAAGCAATGAATATTCAATATCCAAATCTGCTGATTCTAGGGTAAGAGTTAATCTCTTTATTAGTGTACTCATCTTCTTTGAAAAAGAGAAAATCCCTTAATAGAACATTCGTATACATCTTACATCATATTACACATATGACACCTAAGGTAGTCCTTCAAAAGCAGTGTAGCCAGTTTTATGACACAATAAGCATCTACCAAAATACAAGTAGGTACCAAGTATTTTCTGTGTGTTCCTAGGTTCTATTAAAGAAACAGCAAACTGAGAGGCCACAAGCTAGATAGCATCAGTGGATACCTTTTGTTCAGGCAACATCTAGCTCATAGTCCCACAAGGTAAAAATCTGCTGGAATGGGAGATCAGCTCGTGCTCTGTGACCACCTAGAAGAGTGGGATAGGGAGGGTGGGAGGGAGGGAGACGCAAGAGGGAAGAGATATGGGAACATATGTATATGTATAACTGATTCACTTTGTTATAAAGCAGAAACTAACACACCATTGTAAAGCAATCATACTCCAATAAAGATGTAAAAAAAAAAAATCTGCTGGAATCAAGCTGATAAGCAGAGGCCTCTTGATGTATGCTCTCCCTTCTACATGGGCCCCATCTAGCCTGGCTCAATTATCTACTTTAGCTGATGGTCCCCATTACATATATAACTTTGTGTTACAGATTCTAAAATAAGACACATTTCTTGAGCA
>NW_020174423.1:4110565-4147356 GCF_003031525.2 Neophocaena asiaeorientalis asiaeorientalis | reverse complement strand
GGCAAGGAGGACTAACACATATGAAACAAAGAGCAAAATATGGAGTGCTAGAAAATAAAATTCTTCTCTAAATAACCTAATTAAGCTCAGCTCCATAGTTGAAACAGAACATAATCTGGCTTTAAGGATGGGCAAAATGGGGTTAATATCAGCTGTGGCAAAAGGCACACAAAAACACCTTCTGCCTCAAATTAAAGAATAAAAATAAATGTGAACTCTCATCTCTGCAAAATAGTTCAAAGCACCTACATAAGCCCCTATATAGACTGACCTCAAACTGCAGGTAAACGATACGAGATTGTCTCGGTAAATGTTGTTCATCTGCACTTCTGTTACAAATTGATGGATAACAACTCACTGGTTTATGACCTTGAAGCTAATGCTCTCCTTTGAACTTTGAGCCAATGACTTGCAGTCTTATCTTCAGATAATCTTAACATATAAGGCTCACCTTAGCAGTAGCTATTAGAAACCCAAGGATAAAAAGCTTAACTCTAATGCTTATTTACCCAGTACTATCATAAAGTGATCCTAAAATGTTCACATTCTGTTCCCAAACAAATACTGAACTGCATACAGTTCAAACAAATAAGTCTTAATATATGGTCTACCAAAATACAGAGACTCTAAAAATCTCCAGGAAAACCACCATACCTTTTATTTCCTTTTATTTTTTTTTTAGGTTAGATAATCAGTAACAAACTGACAGATTTTTCTCACAGGCTTTACTTTGTTCAACTAATTGAACCTAATCATGAAGCAGAGAGGATCCTCTTGAGAATCTCCAGGCTTTGTATGAGCTGATTAGGTAATAGGCCCCTGCTGTAGAAAGTTTTGGCATTCGGTGTCTAGCCTTAAACTAACAATTCACGCCCTTCCTTGACACCAACCAAATCGCATGGACACACATTACAGCCATAAAATTTATCTTATCTCTAACACGGTTTTGATTGAAGAATGTTAGTACAATAAATGATATGATTATCTTTGTGTTTGTTTCTACACAACGTGTTGCTTAACTATATATTGAACCTCTGATTAAGTTTTAAAAAGAACTTCCCTGATCACAAGCAGTCTTAAGAAGCCAAGAAATATGAGCCCCTCAAAATAACGAATTATCATCATTCCTGGAATTTCATGCCTTAGACTTCAGGAGCACCCAGAAGATATGAAAAGAGCTGGAGCTGAGAAACGACAAAGCCTGAACTTTATAATCTCGATAGAGTGAGTCAACACATATATCTGAAGGTACCTGGATTTGTGAATGTACAGAAGCAATGGACATGCTAGAATAACAAAGGAACCTGTGCCACTATTCAAGAACCTCAGGTACATGAGCAAAAGGTTATCTTCATAACAAACAAATGAGATAAAGGATGAGAGAGCACTTTATAAAACTGCAAAGAACTAAAAACAAATATAGCTGTTTCCTGATAGTGAACATAATACAGAGGTAGCAAGCTACTAAGTCAAAGTATATCATTCCTAAAAAGGATACATAGTAATAATATTTTTTAAAGACTATTACAAATAAGGTAGCGAACAGTACAATGGAATGAACCCTACGCTGGACTTAGGTCAGAAACATAGGCTTGAGTTCTAAATCACCCTCTGACTGTGTGGTCTGTTTTTTCATGTAAGTGAGGTGGTTGAACTAGGTACTTTTCAGATTCCTTTTTGGGTCTAAAAGACTCTGGCACTCTATAACTGCCTAGCAATCTAGGAGTTAAATCCTAGCTAGACAAGTATTCAATTGTTGGTTAAAAAGAAGATGGAGGTGAAGAGGACAGTGAAGGATAAAGAAGGCCTACTAGATGTTAATATAAAAATACAAATCTAAGTTTTTATCACCACTCCCTTAAAAGCAACTTTAAATAGACAGAGGTTTGAAGACAATATGAAAATCTAGAGTGACCCTTGCTCTTAGGGTGCAGTTTCTACAGTAAGCCCAGGGTTAAAGTATTGCCAGCATGACCTCACAATTCACTCCAGCTCCAGTTGCAGGAATTTCAGTAATCATTAATCTGGCCCATAAAGGCCAATTTGCCTGCCTAGGACCCAAATTAAGGGAAGGGATGTAGCTGGTGCCCTGGCAGTCCAGGGTGAATAAGAGAACCAACTCTAGAGGTCTGAGCCAGCTCTAGATGGCACTTGGTTACCATAACACCACCATTATGAGTAGCCATCTGACCTCTTTTACTTCTCTAAGCCTGTTTCCACATTTTAAAAATGGGAATAATAATAATAGAACAATAAGAAATACCTCACAGAGCTGACCTGAAGTTTAAATGGGTTAATACATGTAAAATACTTAGAATAGCACCTGTCACATTATAAATGCATAATAATGCTAGCTTTATTAATCCAATTCTACCACTGAGGGTCATCACTTAACTAGTTTATTCAAGATCACACAGCTAGTAAAGTAGCTGTCAAAACTAGAAATCAGATCTATCTGGCTCCTTACCTACTTCACACTATCTCCATGTTTCTATTAAATTTCTGCCACAGATAATTCTATTATAAGGTAAAGGCTCTGTAACACATATTCAGTCTCCAGAAAAGAAAATGCAAAGCTATTTATATAAAAACGATTATAGTTCACTTTCTGTAATTGTGGTAAGATGCAAATAAAAAATACCAAACAATTAAGAAATGGCTAAGTAAATTACTATATATCAACAAAATGGGGTAACATATTGCCATTAAAATGGAAAATGCATAAATTACAAAACCACAAAGAAATGTACTATTATAAGAAAAGTGAATTTACAATAGCCAAGATATGGACGCAACCTAAATGTCCGTTGACAGACAAATGGATAAAGAAGACGTGATACACACACACACACACACACACACACACACACACATATATATGCAATATGGAATACTACTCAGTCATAAAAAATGAAATAATGCCATTTGCAGCAAAATGGATGGACCTAGAGATTATCATACTAAGTCAAGTCAGAAAGAGAAAGACAAATACCGTATGATATCACTTATATGTGGGATCTAAAATATGACAGAAATGAACTTATCCACAAAACACAAACAGACTCACAGACATAGAGAATAGACTTGTGGTTGCCAAGGGGGATGGGGGGTGAGGGAGGGATGGACTGGAAGTTTGGGATTAGCAGATGCAAACTAGTATATATAGGATTTATAAACAAGGTCCTACTATATAGCATAGGGAACTATATTCACTATCC
Source organism: Neophocaena asiaeorientalis asiaeorientalis (assembly GCF_003031525.2). Lineage (NCBI taxonomy): Eukaryota > Metazoa > Chordata > Mammalia > Artiodactyla > Phocoenidae > Neophocaena > Neophocaena asiaeorientalis. Next base: position 4,144,138 of record NW_020174423.1, on the reverse strand, counting down.
TTAATAAACCATAATGGAAAAGAAAAAAAATAAAATGGAAAGATATTCACAATAAAAAAAAGTCAAAATAAGAATATAAAACAACAGTACATAATGATTGCCTTCACATAAAAATGACAAGTACACAGCAATAAACATTGAAAGATGGTACAGAATCTCGAAAATTCAAAATATCAATTCACTGTCTACAAGACTGCATAAGATTCCTTTAAAATGTTTTATTATAAAGGCCACTATATATTCAACTTTTAAATATTATAATTATAACTGAACAAAGGCTTCATTTAAAACCACTGCTTAAGTTACCACCTATTTCAGTCTGCCTCTACAACCACCTCTCACAGAAGCACAATTTAAATTCCAATACCTCTGACTGCTTCCACTTCAATCTTAATTGTCTTTCAAGGTTGAAATATAATATTCCTTTAATATAATTCAAAAATATCCATAAAACATGGCTACAGAAGAAATCAAAAGTGAACAGGGGCCAAAACTTAAGGAACTTTATAATTCCACCCTCTCTCAGATCTCCCAAATTGGAATTCCTGTGTGCGATCAGCTCAATTAACTTTTATAAGGACATAAAATATACCCAAACCGGGCTTCCCAGGTGGCGCAGTGGTTGAGAGTCCGTCTGCCGATGCAGGGGACGCGGGTTCGTGCCCCAGTCCGAGAAGATCCCACATGCTTATATATATATATATACCCAAACCTACAATATTAGAATTTATTCAAGAAGCTTAGAATCTAATGGGGTAGGAAAATGCATACCACCAGCTCATTGCAATAAAATAGTGTAAGTGCTAAAATAGATGTGAACAATGGGCATTATAAAATGACTTAGCTCAAATTTATGTTCAGAGAAAAATGAGATGCTGAGTCCTAAACAATGAATGAGTTAATGAGGCACAGAAAAGAGAACTGCATGTTCTAAGGTGTGAGGTCTGAAATACCACGGTGTCTATGACGGAAACTGACTTGTTCCACGTGTGGGGCAGGAAAATTACAAGATGAGCCTGAAGCATCTTACTGGCCCTTAAAGGAAAAAAACAAAAACAAAGAAACACTTAAACTAATCAAGTCTATCAAAAGAAGTTCAAAACCTGTAGAACTTAGCTTCACTCATAATAGATTCTGATTTAATCCGATCTGAGGTGAGAACCAGGCACAGTATTTTCTGTCTCCCAAGTAATTCTAATGTGCAGCCAACACTGAGAACCACTGTGCTAGAACATAAAATATAAGGCAAAGTATTATCATACCACATACCTCAACTTCAGCACCTTCCACATTTTAACGTGGACTCCTGTTAGTTACAAACTCATGCTAAACGCTCCAGATAACATGGAAACTATCAATACTTTACAACCTAAACAGTGTCGATCACGTTTTGTATCCTCAACGGCATTAGGCATAGTTACTTCTGCAGAGTAAAATCTGAATCTATACTGAGAGTGTTGATATAAAAAACTGCAGTTAAATACGGTGACTTGAACACACTGACTTACCTCAACACCATTCCAAAAATCCTACTAAAGGACAGCAGGATTTTTTTTTAAAGGCTTAAACTCCAAAGAGAGAAGGACAATAGCAAATATGGGACAGCAATAAAATTTTGGAAACAGAAAGGTAAATGGATGAGTCATAACTAACTCAAAAGATCTGAAAAATCAATGAGAAACAATCAACTCCCACCATGAGGGGAAAAAATGGCTAAGAAATTGGAAGGACCAGATACATCTAAAGAAAGAGGACATCTGTAGCAATGAGCATACCTACTTGGCACCCAAATTTTAGTTTCTAAAATGCCACTCCCACTGAAAGAAACCAGTGCTCCTTGAAGAAACAATTTATTTCAGGGCTGTAACAAGGAAATTACAAGGTGAGCCTGGGGTACCTTGTTGCGCCTTACTTTAGTAAGGAAGCATTCAAAGATTTATGAAATCATGTCAAAAGGCACAGGACTAGCCAAACAGAATAACTGAGCATCAAAATAGTAATAATAATGGCTATAATTGATTATAACATACTGAATAAGATGAAAATCAGTCTATAGTGGTATCTTTTAAAGGGAGAGAGTTTTAGAAAAGCTATTCTTTATAGGAAAATACCAAACAGTAAATACACAATGATTGAATTACTTAGAAGATCAACATTTGTCACCCTCAGCGTACTGTAATGATCAATTCAGGCAAGGATCACCAGAGGATACCACTGCCAGCAAAAAGGTACTGGAGTAACCTTGCTTGCAAGATACAAAAGCACTACCCCCACAGACCACTTAATAATCACAAAGGAGAAGATGTGCCTTTGCAATAGAGAGATCTGCTCATTATCACCTTAACTAAGTGATCAAACACTAACAGACAAACTGACAGTACGTGATTTCTGACGTGACGCAATGCGAAATACACACCACTACCTGTGAAATCCTTCCCCAAAACATATAACCTGAATCTAATCTACTGAGTACAGGCATACATTTTTTTTGTGCTTTGCCTTACTGCGCTATGCAGATGTTGCGTGTTTTACAAGTTGAAGGTCTGTGGCAACCCTGCATCAAGCAAGTCTATCGGCACCATTTTCCCAACAGCATTTGCTCACTTCATGTCTCAGTGTCACAGTTTGGTAATTCTCGCAATATTTCCAACCTCTTCATTATATTACTATTATATTTGTTATGGCGCTCTCTGACTCTCTGATCAATGATCTTTGATGTCATTACTGTGGCTTGACTTGCTGAAAGTTCAGACGAAAATTAACATTTTTTAGCAATAAAGTATTTTTAAATTAAGGTGTGTACATTGGTTTTTTTTTTAGACATAATGCTATTGCACACTTAATAGACTACAGGATAGTGTAAACATAAATTTATATGCACTGGGAAACCAAAGAAATTCATATGACTCGCTTTACTGCAATATTTGCTTTATTTGGGTGGTCTGGAACCAAACCCATGTATCTCTGAGGCATGCCTGTACTGGAAATGTGGCTAGTGTAACTAAGAAACTGAATTTTAAATTTTATTTAAATTTAAATTGCTACATGGGACTAGTGGCTATCATATTGAACAGTGCAGATATAGAAAATTTCCATCATTGCAGAAAGTTCTACTGGATTGCCCTGCTCTAGATCTAATTTCCATGTTATAGGAAAGATAGGGAATAGAGGAAAAAGCTAAAAGACACTAATGAGGAAACATGAAGGCAAATCCAGATTACAGGAAATTCTCCCCCAAAATCCTTGCCCCACCCTTTCAAAAACTCAATGCCGTGGGGAAAAAGGTGTGTGCATGTTGGGGGACAGAGAGTACGGTGCCTGAACTAGATTAAAAGAGGCCAAATACAATGTGTGTCAACCAAAGAAATGTGAGTATGAACTAAATAGTAGATTACGTTAGAAAATCACTGTTGATTTTCTTAGGTGTAATCGTGGTACTGTGGCTATGCAAGGGTATGTTCTTTCTCTTCGAGGATGTATGCAGAAGTAAATGTTCAGAGATGAAGTATCACACACTTCAAACAAAAGATACACAGACAGACGGACAGACAGACAGATAAGAGATAGCTAGGCAGGTAAGAGAGGAAGAAAGGGAGGAGAAAGATGGACAGCTGGATAGATGGCAGGTACAATGACAGCTCCCACAACCACACACACCCCAAAGATTCACAGGCCACATCCTAATCCCTGGAACTTGTGGATAGCTTACCTGACGTGGCAAAAAACTTTGCAGATAGGATTAAATTAAGGCTCTTGAGATTGGAAGATTATCCTGAATTACCTGGGCAGCCCCACTGTATTCACGAGGGTCCTTAAAAGTGTAAGAGGGAGGCAGAAGAAGAGAATCAGAGGGGGATGTGACTACGGGAGAATGGTCAGAGAGATGCAACGCTGCTGCTCTGAAGGTGAGGAAACGGGCCACAAATCAAGGAACGTGAGCAGCCTTTAGAAACCGGGAAGGGCAAGGAAACAAATTCTCCTCAAGAGCCTCCAGAAAGAAGGACAGCCCTGCCAACACTTCAGTTTTGGCCCAGTAAGACCTGTGTTGCACTTCTAACCTACAAAACTATAAGATAATAGACTTGTGTTGTGTAAGCCACAAAGTTTGTGGTAATTTGTTACAGGAGAAGAAGAAAACCACTACAGATAAACAGTTGGGAGTGGGGAGAGGAGAAAAAGGGACAGGAGAAAGAAAGGAAAGGGGAGGGGGAGGAAGGGACGGAGGGATAAGGAGAGAGAAAAAGAGAAAGCGGAAAAAGAGGAAGAAGTTGTCAGGCAATACATGCTAGTGTGGTAGTGCTACCACCATCAGTATGCTGCCTCTACCTTCCAGGCTACCTCACAGTCTAAGATGGCTCCTCAAACACGAGCTACCACGCGCTCACTCCAGACAGCAGGAAGGAAGGTGGGGGAACAGAAATGCACAGTCTCAGTCAGCACTCTCTACCCAGCTTTCCTGAAAGTCCAACCCAACACTTTTCTTTACATCTGACATCCAGAACTTACGTATGAAAGGAATGATGAGAAACATTCTGAATAACATCTGAATAACAATACTTTTTTAGCCAAAACTGAAGGTTCTATTCCTAAGAAAAGATGGCAATTAACAACGTCCACAGTTACACATTTATTTTGATGTATACTAGAAAAAAATTCATTGCACATAAAACCCATGATTTCAAGGATATTTTTTTCTTACTATATGGCTAAGAAAAAGAAGTGAATAAATTTAAAGTCAATTTAAGTAAAAAAATTAAGTTAACTACATGTAAAATAAAGAATTTGTCTGGTCTTTGTCCTGGATTCCTAAAAATCTTCAAAAACGCTTGGAATTTCCTGAGTGACATGGAGTACCTTTGTTATACTAATGAGGTGACCCTGGTGGGCCCCCCCCCCCCCCATGGCTTCAGGATGGGCACTGATCACCAAAGAGATCAACTGTGTGATTAAAGGGTTAGGACTCTCAGCTATTTGACCTCTGGGGAGGAGCCTGAAGAATGAGTTCAAACATGCGGCTTAATGATTCAACTGGGCCTACTTAATGAAACAATAAAAACAGTGGACACTGAGGCTCGGTGAGTCTCTTGGTTGGTGAACACATTCACGTGCCAGGAGACTGAAATGTCCTGATTTGATGAGGAGAAGTCACAGAAGTTCTGTATTCCCTCCCAAACATTGCCCTATGAGTCTTCATTGGGCTGTTTCTCCTGATTTGTATCCTTTGTAATAAAACTGTAATCGTAAGTATAGTGCTGTCCTGAGTTCTGTGAGTCATTCTAGCAAATTATCGAACCTGAGGAAGTCAAAGGAACTGACAAGTTTATAGCCAGTTAGTCAGAAGTACAGGTGACCTAGAGACTCCTGAAGTGCAGCTGGCATATGAAATACCAGCAGCTGTGCCCTTTAACTTGTGGGGTCTATGCTAACTCCAAGTAGTTAGCACTGGAATTGAATTGCACTACACCCAGCTGGGGTTAAAACAGAATACCAAAATATAGGTGGCATTCAAATATGGCAAAATATTGTGAAATTGATATAGGTTTATATGAGAAGTGCCTCTGAAGCAAAGGTGAAGAATGTTTCTCTGTGGTTTTTCTCTACAGTTGTGGTTCTCAACATGTGGTTCATGACCCCTTCATGAAGTCACGGGGCCCATCAGGTGATCAGGCCCATCACGGGGCCCATCAGTATTTTTATTTTCATAAAAATACTAAGACATTATTTTCATTTTTCTATTGACATTTGCCCTAAAGGTGCAAAAGCAAAGATGGGTTAAAGTGCTAGAATCCTAGCACCAATCAAGACAGTGGAACCAAACTATGCTAAGAATCACCGTACTCTTCACTGCTATGCATTCACAGTTTAAAAAAAAAAAAGTCACTTTTATTTAAGAATGTCCTTGATGAAAAAGAAAAAAACATTCAGTTTTTAAAAATCTTATTATTGGAGTGCACGTCTTTTCAGTATTCTTGTGTTGAAATGAGTGGTATGAATATACTACTTATGCTGCTACCAAAGTGCAACGGTTGTCTCAATGAAAAAGCACACGTATGATTATGTGGCAAGTTAACCACCACTTTTTGGTGTGGAACATCATTCTTATTTGAAAAAAAAAAAACCTGATAGATAAACACCGATAATTCAGATTTGTGTATGTGGCAGACATTTTCTCAAAAATAAACCAAGTGAGCCTATCACTTCAAGGAAAATACAGATAGTTTCTGGTACCCATGATAAAACTCAAGCTTCCAAGTGAAAATTCAAATTTTCAAAAACTTCTTTTACCATGAACTTAATAGCTTACGATACTTAAAAACTGTTCTGATGAGATTAGCGATACTGACAAATGTCATTTTCTGGTATTGTATAATACGTCAAAACGTGAAAGCTCTGCATTACTCAGTGAAGTAGTATCATCTAAATGACTATCACATGATGTTACACAATCACACATACGAAAAGATCCATTCAAAGTGCAAAACAGAATGATGGCTTTTACTGTAACAAAGTAGGAAAACTCACTACTATGGTTTCCAATTCTAATATTGAAACTAATGTTTACAAAACTACCATTGAGTTTTAGTGTAGTACCAAAGAAGAATATCTACAATTTTCAGAAAAAAATGATGAAAATGCTCCTCTCTCTTATCCAACTACATATGTGTGAGGCCAGGTTTTTTCATACACTTGCTCAAAATAATGTATTTCAACAGAATGAGTGCAGAATGTACTAAAATGCTTCAATACGGAAACAAACAGCATGATTACAAAACGGTAAGAAAAAAAAGAGAAGAAAATCCTGAACAAAAGATTCATGAAATGTCACTTCCTATAATTTGACCATAAGATTAGGGAAATAAATTAATCATTAGCAGCTTTCACTTATCAGGTAAAAGAGCTTCTGGGACAAGAAGTTCACAACAATGTGAAATACTGTTAAAAGATCGGTATACTATTATGGAACAGCAGTAATACCTGGTTACATTTTGCCAAAATGAAACAATAATTCAAACCAATGCAAAGGAAATCAATAGCATCCAGCTATATCGTATTAGGGCCAATGCTAGCATTTGTGGGGCCTGGAACAAGAAAACAAAGACCCAAAGTCTACAGCTTGATTATCTTTTATTCCCACTTCTGATTCCTAGAATGCCCCAGTACACACGTCTCAGCTACATTCCAATGGCCCCACCACCACATGCCAGCACTGTAACAGCTATCTCTTGTCCACCTCTAGCCTGGTGCAGTCTGCCCTCCTGGGGACAATCCAAGGGAAGAGGCTTGCACAGGATCAGGACCACTTGGACAGGGAATTCTGGAATCCTAGGTACCCAGAGCATGATCGAGGAAGGGGAAGACACGGACTCTGGCACAGGGATATAGCATTGCCGGACCAGAGCCACAGTGGGAGCCTTCTAAGGCATGAGCTCTGGGCAAAGTTACCCAGGTCTAGTACCTATGACAAGGCATCCTCAAAACCACCATGACTACAACAAAAAAATAGTCACAATTTACCACCAAAGGGCAAAGACTAGGATGTATAGAATCTATGACAGTTAATCAAAACAAAGCAAAATGTAAAAAGGTACTGATTACAAACAACACATCACTCAATCTCCATTCATATCTAACAGCAATTGCAAAATTCAGGGAGACAACTCAAACTGATACTAAGAACCAGGGTAAAACTAAACGAGCCAAAGACAACATAGAGCTCCTGTGACTGAATTACGATAAAACAATAAGCTAGTCCTAAGGTAACAAGGGTGTTATGCAATAACGCAGACTCTGGCCCAAGAACAGTATAATGCCCACTACAAATCAATTTAACAAAAGAAGTATTATAGAATGAAATTAATGTAATTTGAATAAGAAAAACTAAAATTAATCAACAAAAGATATATCAAGAATAAAAAAGAAACACAATTGAAAATGTGGAAAATCTATAATCAGAAAGAAAGAACAGACCAATTCAACCTGAAAGTCAAAGTCCGCCACCATCTTCACTTCAGTTATCATGCACGTTGCCTTTTCCGAGTATCTCCTTAAAACGCAAATCTGGAGACTGGTTTAAGATGGTGGAGTAGAAGGACGTGCACTCACTCTGGTGAGAGCAGCGAAATCACAACGAACTGCTGAACAATCACTGACAGGAAGGCACTGGAACTCACCAAAAAACATACCCCACATCCAAAGACAAAGGAGAAGCTGCAATGAGACGGTGGGAGGGGTGCAATCACAATAATATCAAATCCCATGACTGCTGGGTGGGCGACTCACAAACTGGAGAACACTTACACCACAGAGGTCCACCCACAGGAGCGAAGGTTCTGAGCCCCACATCAGGCTTCCCAACCTGGGGATCCGGCAACAGGAGGAATTCCCAGAGAATCAGACTTTGTAGGCTAGCAGGATTTGATTGCAGGACTTTGACAGGACTGGGGGAAACAGAGACTCCACTCATGAAGGGCACACACAGGGTAATGGGCGCATTGGGATGCAGCGGGAAGGAGCAGTGATCCCGTAGTAGACTGAGCCAGGCCTGCCTGTTGGTGTTGGAGCGTCTTCTGCAGAGGCAGAGGGGTGGCTGTGGCTCACCGCGGGGGGACAAGGACAGTGCCAGCAGAAGTTCTGGGAAGTACTCCTTGGTGTGAGCTCTCCTGGAGTCCGCCATTAGCCCCACCAAAGAGCCTGCAGGCTCCAGTGCTGAGTCCCATCAGGCCAAACAACCAACAAGGAGGGAACTCAGACCCACCCATCAGCAGAAAAGCAGATTAAAGTTTTACTAAGCTCTGCCCAACAGACCAACACCCAGACCTACCTACCACCAGTCCCTCCCATCAGGAAGCTTGAACAAGCCTCTTAGATGGCCTCATACACCAGAGGGCAGACAGCAGAAGCAAGAAAAACTACAATACTGCAGCCTGTGGAACAAAAACCACATTCACAAAAAGACAAACAAAATGAAAAGGCAGAGGACTATGTACCACATGAAGGAACAAGATAAAACCCCAGAAAAACAACTAAATGAAGTGGAGATAGGCACCTTCCAGAAAAAGAATTCAGATAAATGATAGTCAAGATGATCGACCTCAGAAAAAGAATGGAGGCAAAGATCGAGAAGATGCAAGAAATGTTTAACAAAGACCTAGAAGAATTAAAGAACAAACACCTAGAAGAATTAAAGAACAAAAAAACAGAGATGAACAATATAATAACTGAAATGAACACTACACTAGAAGGAATCAAAAGCAGAATAACTGAGGCAGAAGAACGGATAAGTGACCTGGAAGACAGAATGGTGGAATTCACTGCCGAGGAACAGAATAAAGAAAACAGAATGAAAAGAAATGAAAACAGTCTAAGAGACCTCTGGGACATTTAATGCACCAACATTTGCATTATAGGGGTCCCAGAAGGAGAAGAGAGAGAGAAAGGACCCAAGAAAATATTTGAAGAGATTATAGTCAAAAACTTCCTTAAAATGGGAAAGGAAATAGCCACTCAAGTACAGGAAGTGCAGAGAGTCCCATACAGGATAAACCCAAGGAGAAACACGCCAAGACAAACAGTAATCAAACTGACAAAAATTAAAGACGAAGAAAAATTATTACAAGCAACAAGGGAAAAACGACGAATAACATACAAGGGAACTCCCATAAGGTTAACAGCTGATTTCTCAGCAGAAACTCTACAAGACAGAAGGGAGTGACAAGATATATTTAAAGTGATGAAAAGGAAGAACCTACAACCAAGATTATTCTAGCCAGCAAGGATCTCATCCAGATTCGACGGAGAAATCAAAAGCTTTACAGACAAGCAAAAGCTAAGAGAGTTCAGCACCACCAAACCAGCTCTACAACAAATGCTAAAGGAACTTCTCTAAGTGGGAAACACAAGAGAAGAAAAGGACCTAAAAAAACAAACCCAAAACAATTAAGAAAAGAGTAATAGGAACATACACCTCGATAATTACCTTAAATATGAGTGGATTAAATGCTCCAAGCAAAAGACACAGGCTCACTGAATGGATACAAAAATAAGACTCATATATGCTGTCTACAAGAGACCCACTTCAGACCTAGGGACACATACAGACTGAAAGTGAGGGGATGGAAAAAGATATTCCATGCAAATGGAAATCAAAAGAAAGCTAGAGTAGCAACACTCATATGAGATAAGATAGACTTTAAAACAAAGAACATTACAAGAGACAAGGAAGGACACTACATAATGATCAAGGGATCCATCCAAGAAGAAGATATAACAATTATAAATATATATGCACCCAACATAGGAGCACCTCAATACATAAAGCGAATGCTAACAGCTATAAAAGAGGAAATCTGCAGTAACACAGTAACAGTGGGGGACTTTAACACCTCACTTACACCAACTGACAGATCATCCACACAGAAAATTAATAAGGAAACACAAGCTTTAAGTGACACAATAGACCAGATAGATTTAATTGATATTTATAGGACATTCCATCCGAAAACAGCAGATTACACTTTCTTCTCAAGTGCACAGGGAACATTCTCCAGGACAGATCACATCTAGGGTCACAAATCAAGCCTCAGTAAATTTAAGAAAACTGAAATCATAACAAGCATGTTTTCCAACCACAACACTATGAAATTAGAAAAAAATTACAGAGAAAAAGATGTAGAAAACACAAACACATGGAGGCTAAACAATACGTTACTAAATTTCCAACAGATCACCGAAGAAATCAAAGAGAAAATCCAAAAATACCTAGAGACAAATGACCATGAAAACATGATTGATCCAAAAGCTATGGGATGCAGCAAAAGCAATTCTAAGAGGGAAGTTTATAGCTATACAATCCTACCTCAAGAAACAAGAAACATCTCAAATAAACAACCTAACCTTACACCTAACGGAACTAGAGAAAGAACATACAAAACCCAAAGTTAGTAGAAGGAAAGAAATCATAAAGATCAGAGCAGTAATAAATGAAACAGAAACAAAGAAAACAACAGCAAAGATCAATAAAACTAAAAGCTGGTTCTTTGAGAAGATAAACAAAATTGAAAAACCATTAGCCAGACTCACCAAGAAAAAGAGGGAGAGAACTCAAATCAATAAAATTAGAAATGAAACAGGGAAGTTACAATGGACAACGCTGAAATACAAAGCATCATAAGAGACTACTACAAGCAAATCTATGCCAATAAAATGGACAACCTGGAAGAAATGGACAAATTCGTAGAAAGGTATCACCTTCCAAGACTGAACCAGGAAGAAATAGAAAATATGAACAGACCAATCACAAGGAATGAAATTGAAACTGTGATTAAAGATCTTTCAACAAACAAAAGTCCAGGACCAGATGGCTTCACAGGAGAATTCTATCAAACATTTAGTGAAGAGCTAACACCCATCCTTCTCAAACTCTTCCCAAAAACTGCAGAGGTAGGAACACTCCCAAACTCATTCTACAAAGCCACCATCACCCTGATACCAAAAGCAGACAAAGATATCATACACAGAACAAGAAAATTACAGACCAATATCACTGATGAATATAGATGAAAAACTCTGCAACAAAATACTAGCAAACAGAATCCAACAGCACATTTAAAGGATCATACACCATGATCCAGTGGGCTTTATCCCAGGGATGCAAGGATTCTTCAATATACACAATCAATGTGATACACCATATTAACTGAAGAATAAAAACCATATGATCATCTCAACAGATGTAGGAAAAGCTTTTGATAAAATTCAACACCCATTTATAATAAAACTCTCCAGAAAGTGGGCATAGAGAGAACCTATCTCAACATAATAAAGGTCACATATGACAAACCCACAGCAAACATCATTCTCAATGTTGAAAAACTGAAAGCACTTCCTCTAAGATCAGGAACAAGACAAGGATGTCCACTCTCGCCACTACTATTCAACATAGTTTTGGAAGTCCTAGCCACGGCAATCAGAGAAGAAAAAGAGAGGGTTCATGCCAAGGAGTACTTCCCAGAACTTCTGCCACTGTCCTTGTCCCCACAGTGAGCCACAGACACCCCCTTCCTCTGCAGGAGACCCTCCCAAAACTAGCAGGGGGACCTTCAAGAGGGCGGAGGAGTAGGACGTGGAGATCACCTTCCTCCCCACAAGTACATCACAAATACACCGACACGTGGAACAACTCCTACAGAACACCTACTGAATGCTGGCAGAAGACCTTAGACTTCCCAAAAGGCAAGAAACTCCCCACATACCTAGGTAGGGCAAAAGAGAAATAAAAAAAGAGATAGAAGAATAGGGATGGGACCTGCCCCTCTGGGAGGGAGCTGTGAAGGAGGAAAAGTTTCCACACACTAGGAGGCCCCTTCACTGGCGGAGATGAGGAGGTGGGAGGGAAGGAAGCTTCAGAGCATGGAGGAGAGCTCAGCAACAGTGGCGCACAGGGCAAACTGGAGAGATTCCTGCAGAGAGGATCGCTGCCGACCACCACTCACCAGGACCACCACTCACCAGGACCACCACTCACCAGCCTGAGAGGCTTGTCTGCTCACCTGCTGGGGCAGGTGGGGGCTGGGAGCTGAGGCTCCGACTTCAGAGGTCAGATCCCAGGGAGAGGACTGGGGTTTGCTGCGTGAACACAGCCTGAAGGGGGCTAGTGCGCCACAGCTAGCCAGGAGGGAGTCCGGGAAGAAGTCTGGACCTGCCTAAGAGGCAAGAGACCATTGTTTCAGGGTGCGCGAGGGGAGGGGATTCAGAGCAACGCCTAAAAGAGCTCTAGACACGGGGGCGAGCCGCGGCTACCAGTGCAGGACACCAGAGATAGGCATGAAACACTAACAATGCTGCTGCAGCCACCAAGAAGCCTGTGTGCAAGCACAGGTCACTATCCACACCTCTCCTCCTGGAGCCTGTGCAGCCTGCCGCCGCCAGGATCCTGGGATCAAGGGACAACTTTCCTGGGAGAACACACGTTGCGCCTCAGGCTGGTGCAATGTCACGCTGGCCTCTGCCTCTGCAGGCTCGCCCCGCATTCTGCACCCCTCCCTTCCCCTGGCCTGAGTGAGCCAGAGTCCCCTAATCAGCTACTTTAACCCCGTCCTGTCCGGGCAGGGAACAGACACCCTCAGGTGACCTAATGCAGAGGCGAGGCCAAATCCAAAGCTGAATCCCACGAGCTGTGTGAACAAAGAACAGAAAGGGAAATTTCTCCCAGCAGCCTCAGGAGCAGTGGATTAAATCGCCACAATCAACTTGATGTACCTGCACCTGTGGATTACCTGAAAAGACAATGAATCATCCCAAAATTGAGGCGGTGGACTTTGGGAGCAATTGTAGACTTGGGTTTGCTTTCTGCATCTAATCTGTTCCTGGTTTTATGTTTATCTTAGTGTAGTATTTAGAATTTATTATCACTGGTAGATTTGTTTCTTGATTGGGTTGCTCCCTCCTTTTTTAAATATATATATGTATATATACATTTTTTTTTCCTTCTTCTCTTTTTGTGAGTGTGTATGTGTATGCTTCTTTGTGTGATTTGGTCTGTACAGCTCTGCTTTTACCATTTGTCCTAGGGTTCTGTCTGTCCGGTTTTTTGGGGTTTTTTTTTTTTTGGTATAGTTTTTAGCACTTCTTATCACTGGTGGATTTGCTTTTTGGTTTGGTTGCTCTCTTCTATCTTTTTTATTTTATTACTTTTTACTTTGTAATTTTTAATAATCTAAAAAAATTTTTAATCTTAATAAATTTATTTCTTTCCTTCCTCCCTCCCTCCCTCGCTCCCTCCCTCCCTCCTTCCTTCCTTCTTTCCTTCCTTCCTTCCTTCCTTCCTTCCTTTCAGGACATTGGTCCACCAGAGACCTCCCTGCTCCATGTGATATCAAACGGCGAAAGCTCTCCCAGAGATCGCCATCTCAATGATGAGAGCCAGCCCCACTCAACAACAAGCAAGCTAGAGTGCTGGACACCCCATGCCAAACAACTAGCAAGACAGGAACACAACCCCACCCATTAGCAGAGAGGTTGCCTAAAATCATAATAAGGTCACAGACAACCCAAAACACACCACCGGACACGGTCCTGTCCAACGGAAAGACAAGATCCAGCCTCATCCACCAGAACACAGGCACCAGTCCCCTCCACCAGGAAGCCTACACAACCCACTGAACCAACCTTAGCCACTGGGGACAGATGCCAAAAACAACAGGAACAACGAACCTGCAGCCTGCGAAAAGGAGACCCCAAACACAGTAAGTTAAGCAAAATGAGAAGACAGAGAAACACTCAGCAGATGAAGGAGCAAGGTAAAAAAACCCCAGACCAAACAAATGAAGAGGAAATAGGCAGTCTACCTGAAAAAGAATTCAGAACAATCATAGCAAAGATGATACAAAATCTTGGAAATAGAATGGAGAAAATACAAGAAACATTTACGAAGGACCTAGAAGAACTAAAGAGCAAACAAATAATGAAGAACAACATAATAAATGAAATTTAAAATTCTCTAGAAGGAATCAATAGCAGAATAACTGAGGCAGAAGAATGGATAAGTGATCTGGAAGATAAAACAGTGGAAATAACTACCAAAGAGCAGAATAAAGAAAAAAGAATGAAAAGAATTGAGGACAGTCTCAGACACCTCTGGGACAACAATAAACACACCAACATTCAAATTATAGGGGTCCCAGAAGAAGAAGAGGAAAAAAAAAGGGACTGAGAAAATATTTGAAGAGATTAAAGTTGAAAACTTCCCTAATATGGGAAAGGAAATAGTCAATCAAGTCCAGGAAGTGCAGAGTCCCATACAGGATAAATCCAAAGAGAAACATGCCAAGAAAAGAAAAAGAAATAAAAGGAATACAAATCAGAAAAGAAGAAGTAAAACTGTCACTGTTTGCAGGTGGAATAAACCTACCTAAGGAGGTAAAACACCTGTACTCAGAAAACTATAAGACACTGATGAAAGAATGCAAAGATGATACAGATGGAGAGATATGCCATGCTCATTGCAAATCAAAACTACAATGAGGTATCACCTCACACCGGTTAGAATAGGCATCATCAGAAAATTTATAAACAACAAATGCTGGAGAAGGTGTGGAGAAAGGGGAACCCTCTTGCACTGTTGTTGGGAATGTAAATGGATACAGCCGCTCTGGAGAACAGTACGGAGGTTCCTTAAAAAACTAAAAATAGAAGTACCATATGACCCAGCAATCCCACTACTGGGCATATACCCTGAGAAAACCATAATTAAAAAAGACACATGCACCCCAGTGTTCACTGCAGCCCTATTTACAATAGCCAGGTCATGGAAGCAACCTAAGTGTCCATCGACAGATGAACAGATAAAGAAGATGTGGTACATATATAAAATGGAATATTATCCATAAAAAGGAACGAAATTGGGTTATTTTTAGAGATGTGGATGGACCTAGAGACTGTCATACAGAGTGAAGTAAGTCAGAAAGAGGAAAACAAGTATCGTATATTAACGCATATATGTGGAATCTAGAAAGATGGTACAGACGAACCCGTTTGCAAGGCAGATATAAAGACACAGATGTAGAGAACAAATGTGTGGACACCAAGGTGGGGGAAAGCGGGGTGGAGGTGTGGGATGAATTGGGAGACTGGGATTGACATATAAACACTAATATGTATGAAATAAGTAACGAATAAGAACCTGCTGTATAAAAATAAAATACAATTCAAAAACCAAAAAAGAGAAAGAAAACCAGATCTCAGGAATTTAACTTGATATTTAGGAATTAATGGTAAATTTTAGAGAAAAGAAAATCTGTCAGCTCAGCCCCTCAACCTTGCCTAGAGAAGAGAGTGACTTAATCTGCTGCCTTGGTCAAACATGTGAGCCAAATAAATAAATTTAAATCATCAGATTCAACCAAAACTTAGTGAAAATGATAAAAAATATTCATGTATTTGTTTCTGACTCCACATTCTTTAAGGAAACTTTGGCCAGTGGGTCTCAACACTGGGTTTTAAAATTTTCTGATACCCTGGACCCAGCCCAAAGAATCTGATCTGGAGGGGCCCTACATATATTTTTTAAACTCCCCAGATGAGTCTAAGATATAGCCACGGTCTAAAGTCACTGTATGAAGTAAACAGTATCTATTTCCAAACCCCCACTACTCTCAGCACAACTTAGGGGTTAGCATGAAAAACATACCATTTTTAGAGACTGAGAATTCATAAATAAAGGAAGGAAAAAAACTATGAAAACTCACTAATTCAGGGGCCAGCACCAGGCAACAACATCCAAACTACTTCCTTTCCTAAATATATAGATAGATAGATAGATAGATAGTCAGATATATACATTTGTATTTTATATTTTTTATATTTTACCTAAAATTCCATCAACTAGAAAGGCACTGCCATTTAAAAACTATGTGTAACTTCTGCTTCCAGGAAGATGGGGTAGATATACCTTCTCTATTCCATCCATTAAGTACAACTAAAAACCATGGACATTATGCATTAAAAAAACATAAAAAGACTTCAAAAGGTGGAGAGAAAGTAGACAAGCTAGGGACCTTGAGAACCAAGGAGTATCAGTGGTGAGTTCCCAAGTTTTCTATTTTCCTCATTTGTCCCAGACACAGAATATGCCAAAGTCAACAACCAGGAAAAGCCAATAAGTACAAACAAAACACCAGGAAAGGAGCAGCCTAGCAAGAAAAAAAAACTTTAGAGAACCCCTACTCTACTTCAGCCAAATATTCCAGAAAAACAAAAACAAAACCAAAAAACTGTAGTCTTATTCTACCCATGCCAGAAAGGCTGACTAGGCAATCGAAACTTTGACCCTCATGAGACTGTAATGAGGAATCACAATACTCCCACCATGGAAGTGTGTCACGGAAGTCCAAGTAAGAAGCCAGGACTTTAACCACTCTGGAGGGTATCAAGACAGTTCCACTATCCTTTCAGCGGTGTCAATGGAGACCATATAGAGCCTAGACCTCTAACCAAACCTGGCAGTTATGAGGTGCCCATGCCTCCTAACAGCTGAGGAAGTATAGAGGATAATCAAGACTTTCACTACCACCCAGCAATAATGAAGCCAGCCCCAATACAATGGAGACTACATGGGGCATTAGAACCTCCAGCCTCCCCCAGCAGCAGTGAGGAGCCCTCCCAACTGTGGGTGTCAACAGAGGCTGAAAAGGGAACCTGGACTTGAAATTGCCCTGCAGGAGTGGCATCACAAAAATTCAACTAAAATACAATGTTTAAGTAAGATCCAGAGTTTCAGAACATAATTTTTTTTATGTCCAGTTTTCAATCAAAACTACTCACCATACCAATAAACAAGGAGATCACAAACTCAAAAAAAGATAATTGATACATGTCAACAATTTAAAGGACAGAGATGTCAAAATTATTTGACAAATATTTTAAAGCAGTCATGAATTTGAAAATGGTTGGAACAAATGTAAAAATAGAAAGGCTCAGCAAAGAAACACAAGACATAAAGGAGAACCAAATGAAAATTTTACAACTGAAAAGTATAAAAACCGAAACAAAAGCCTCAGTTGATGAAAAACAGAGAGAGACAGAAGAAAAAAAAATATTAATGTGTACTATTAATTCCCCTTTCAGCAGTGCTTTGACTGTCCTCAAATGTTGATACTGTATATTAATTTGGTATTATAATAGTCTTAATACACTTTTACCCTTAACATTAACGTGGAAATAGTCTATCAAACTACAAAATAGAAAAGTAGTCAGTGTTAATCTCCAAAATTTCAAAACCTGTTCTGTTCCCCATTTGCAAGTCAAAAGTATCACTTCTACAGCATTTAGATTGTGACCTATTTTACAATAATAATAATAACAATCTAACACAATAGTGGTGACGGTGGTGGTGAGCAGCAGTATGTTTAATGCTGAAAGAAAGAACCAGTGGTGAAGAAATCAAAAGGAAAAAGTAGAGAAGAGAAGGGGAAAATATAAAAGGAAGAAGGAAGGGAAAGAAAGTTGCAGATATTTACTGTTATGGACTGAACTGTGTCCCCCTCCCCCAAATTCATGTTGAAGCCCTAACCCCCAGTACCTCAGGATGTGACTATATTGGAGATAGAGCCTTTACAGAGGTAATTAAGGTTAAATTAGGTCATAAGCATGAGATCCTAATCCAATATGACTGGTATTCATGTAAGAAGAGGAACAGACACTAAGGATGTGCACACACAGAAAAAAGGCCATGTGAGGACTCAGTGAGAAGGCAAACCAAGAAGAAAAGCCTCATGAGAAACCAAGCCTGCCCTTGAGTTTGGACTTCCAACTTCCAGAACTGTGAGAAATTTCTGTTGTTTAAGCCGCCCACCCACTCTGCAGTATTTTGTTATAGCAGCTGGACCAGACTAATACATTGTGAGGCAGAAATAGTCAACAGCTAACAGTGTCTAGTTTCCTCTGAGCTAGAAGACAAGATCAGCCCAAAGTGAGGAAAGTTGTGCTGAGCTAAAAGGATTTTGCAATTGACTCTGAAAGGAATGGGGGTGGTGGGGGGAGATACATGAAAGGACTGCCAACAGTCAAGTTCAGATTACAGATCACAGTTTTGCTGGCACCAGTCTTTTACAGTTACAGACATCCCTTGGTATCTGAGGAGGACTGGTTCCAGGACCCCCAATGATACCAAAATACGCAGATGATCAAGACCCTCATATAAAATGGTATAGCGTCTGCATATAACCTATGCACATCATCTCAAACACTTTAAATCATCTCTAGACTACCTATAACAACTAATGCAATGTCAGTGCTATGTAAATAACTGCCAATGTGCAGCAAGTTCAATTTTTGCTTTCTGGAACTTTTCTGGAATTTTTTTTCTTGAATACTTTTGATCTGCAGTTGGTGAATCCAGCAGATGCGGAACCCATAGGTACAGAGAGCCAACTGTACACAACTGCAGTTTAGCAGCCTGGCTAGGAGGAACCTGGTACAGTGGGGAAAGAAAGTATGGCTTTTAAGATTATATAAGTCTGAGGGACTTCCCTGGTGGTGCAGTGGGTAAGACTCCAACCTCCCAACACAGAGGGCCCGGGTTTGATGCCTGGTCAGGGAACTAGATCCCACATGCATGCTGCAACTAAGGATAGCATGCCACAACTAAGAGTCTGCATGCCACAACTAAGGGTCCACGTGCCTCAACTAAGAAGCCCACATGCCACAACTAAAGATCCCGTGTGCTGCAATGAAGATCTTGCATGCCACAACTAAGACCTGGCGCAGCCAAAATAAAATAAATAGATAAATATTTTTTAAAAAAGATTATATAAGTCTGAGTGAGAACACAGATCTACTAGTATAGCTGTGCCTTTGGTTAGTTATCTACAGTTATTATAATAATAATAATAGCTATATAGAGCACTAATAACAATATCTACCCCTTTTGTAATTGTGAAAACTGTTAAGAATATATATAAAATTACCTAACATAGGGTCTGTCACATAGCAAGCACTTAATAAGTCATAGCTACTATACTACTGAATTGATCTAGAGTTGGTACATCACTTGGGAAGTACAGCAAAAAAAGAGAGGGAAACCAAGGATGTCAAAAGAAAGTGGATCAACCGATGGGGCAGTCTTGGCTAAATAGAAGAGGGAAGTGAATCCATAAGGAAACTGATGGGCTGGAAAATGAGAGGAAAAATAAAGTAAATGGCCTGAGGCTGAAGACCAGTTGAATTTTAAGCCAAGGAAGTGAAAAGATGGAAAGATTGGAAATGAGAATCAAAACTCAGAAGATGATACTGTAAATCAGCAGTTTCTTCTCATATGTAACACAAAAGGGAAACATGAAATAAAACCAAACTGGGGGTTTCCTGGTGGCGCAGTGGTTAAGAATCTGCCTGCAAATGCAGGGGACAAGGGTTCAAGCCCTGGTCCAGGAATATCCCACATGAAGCGGAGCAACTGAGCCCGTGTGCCACAACTACTGAGCCTGCACTCTAGAGCCCGCGAGCCACAACTACTGAGCCCATGTGCCACAACTACTGAAGCCCGTACACCTAGAGCCTGTGGTCCGCAACAGGAGAAGCCACTGCAATGAGAAGCCTGCACACCGCAACGAAGATCAGCCCTGCTCGCCACAATTAGAGAAAGCCCGTGCACAGCAACAAACACCCAACACAGCCAAAAATAAGTAAATTAATTTATTAAAAAAAAAAAAAAAGAAAACCAAACTATATTGTACTGGCTTTGCCACTAGCAAACACTGTTATCGTTAGGCAAGTCACTTAAAACCGTTAGTAATAAATGATTACAAATACTCCCTTCTTTTCCCATGGAGACCTCCTTTTAAGTACCTCCCCTTAAGAAGAAGCCCATCATTCCTCTAACTTACCTCAAGAAGACAACAGACCACAGAAAAAACATCCACAGCAGCTAGGAATGCTACACTAACCTAAGGGCACTTTTCAGGAGTGCAGGCCTGCATGGGATGCCAATGTGGCAGACTTAAGACAGTAAGAGGAGCGTGATGGCAGGAAACTATCTACCCTGAAAACACTGGTCCAGACCCCGCTCCTAGGTCAAGGGTATTTTATTAATAGGACCCTTCAGCCTTACTTATTTCCTATTAGACGTGGAGAAAGTGGACCTACAACATAAAAGCCTTACAAGAAGCCTCAATATTGATATAAAGTAAGAAAATACTACGGACAGAACTATATGAAGAAGTGACTACAGGAAGAGATGCCATTAAATAAAAGAAAAAGTATCACTAAAAGAGAGAAACACTCGCTACAAAAAAAAAGTGGGGGAGTATTACAACTACACAGCTAAACACCTTAGAACAGGGATCAGCAAAACTCTGGTTCACAGGCCAAATCTGGCCAGTCACCTGTTTTGATAAATGAAGTTACACTGGAACATAGCCATGCTCACTCTTTCATATACTGTCTATGGCTGCAGAGTTGAGTTGAGTGTTTTAACTACAATGGCAGAGTTGAGTGGTTACATATGACCTGCAAAGACTAAAATAATTACTATCTGGCCCTTTACAAGAAAAGGATCCTTTCTTAGGGGGACAGGGAGTAAGGTGAGGACTAAGATGAGGACACAGGATTTGGCCATTAGTGATCCCTGGTAAATATGAAGAAACAAACTAAAAGGAATTTAAAAGAAAACGTATGCATATTAATAAAGAGGCAATGAGCATAAGCTATTGTTTCAAGCAGTTTAGCTAGTAGGAAAAGACAAAGACCACACAGGAGCCTATGGGGACAAAGTTTTTCTTGCTCTCACCAATCCTTCTCCTCCAGGAGTCCCAGTCTCTCTTTCACCACCACCCAAACAGCCTCCTAAACTGGAAACTTCAGTCATTTTGGTCACCAAATCCAGGTGATTCTAACTCCCAAATGTCTTTTGTATCCTCAGTTCCAGGCACAATGCTTAGTATACAGCGGGTGCTCGATAAATGTTTGTTGAATAAAAGAATGTAAGAGAACAAAATGTAATAAGAAAAGATTAAGAAAACAGAAGAAGGTTCTGTCCCAGCTTTACCCTTAAATGGCTATGTGGCTTGGACTCAAGTCTTAAGAGTCTTCATCATAATGGGACTTCCCTAGCAGTCCAGTGGTTAAGACTCCGTGCTTCCAATGCAGGGGGCGAGGGTTCCATCCCTGGTCAGGGAACTAAGATCTCACATGCCGCGTGGCACGGCCACAAAAACGAAAACAAACAGAGAGTCTTCATCATAGAGATGATAGTAGTGTCATTTTGTTATGTTTTTAAACCCATCCAATTTCCTTTACTAGTCATTATATAACAGATTGACACATAATTCACATACCATACAAAATATGGCATACATCCACAATGTGACCACTTCTCAATACCTCTAACTTTACCACCCTGATCCAAGCCAGCATCATCTCATACCTGGACTACCAAAGAACTAACCTCCATCACTGTTCACTTTGCTTCTATCCTTGCTCTGCTACAATCCCTTCTCAAGAAAGAAGAATATACCTTTTAAATCCTATGTCAGACCACATCAGTCGTCTGCTCAAAATCTTCCAATGGATTCCTATCTCACTCCCAGTAAAAGCAAAAGAGTTCATCATGGTTTATTAAGGCTCTAAGTGAACTGGTCCTCTACTACCTTTCTGACCTCATCTCCTGCTTCTCTCCCCTTCTTATCCAGCTCTAGCCATATAAATCTCCACAATGCTCCTTAAACACCAGACACATTGCCACATCAGTTTCCTCTAACTAGAATACTCTTTTGCCAGAAATCTGCATGGCTCATTTGCTTACCTCCTTTAGATCTCTACTAAAAGTCACCTTATCAGACAGGCCTTTCTTGACCATCTTATATATATTATCACAAGCACCTTTGTCATTCTGTATTCCCTCTTATCCTGCTTTATTTTTCTTGCATAGCAGTTACCAGCACCTGATATGTTTACTTTTTTTGTGTGTAATTTATTTTCTCTCCCCACTATAATGTAAGTACCTAAAAGCCTGGAAGATTGTTTCATTCACTCCTATATCCCAGGGCCTAAAACAGTGTCACAGAAGGCATTCAATAAATATTGGATGAATTAATATATAGCAGTCTCTTTCAGCTTCATTAAGATTTTTAATTTCCAAAAAAGAGGGATTTAGATGTAATGACCCATAAGACACCTGTACAGCTTTAAAATCTATAAATCTAGCAAAAAAACGGAACAGGATAACTAATGGTAATGTATAAAAATGTAAGCTGGCCTTCTCAGAAAAGGAAGATTTGACAGTAAATGATTAACCACCAAAAGAATAAAGTATATGAGAGGTACTTCCAAATAAACATGTGAAAAACTTTATAATAAAACTATATAATAAAGCACAGAGAACAAGACTATCTTGCCAAGATTTGCTATCATTGGCAAAAATCCATATTAAACTCAGCTTCCCCAATTCCAGATACAAATGGAATTGTGAATTTGGCAACTCACTGGAGAGAGACTGAAGTACAATCTGGGTTCACATTAAAGTTACCTCATTCTTCTCAACTTAGATCTGACCCAGAGGAAAATTTTTAACAGATTGTGTTGGACTAGTGCCACACTATACTCAGTAAAGTTCAAAATTAGCATTTTAGATGCTACCTTAAAGGAGTTCTATTTTGTTTCCCCAAAACTAAAGTGGACTAAAAATAAAATATGATGAATTATGAGTATAAAAGGTATTATTTAAAGAAACATTTTGTCAAAGAAAAAGCAAATTATAACAGCAGTCCTTCCCTCTTATTTCTTTTGATTTCATTCATGCAGTGTCTCACCCAGGGCTGAACACATGGTAGCACTCAAGCTGTTAACTGATAAGAAAGAAATAATGCTCTTCTTTCCTTTCAAGGTTTATCCAGATTTAGTGACATACAATATAGACATGTCCACCTCAACCTTCCTAGTTATTAAAAAATGTACATAAAAATTATGTATTTGAAATTGATATATATGCATTAACCATTTGTTTTATACCTACTATGTCACAAAGCACTGCTTTAGACACTGAACACATAAAATAGAAGTCACACAAACTGCTCTCAGTAAATGTATAATCTGGTGAAAAAGTCAGACAAATTATAATAGATTGTAATAAATTCTATGATCTTAAGGTACACAGGGTGCTAAGAAAGCCCAGAGGAAAGGTTCCCAGGCTAGACTGTAGAGAAGACAGATGGGAGAAAAAAATGCAGGCACAGTGAAGTAACACTGAACAGAGGACAGCAGTAAGAACCTAAAATATCTACAAATGGCTAAAGGAAAGGGGCTATCACATGAATAAAGAGGTAGGCAGAGCCCAAGGCTTTGTATAACACCCTTAAGAGTCTGGCTCTTAATCTAAAGATAAACGAAAGAAACTGCTTTTTAATGGGAGGATTGTAAGTAAGGAAGTAATACGATCTGTGTTTCATTTTAGAATGATCAGTCTAGCAGCATCATGAAGGAAACTTGGGAAAGGGGGAGTGAAACGGAACACTATTACAACAGTTAGGAGACTGTTGCAGAAATCCAGAAGAAAAATGATGAGGTCTGAAATGAGGAAATAAAGATGTAGATGGAAAGAAGGGGATATATTTAAGTGATATTAAGTAACATGAATGAATAACGGTGAATAATGAGAACTTAAATTAGCTCAGTGGCAGAGAATCTGGACAGGAAGGAAAGAAATTTCACGAAGTTTAGGAGGCCGCATCAATAGGACTTGGTGATTGATTAACAGTGGAAGACTGGACAGTGGGAGAACAGATTTTCAAACTGGCAACTGGTTAGATAGTAGTATCATTAACCAAGACAGAAAATACAAAGGTAAAACAAGTCTGATGAGGAAACACATTTGGAGATTTGGATTTGAAGTGTCTCATGACAGTATAGAAAAGATAATTATCTGTATATAATGAGAAACGAGTCTAAAGAAAAGAGGAGATTTAAGAAGGAAATGGTTACCAATGCCAACTAGAAGTAAAACTGTGAACAATTTCAGTAGAATGGTGGAGAAGAAACAGGCAAAGTTTGTCCAGTGGTAAATGGGAAGGAAGTGAGGAAATTAAGGCAGCAAGTATCCCTCCATCATTTTATACATGGCTCTGAGAGGAAGGAGGAAGACAGGGCAGCAAGTGGAGAAGAGTAGGAGCCCCAAGGAAACTTGTTTGTTTCTTAAAATGAGAAGAACCCGAGCCTGTAAAGTTCCATAACAGAGAGGAGATAAGTGATGGGAGGAGGCTGGAAGACAAGAAGGAAAGGAACATGCCCTTCTATCAATACTAAAACCAGAAAAAAGAGAATGAGCCCTTAAAGTTCAGGCACGTAATAGCCATTTAACCAATATATTGTTTTAATGACAAACATCCTGTGCTTAGGCTATCTTAGCACTATTAAAAAATTTTTTTGTTATTTTTATACATTTACATGTTATATGTAATAATAATTGTTATTAGTATTATATCTACCATATATAGACAATGTGCATGGCAAGTAGCTTTACAAAAAATATTTCTTTTACTCTTCCCAAAAACCCAGTGAGGGATTATTACTCCATTTTATATAGCAGAAGACTAAAGCACAGGGAGATTAAATACCTTGCCCTAATAAAGGACAGAATTAGAAATTAAACCCTGACAGTGTAGTTCCAAAGCTGGTGTTCTTAACTATCAAGCTACGTTACCACCCTACAGATAACATAGAGTATTTTTGGTTCACTAAATTAATCTGAAGACAACATATTTCCTATCAGAAAATATTTCTAATTTCAGAACGAAAGTAAGAGAAAACTGGAGTTTACTGATCAGAAACGTGCTAAACTACATTTAATACATTAAATGAGAAAAACTAAAGAATTAACAGTATATTATTAAAAACATCTTACTCTTTATCTAACATCACTAAACAGTTTTTCATCTGTATAAATACACACATAAAACAATGGTTCTTTTAAATTTTACCATGGATCAGAATTCCTTGGACGTCATGTTGAAGTGAAGATTGCTGAACCCCACGCAGAGAGATTCAGATTCCACAGACCTGGGTGAGGCTCAAGAATTTGCACTTCTAACAAGTGTTCAGAAGATGCTGATGCCGCTGGTCTAGGACCACATTTTAAGAATTACTACCTTACAATAACTCTATAAGACTTAAGTGAGATGAATGCAAAAACACTGCATATGGTAAGCAGCCAATAAGTGGTATCTGCAATTATTATTATTATTAATAATAAATATGATGAGGATGACCATTACCATTATCTGCACAATTTCTTATATTTTTATATCAATTTTACTCAGAGACAATACAAAACTGACATATCATTTTAAGATCACAATAATCTGCTTGCCAGCTCTATCTGCCTCTGGTATCTTTCCTCTATACTGCTTGCAAAACAGCCTTTCTAAAATGTAAATCTGCATATCAGGTCCTACTTCAAACCAGTCTTTCCCCATCACTAACAAAATAAAGTACAAACTTCTTGGCATGGCTTACAGATAGCTCCCTTTGCCCATGAGCCACTGCCTAACACTCATCTTTTTTTTTTTTTTTGCGTTACGTGGGCCTCTCACTGTTGTGGCCTCTCCCCTTGCGGAGCACAGGCTCCGGACGCGCAGGCTCAGTGGCCATGGCTCACGGGCCCAGCCGCTCCGCGGCATGTGGGATCTTCCCGGACCAGGGCACGAACCTGTGTCCCCTGCATCAGCAGGCGGACTCTCAACCACTGCGTCACCAGGGAAGCCCAACACTCATCTTTTAATATCCTATTAGAACCTTACCTATTCTTTGAAGGTTTCATAATACAACTCTCTCTAATAAAGCCATATATTCCTTCCATGATTCTGAAGTACCTCTAAAATAATAAGAAAGAGAACAATAGTAATATCAATCCACATTTGTGGGGCACTTCCCAAGGATTTTACATGAATTATTTCATTTAATCCTCATAACAGCTCCAAATAAAGACTATAATTATTCTCATTTTACATATGGAAAAAAAACGAGATATGGAAAGCTTAAATTTGCCTTAGGTGATAAAACCAGAAAGTAGAACAGCCAGGATTCTACCATTGCAATTATACTAATCTGATAGTTACTAGATTATTGAGTAATTGAGTATTGCTCAGATAATAGATTTTTGTAAAAACTAATCTAAATAATGTCCTTATTCATTTTTACATTATTTAACTAATTCTACTGCCTATCATATGCCAGGCATTGTTTTAGGCACTGAGGAATACCAGATTTAAAAAAAGGGAAGATCCAGTGCCTGCTCCCTTGAGACACACAATCTGGTAGGGAAGACAAACACTGAACAAACAAACAAAAACCCCACAAAAATTTCAATAAATAAATTAAAGACAAAAAGTACAAGGTTCTTTGAAATAATAATAGGAAAATCTAACCTATGGCTACTGTCCTTTATCTTCAGTGTCCTAATACAAGAGTATAAGTTAGGCAGACTATATATGACTTTCAGAATGCCAAATAACTCCATTTTAAAATGACACTTTCAAAATCAAATTAAGTGATTTAATTATAAGATCCAAGTCATACGGTTAAAAATTTACACATATTATTAAAAAAAGACATTTAAACTTTTCAGTTCTTTGTTCCCTTGGCAAATGTAGCTATTGCCTCTCTGAAACAGAATAAATATAAACTACAGAAAACTAATAAAATGACATTTGAAGGGGCTGCAATATTAGTAATGAAAAAGGTAAAAAAATATGCCAAGTTCCTGACAATCCCAGTAGTGCAGAAAAGTACTTCTGTTTTGGACAATGCTGACTTAATCTTAAGATTTAAAGAGGAATTAGATCTATGGCTTTTGTAAGATTGGTAAGATTTTTTTTCTTAATTTGTAAGATTTTTTTAAAATTTCCTTCATAATAAGTTTCATAGGGAAAACCAACATTTTTTATAGGGGAAAAGCCTTAACAGCCCAAATACTGATCATACAAAAAGACATGAAGGGTAAAAATCAAGTATGAACCAGGTCTGGATCCCCGTATCTTCAGTTTCTATTTATCAAACAGAAAAATCTTTCCAACGTTCTCCTTTCCTGTATAAGACCAAAACTATGTGATATTCTGTTTGTATTACAATTACACTAATTCAATGCAGGTCACTTGATTTTTACTGAGTCCAGATGACATTCAGTAAACTAAACATGGGCCAA
Source organism: Neophocaena asiaeorientalis asiaeorientalis (assembly GCF_003031525.2). Taxonomy (NCBI): domain Eukaryota; kingdom Metazoa; phylum Chordata; class Mammalia; order Artiodactyla; family Phocoenidae; genus Neophocaena; species Neophocaena asiaeorientalis. The sequence continues at coordinate 4,116,453 of NW_020174423.1, read as the reverse complement.
TTAGTTAAAAAAAAAAGAAAAGAAAAGACAAAAGAAAGAAAGAAAAGAAAAGGAAAAAAGAAAAGAAAAGGAAAAAGAAAGAAGTGTGTCTGATTGCCTTTGTGTAGGTCATACAGTGGCTACAGACAGCATCACAGCCTGAACTTCATTTTGGCTAACACCAACCATACGCTAACATTAAGGACTAGCAGTTCATTCCTTTCAGATTTCTCACATTTGGAAATTCTAATTTAAATACATTTTCTGGTGAAAGTGAGGACAGTACTCCTGCACAACACTGGTTTTCTCCTCCTTCAACTCAAATGTGTATTATTTTGGAGCTACTAAGATGGAATCTGCATACTGTCTTAAAATGCATAATGATTCTTTTAAAATCAATTGTTTTTTTTACTTATCACAGTTATAAATGAGTAAATAAAATTGTTGATTTAGCTGACACACACAAAAACTGGGTGCTCTAAGGCTATGAACTTTCAACACAGATAACTGTAATCTTAAATCAACCTAAACAACCGTGTAATTAGGCACGTGACAAACTGGGTAATAGGAAGAAATATTCATAACTAAAGAAGCAATAATTTTTTAAATACCTTATCAGGACTTGGCACTCAACATTTTCTTATAATCTATTACGTAAAGAAATCTGGTTTACTATTTCTTTTAAACGCTGCTCACTAAAATATATTTTGATTAAAAAATAAAAAGCTTGTAAAAGTCATAACATAACTGTAAGTTAAAATGTACACAAGGCTGTGCCTCTACAAAAAAACTACATTAATTCCTCACTACATTTATACTTAATCAATTGCTGGTATTTTAAATTAAATGCTATTCAATCACCATTACTACAAAAATACAAGTTTCCAAATGTTTAAATTAGCCTGATTTAAAATTGTTATTTATTTTTAGCCTGATTTTTTTTAACCTGTATAAATTTAACTGAAGAATATTATGTTCCTGCAAGTGTTCATGAATACAAAGATACAGTAATGGAGATAGAAATTATTTACTCTGAAAATCCTGACTGCATGACTGTTAAATCACTTACATACGGCTAAATGATCTACAAGGAAGCAGGGAGGTCCTGAAATTGTGTACTATATCCATTTTCAACTACTGCACAGGTGACACAATCAATCAAGTCACTACTGAACAAGAATGGAAATAGAAGGCACTTGGTGAAAAAAGGTGACTTCTTTAAACAAAATGGAAAAATAGACTATCACCATCTCATATTAAAAAGTACTCAACAGCTATAGATTAAAGAATATTTTCTACTCTCTCTAGTGTTCAGTAATGTTAGGTCTAACTTTGGGCACTATCTACATTGTATTCAACATACAGAATAACACAGAAAAAAGCCAATATATATAAAATAGTTCACTAATAACAAATCCTCTGATAATAAAATTTCTTTAACAAGTTGATCTTCTCTACAAAGATTAGCTGGTGATTAAGGAGAAAGAAACAGCAGCAGCATTCCTCTCACCAAACTATGAAAAGTAGGCAAGGGAGCGAGCCCATCCCAAGGGCAGAACTCAGCCAGGTGACTGGCGCTCCGGTGGTGGAGGAGGAATGTGTGGCTCCATGTACAGGTGAGTGGAGCAGTGGCCATCCAGCACAACTGAGGAGGATCAGGAAGCCCATCCTACCCCACCTAGAAAAGCATAAGGAAGGAAGTATCCTCAACTGAACTACAATGAAGAGGAATGTACATACTGGAACATATCTCTACAGCTCCCATCTTTCTTCTACTCTTGACAATAGAGTATGCAATCAGAAATTTCCTCAACATAAGTACTTCCTATTCTAAAAAAATGCAATTTTAAGTGCCTTGAAACATAAACACAAAATAGGCCTACAACGTTTATTCATTTATTTTAAGTTAACTGTATATATTATACACACATACACAGACAACTTAACTATGAGCAACCCTACATGACATAACCTTTTCTGCATATGGAATTCACTGTCAACCAAAACTCCTAAATACTTTTTATATCCGTGGCTGTTAATCCACGTCTCTGCCCAGGTCCAGTCTTCCTGCCTATCCTCCTTCACTGGAAGTGAGGGTGGGGAAATATTCCAACCTAATATAGGTTTAATTTTAACTTCTTGGATTCAATCTATTGCTTCATCCTGCAAGACATTTCTATATCCTAATTCTGCCATTTAAGAATATTTGTTATCCCTCCTTTCTTCTTTGCATCCGCAAATTTGGAAAACATGTTTTTTTATCTTAACAGAAGTCATTTATAAAAGATGTTCAACCTCTGAGAGAAACAATTAGAAACTTAACAGCTTGCTTCACGTATCTACTTACAACAGCTGAGGGAAAGATTTCATAAAGAAGCCTCAGATTATGAACTAAACTGGGGAAACTGATTATCTACTGGCACTGGGGCAAGAGAGTAGTAGTTGGAACAAAACAGTAGCAGCAGGCATCTATTATGGCTATTCAAAAGAAGAAGGATTGAGATGATCAAGAGGCAAGGGGGTGGTGGAGAATACCACCAGCAAAGATAGAGAGGCAGCAGTGAATTCAGAGTGTGAGAACAGCCTGATTAAGTATTACTAATTAGAAAAACAAAATGGATAACTTAGGCAAGACACATCTATTCTATCAAACTAAACATTTTAAACATTTTTAAGCTTTATCAGATAGCCAAAAGAGTTGTACGTGGAGTACAGAAGAGGTTAAAAAAAAAAAGTGCATTTCACTCAAATATTTATAGGAAGAGAGTCCTCGTTCATCATTGAATCAATAAGCGCTATTCTTAAAAACTTGGAAATAATGTACAATGAAATGTTAGTTATATAAAAATCTTATTTAAGGCAGTAATTATATTTTTAGAAAAGAGCAAATGTTTTAAATATTAAATTAACAACAGGGGCTTCCCTGGTGGCGCAGTGGTTTAACCAAAAAAAAAAAAAAAAAAAAAAAAAAATTAACAATAGGTAAAATGGTCCAAAATATAATACTATATATTATGGGAAAGGATTACCATTGTAACATCTACTCACATAGCTGTAAAATGCAACAGTTAAACTAGTCTGCAGAAACAATATGCTAAAAATCACAATATAGATATTAATCCTCCTAAAATAGATAGGGTTTTAAAATACAATACAAATGTAACTGTCTCAGTTCAAAGTTAAAACCTGCTCTTCCTTTCTTGAAAATGATATGACACTGTGAATGTTTTAACATAGGAGTTTTAGACTTTCACATAATAAATTTTCATAAGGTTTACTACTTTCAATTAGCTGCATGACTGCTAATATTTTGCAGGAAATTTTTTTTGTTTCTTCATTTGCTTTTCAAAACCATAGGTAATAGTGTTTCTTTATGCTTCTGTAACTAGCTTTGATCTGAGTTCACTAATATTTTTATATCTTTTTAAATGTTTTTCAACATTAACTAAAGATCTGTTTATTAACTTTACATAGCAAAGAATAAAGTAAAATACATCTTTCTTCAATTTCCAAATTTTGTTTTCTCACTTTAGAGGAGAAAAGATGCTCCCAGCTGAAGGCTTTCAAAACTTCAAAAATTCTTGACAGTCTTTCCTCTTTTAAGTTTTCCTATGTAATTTCATATTCCTTTTATTCAAAATTGCAGCAAGGTTTCAGGGAAGATATTCCTTTGTAGTTCTATAATCTAGTGAAAAATATGTGATGTAAAAAATGTAATATTTAATGATGCACTAATGAAGGGTTTCTAGTATTCATTTCTACAAATACTGATTTATTATCAACCTATTTTATAGTACCATTTTTCTTACGAAAATATATTTCCCAACATTTTCATTATTGTCAGTAAATAACATTAAAATAATTAACAGCATGCATTTATTATTAGAGTATCAAATTTATTATTAAAGTATCAAATTTGCTTAATTTGATATTATAATATATTATAATATAATATATTATAATATTTCAGTATAACTTATTTCAGTTAACCATTCTTAGTCAATTGCTCGTTTCCCTCTCTATACACTGTACCTAACAAATTCCTATATAAACATAACATTAAATATTATCAATCTTTTAAATTTAATTCTCAGTAGGAAAACATATGTGCTCAAATAAAGCTTAACTATAAAATCTATTTTCTAACTAATTAAAAAGATGTAAAACAAAAAGTATGATTAAACTATTTACCAATCTTAAATATTTAAGAGTAATACTATAAATTAAGTCTCATGACATTCCAAATACATTTCCTGATTTCCTTCACTTACTACTTCAACTTAATAGCTTACAATTCACAAATTTCTCAGCACTATACCTTCCCACAGGAGGATTTGCCTTACTAGTGACTACTAACACAAAATGGTTAAGTATGACTTAATCATGTATTGGTTACTGAATTTGTAAAATACTAGATCTTTTATTTCTATTTACTGCTAACTGACTTTTGACCATTTCACTTTTTATTCAGCTAAAGATCCAAACTGGGTAAGTTTCTGCTCTCCAAACCAGGAGATACTCCAAAGCAAATGTGTTAGCTGACTGTAAGTTCTATAGAGCTTATCTACTAATTTAAGCATCAGCTCTAGACTTTGTCAAATCTGACCCAATCTAATACCAGAAGACTTAACATTCTTAAATATTAAAGGTTTATCTTTGGTAGACAAGACTCATTCATTCAACAAATATTTACTGAGTACTTACTATGTGCCAAGTACTGTTCTAATGCTTAACATACATTAGTGAATGAAAAATTCCTGCCCTCCTGGAGCTAACACTAGTGGTACCAATTTACCACCACTTGGCTTCACACTAAGACTATAGATGAAGACATGGTTCCTTCCTTAAAGAATATTTAATCTAATTATGGCAGAAACAAAAAATCCTCAATACAATTTATCATATAATAGTAAAACACGCACATGTAAATGGTAGCAAAAGCATATATAAAGTACTCTGGGAGTAGAGAGGAAGGCACTTCTGTGCAGATGTTACCATGACAAAGACTATAATAAAACCCTCTGCCTATATCATTCAAATATTGAGAACAGGAATCCCCAGGACAACAACAAAGTTTTACATCTAGTTCTGTATCATCTCTTCCACAGGTTAATCTATGTCCCCTTGCATCTTCAACAGTAAATGCAGAAAGTAGGAAAACTCAATTATCTCCATTTGCCCATTGCTAGAGACCAAGAAAAAGGTTCGACAACTGAAACAATTAACTTCTGTAAAATTTCTAGATTAACCGTAGGCCTCAATAATCCCTACCATCCTTATCTCTTATTCATATCAAGACAATACCTACTATTAATTAAGTGCCTCCAGCAGGAAAGGTACTGTGTAGACCCTTTACATACATTATTTCTAAGGCTTACATTAGGAAAGTAGGTAATTTTATTCACCTGTTTTGAAGATAAAACAGTTGAGCGTCAGAGAGATTATGTAATTTTCCTAAGCTGGTCCAGAGTTGGGCTGGAATATAAACCAAATCTATCTGAATACAAAATCAGGGTCTGAACAGGTAACCAAGGATCTTTTTCCCTATATTTCATAGCCTCTCACTCTCCCAGAGAGTCTAATATTGAGGGATATTAATTCTTCTTCCATAGTTATTTTTAACCATCCTATATACAGATACATATGTGAACTACCTAAAACAGTTTGTGTCCTTGTTGAAAATAGAATCACAGAATATTATCTAGCTAGCTAACCAGAGAAAATGAGAGACTGATGGATAAAAGAACAAAATTTTGAGTATAATGTTATCTAAAATTATTTAAATCTATTCCACAGTATTTTTGTAAGTCTCTACAGTGGCCAAGTACATAAGCTATCAGACTGACATTATTTCAAAAAGCACAATTAAAGAAAAATTAAGCATATCTTTTTTTTTTTTTTTTTTTTTT
>NW_020174423.1:4106862-4110355 GCF_003031525.2 Neophocaena asiaeorientalis asiaeorientalis | reverse complement strand
TTTTTTGCGGTACGCGGGCCTCTCACTGTTGTGGCCTCTCCCGCTGCGGAGCACAGGCTCGGGACGCGCAGGCCCAGTGGCCATGGCCCACGGGCCCAACTGCTCCGTGGCACGTGGGATCTTCCCGGACCGGGGCACGAACCCTCAGGTCCTGCATCGGCAGGCGGACTCTCAACCACCGCACCACCAGGGAAGCCCCAAGCATATCTTAAGATATCTGTAATAACTGTATTACCTCAAACACCTCATAGATTTTATCACTGCTAAAGAATTCAATTAAGGCTTCTTCAAAAGTATAGTTCTATACTATTTGGTATATATTGAACCTCCCCATCTTATAAAATATTTATCTCCTTACTCTGGTCAACAACCTTTTCACTACTTCTCAGAAGTTTAACATAAAAGAAATCAACAATTTTGATTTTAAAACTCAAAGATCGAATGAACTTAAACTTGTACAGACACATCTATTATTTCTCATTTCTATAAACTGTTATTAATAAATACATAATATTTTGAAAGAGAAAATAGATTAAGAACTAAAATTAATATTTTATTTGATGCTTTATGGCATTCTTTATATTAAATGGGTATCATCATTCATCATACTGAATGTATTTGTTTAATATTTCTAAATTATAAGTTTTCATTAGAAAAGCTTCTGGGAAAATTGTACTCCTTGTGTTGTATAGAGACATTTAGTGACGAAATACTTTACTGAAGAAATTCTTATGAATAAAGTGTCCCAATGCAACAGAAATTACAGTGCCACATCATACTTAAGCTTTAAACTATCCATGGCTTTTATGTTTAACGAAGAATCTCTTATCCAAAACTATTTATTATTTTAAAATCATTTTTTTCTCAACAATAACCTTCTTCTCCTAAGGTAAATGAAGGCATGTGACATCCTCCCATTATACAACTCTTTATTATTCAATTAAATAATTAACTGATACCAGCATCTTTTAACACCATTCCTACACATTTGGAAAAAGTAAATAACCTAGAGATCAAAATACACAGTAAAACCATAGGAACAGCAGTTTTTCATTGCCAGCTCTCTCTTTATAAACACTGAATGCAATTCTATGGAAGTATGGCTCCACATATTAAGATGAGGAATATGTCTGTTTACATGTGTCTCTTTCCTGCTCTATATTATATTGGAACCTGTGTGTGCCTCTGCGGTTAAGGTTTACTGCATGTTCATATTAAAGTCCCATTTCCAACATTTAAACACATAGCCACAAAGACCAATTACAACAGTTATTAGTACAATCTTTGGTGTACCAAAGATTTGGGAATTCATAAAACTAGAATTGATTGTTTATGGACAATTACAGGTACTGAGATTATATAAAACATTTCAATTTTTGTTTTGCTCTGCTGAACTAGTCTCATTTAAACAAAAGAACCAGATGCAGAGATTTAAGTATCAACTTCTAATCAAAAATCACCACTGATGTCTTAGCAGGGTGGCCATTCTCTTGCTCATTAAAGAGTCCTTTAAAGGTGCAGGGACTCTGGAAGTAAGATGTTGGTAGTAGGTCCCAAACATTTTTAGAATAAACAAAAACATGTCAAACCTAGACTTTCAGCTTAAAGTGACATGTAAGGGGCCAAGAAATAATTGTATATTTCAGATACTATGAAGTAAATAAGTGTGTTCATAAAGCTGCTAAAGGCTAAATGATACATGTATAGTACATTAGAAGCATTTCCTGCTAAACACGAAATTATATATTAAACAAAGGTAAATGAACCTAATTAGAAAAATTCAAATGAATATTTGCAAGTACCCACATAATGTCATGCTCATAAACTGTGAGCTACTTCAAGACAGACAGTGTGTCTGATTCATTCATCTTTGAATTACCAGTGCTTAAATAAAGGGCTGATATTCAGTAAATATTGACTGACTAAATATATCAATGAACATCACATAAAGATAGATATTTCTGGAAAAAAAATCAGTCTCACTGCTTATCAATGTCAAATTTAAGAAAAAGAAAACTGTACTTCTCCAACAAAGTTTAAATCTACCCTAAACTCCTAGGAATCAACGCTACAACAAAGGTAGATGGTACAGTACATGAAAAATAAGAAGTCTGTCAGCTGGACAGCAGTCTAAACTCAGAGTGTTATTACTAAACACACTTCAATGTTATCACTCTCCAAATGTGATGAACCACCTCTTGGCTATCTGCCTTTCCTTACTTCTTCTAGTGACAATTGTTAAAGAAAAAGTCAAGAAACTATTTTTGGTAAGAAGTGTGGCTGCAAGGCTCTTGCCACTTCAGAGGCAAGGTCCCCTTGAAACCCAACAGGCACTTGTGATTTCAGTTGATTTTTGCAGTGAACACAATAACTTACTTTCCTCAGAATGATTTCTTTCTGTACCTCCTCACCAGCCTGGCTCCCACTGCCTTGTCTGTTCTATAAATCCCTAGTTCCTAGTCTGCTTAAAATCTTCCAGTAGTGAACTGCAATCCCTTTTGAGTAACATGTCAACTCCAGCACTAGGACAACAGCACTGAAAGCAGCAGTCCCTGCCATCACCTGACTTTGCCTGGTCTCAACTCTGAAAGCTAAAAGCCTTAACAGTAAAATGAAAGAACAGCATTCCACCACACTGTGTAAAATCTAATCATGCCACTAGCCCCCTCTCCTTTCCCCACGTATCTGTGAAATCTCAACTCTACCACATCAGCCCCTTCCCCACGTCAAACAAGGGGAGGAAAGGAGCTAACAGGTCAGTTCGAAAAATGTCAAAAATTACCTAGAGTTAATCCTGTTCATTCTCTCTCCTTCCTACTTCATCCCCCATTCCTAACATGCAGTACCTTCTAGAGTCTTCTCCCACTCAGTCAATCTGAAATATCAGAAATGTTTATTAGAAAACCATGCACCTATCATTTTCTAATAAGAAAATGGGGCTGCCAGTTCCTAAAGAATACTCAACTATCTAGTTCAGCCTAGAAACAGAGGTACTAAATGAAGGCTAATAAAAGCCAAAGTAAGTTTATTCCTGAATTATTTATTCTTTGATGAGACAGACCTAGACATAGTCAATATTGCTGACAGTAATCAGTAGAAATTAAAGAATATTAAGCTACACAGAACACAACTTTTGATTTTGAATAGAAGTGATCCTGATAGATACTTAAAACAAGGAAAGCAGACTGATCTTTTTAGCTCCAGTTTCTTTCTATGGATCATACAAGTTACCTGGCAAATAGCTTGCTCCAGCAAGTACTGCACCAGAATACTAAAAGGAAGGACGGGCTTTCTTGTTTTCCCAACTGGTGCTGTCTCCCAAAATTTAAATGTCAGCTTATGACATTTCATTAACAGAAAATTCACAGAACTAACCCTTGGAGTTTTCCCAGAAGGTAAATTGGAAAAATTTCTCTTTTCCCTTAAATTCCCATATACTGCCCAGAAGCACCTGGAATATGTTAGGAATTCCAATAATTTCAGCAATATTTTC
>NW_020174423.1:4089362-4106852 GCF_003031525.2 Neophocaena asiaeorientalis asiaeorientalis | reverse complement strand
CGTGTCCCCCGCATCGGCAGGCGGACTCTCAACCACTGCGCCACCAGGGAAGCCCTAAGTTGTTTTTTTTATCCCAATTTTGTTGAAGAAATGAATGATGTTCTTGTGTCTTAAAATTCAGATTCCTATTTCAAGGTCCTATACCCCAAGTGGAAGAAGACTCTCTCCTCTTTCATTCTCAGTGTTAGCTCCTTCCCTTCATCTTACCCTTTCGAGATAAGAATTCCTGTTATCTCATTCCCTTTTTGACTTCACTTTATATGCAGGCTTCAATCTGTACTTGACCTAATTCCCCAAAAACACCCATTTTTCTTTTTCTATTATTTTAATATTTGCTGTAACAACTCAATACAATTATGTGCCCATTAACGGTTAGTCATACACAAAAAACAAAAGAGAGAGAGAGAGAGAGAGAACAGCAGGCTGTAGTGTGATTTAATTGGTACAGAAGATCCCAGCCCTAACATACACAAACACACACACTTGGCTACAGACTAAAAGCAAAGGTAATCTTTGTGTTTAGTTCCTGCTGCTTCTTAAGGTTCTTATCCCCCTCTCTTCCTCCCTCCGCTCTCTCACTCTTTCCCTCCCTTTTTTCTATTTTGTTTTATGATAGTTCCCACCAGCCAATTTAATTCCTTTTTCTTTTATACCCCACATCCAATCTGTCAGGGAATTCTGTTGGTACTGTTTTCAAAATATAGCCAAAATCTGACCAGGTGTCATCACCGCTAGTGCTACCAGCCTATATGTGCCACCAACATCTCTCACCTGGATTATTACAATAGCCTCCCAACTGGTCTCTTTGCTTCTATCTTTGCCCATCCCTTACCACAGTCTGTTCTCAATAAGACCAGAATAATCCTTTTGAAATGTAAATCAGATCTTACCACTTTGCTGTTCAGTGCCTTACAAGGGTCTAAAAATATCTATTAACTCACTACTCCTGATCTGATCTACCACCACCATCACCTCCTGTACTTACTTCTCTTACCTCTCTGATCTTATCTCCTGCTTCTCTCTCCCACCATCATTCTTATCCAGCCTCAGTGGCCTCCTTGCTTTTCCCAAACACACAATGGCTTTCCACTGGCTATTCCTTCTGCTTGGAATGGTTCCCCAGGTATATGTGTGGGTTCACCCCCATAGCACCTTCAAAATGAATATATAATATACACTGATATCCTTTTTTAATGCCTCCTCCCCGACAAATTGTTAATAACCCTTAATACACCATGGTTAACATACGTAGAAATGGTATGTTACAATTCTATACCTTTCATTTGTGTCCCATAAATCAGGAGGTCTCCTTTTTTACCTCAAGCTCTTTTATTACTGTACTGTTAGTGTTCTAATTGAGCCCTTGTTCAAAGATGAGCCTGTAACTACTGCGTCTCCCCCACCCCCATTTTCCCATTCACCATCTTTCCCCTACCCCATAACTCCAGGTATACTGCCCCATACCTTGTTCTCCATTCTCAAATAATCATATACAAACATATGCAGTAGTTTGAGAATCTTATTTTGTTTCTTGGGGGACAGGGTTGTCCCAGCATACACTTCTCTGCATCTTATTTTTCTCATTTCATAGCAGGCAGTGGAATACATCCAATTCCATTCTTTTTAATGGCTGCGTAATGGTACTTGGCTGAAACATATGCAATGTATTCAGCTTTTCCTGCTTTGTTCCCAGTTTTTTACCACTACTGACAATACTGCAAAGAGATCTTTACATTAAAAAGTACATATATCTTCACATATTTGGGCTTTTATTTCTCTGAGATAGATTCTCAGGAGTGAAACTGCCTAATTGCTTTTCTATTTTTAAGCTGTAAACTTCACATTTCTACTACCAATGCCCTTTTTTCTAATTTTCCAAAAGCACCGAGTGTCATAACTCTTTTTAACTTCAGATATAAAATGATTATCTCATTGTTACTTTAATTTGCATTTCCCATACTACTTTAAATCATGGGTATTTTGGCTATGTGGATTTGCTCTTCTGTGAGTTATCTATTCATATCTCCTGTCTAGTTTTTTTTTTTTTTTTCTACACTGGATTGTCTTTCTGCTATTATTATTGTATTTTGTTATTATATCTTAAATATCAGCTACTTAACTGTTATTGGAGGTATAAATATTTTTCCCAACCTATTGTTTGTTCACTTAGTTGAATTCCATACAAAATTTCTACTTATTACATGATTAGACTTATCTTTTCTTTCATACCTTCTGGTTTTCCAGACCTGATTAGAAATTTCTCTCCAACTTCTAAATCATACACATAATGCAGAATTTTTATTTTTTCACTTAAGCCTTTAGTTCATATAGAATTTATTTGGGTATTATAAGAGACCAAAGATTCTCCTTTTTATTTTTGGATATATGTGCTGTCTTGACAATATGATTATAATTTTCCCACTGAATTAAAACTTTCACCTTTACCAATTAAATTCCCATTTATACTAGAATCTATTTCTAACCTTTGTATTCATAAATATGTATCAGTGCATCCTATTTTTATTATAGTGGCTCTAGAGTATATTTTCATATCTGGCATAGCTATTTACTCCTTACTTTTTAAAAATTTTCTAAGTCAACAAACATGAACATTTTATCCAATTCCAACATAAACTCTGATGGAATTTTGATCAGAAGTACAATAATTTTTTTTTAATGGACTTTGGGTAAAAAGGAATTGTGACACAGTCCTTAGATGACAACACTATCATAAGAATTAGAAATGTATTTTATAAAGCCAACATACATTTTCCTTTATTCCAGTTCTAATATAACATCTTTCAGTGCGATTTTATAGCTTTCTTAATACAGAACTGTACTCCTCTTATTAAATTCATTCCTAAGTTATTTTCTAGTTTTTAAAACTACTTTGAATTATTTTTTCAATTTTTTAAAATAAATTTTCAGCATCAAGAAAGGCTACTGATTCCTGTGTATTTTATCTTATATATATTCGTTTACTAATTTCATGTATTAATCCTAGTAATCTTTTACTGATATGTTTCAGGTTTTCCAGCTATACAATCAATCATACCAATAAAATAAAATACATTTTTCCTCTTTTCTAATATTATACTGATTATTCCATCATTTTATCTTATAGAACATGCTAGAACATATAAAACAAAACAATGAATGATAACGATAATAGAGGGCACACCTGTTATTAGTTTAAAATAATGTGTTTTTTCTGTTTTTTATATACTTTATTACATTTATGTACTTTAATGGAAAAGGAAAAGCTGTTGAGTTTTAGCAAATATTTTTTCAGCATGAGTTTCTTCCTTCAATTTGATGAACCCTATATACATTGTTCTTTTATTTTATCTATCTATCTATCTATCTATTTATGGATGGTTTCATTGGGTCTTCGCTGCTGCTGCGCACAGGCTTTCTCTAGTTGCAGGCGAGCAGGAGCTACTCTTCGTTGCCGTGCGCGGGCTTCTCATTGTGGTGGTTTCTCTTGTTGCAGAGCACAGGCTCTAGGCGCGCAGGCTTCAGTAGTTGAGGCCCGCGGGCTCTAGAGCGCAGGCTCAGTAGTTGTGGCGCACAGGCTTAGTTGGTCCGCTGCATGTGGGATCTTCCCGGACCAGGGATCGAACCCGTGTCCCCTGCACTGGCAGGCGGATTCTTAACCACTGTGCCACCAGGGAAGTTCTACACTGTTCTTTTAATTCATTTAGAGTTAATTATTTTTGGTTAAAGGCTATTAGAATGTCCTTCGCATTTCAAGAATTCTTGTTTAGCATACTTTGTCACCCTATCATTAGTCATTTGGATTTGGTAATATATACTGAAAGGTTCACTGCTTTTAAATGTTTCCTCTTCTCTTCATAATCTTGTTTTGAGGCCTCCATTCTGATTCATTTGCTGTTTGACAGAATCTGTTCAAATATTTTCCTCAAATGGGGTGAATTAGAGATATATTCTGTGAATCTCTGAAATATCTTTCACTCTGAGAGGTAAATGGAACATTGGTTCAGTCATTTACTCATTCATCCATTTATCAAATATTTACACTATGTAACGTACCCTGTTCTAGGTACTGGAGATAAATCGTGAAGAAAATAATCTTTGCCTGTAAAGAATGTATACTGAAGTTGAGGGAGACAGATGATAAGCACATAAATGAATAAATAAATAAAATATAAACTAGTTAGTAAGAGCTAAGAAAAACAGGTAAGGCAGGGAAAGGAGAATGATGTTGGAATAGAAGTGCTACTATATGTACGTATACACAGTAGTCGGGAAAGACTGCTCTGATGATGGCAACAATGAGGACAATGATAATGGTGAAGACAGTGACAGTAGTTAACCTATATACAGTGCTTCCTAAGTGCCAGGTACTGTGCCAAGTACTGAACATACATTAACTCATATAATACCAAACAACTCTATGAGGGAGTTATTATTAAAATAAAAGTTGTATTATATCCTTAGATTCAATCATAGAGTATGTCACTGAAACAATAATTCCTCACTTCTATAGAAAAATGTTTTAATTAAAATGTTATATCATCCCATTAGTCAAGAATTGATCAGATAAAGTACTCAGAATTAAACTGCTGAAAAAACAGGCATTTGAGAGTATGTTAATGTGATTTAAAAAGACTTCTTTCTGAAACTAAACACTAGAATGATACAAAAAAGAAAAACAGAAACATTTGCAATTAAAATGGAAATAAGACTAGGATGTCTGTATAATACCCCTCTGCTACATCTTACTGGATCCCTTCCACAAAATCTCTCATATAATTCTTCCAAGCCTGTGATTCAAATAGTCCATAATGCTCATTTTGTACATGACAAAGGTGAAGTTTAAGAGAATTAGTATCTTACCTAAAGTCACAATAGGAAAAAAGGGGAAGAAATAAAAATATGAATTTGTACAGAAGGCATGATCACAGACTATTACATATCCCAGAACATTAATTTACTTCAGGTAACACATGAGTTCAGCAAAGTTGTAGGACATACAGTAAATCAAGAACAGTGCTTCCCTAACAAAGCTGGATTGTGCAGTGGAAAGAAAACGGGCTACTGAACCAAATATGCTTGATACAAGTCAAGCCGACTGGCCTAGAGACTTAACTGAAAAGCATGTGTTGCTGAGATTAGCATCTCCAGGGTTATTTTTGTGATAACCCTAGTAGATGCACCAGTGACAAAGTTGCTCAGCAACAACAGCAATTTCAAGTAATACTAAAATACCTAATCAAACAACCCTATTCCAGGTTCTGAGAGATCAAAGGCAACTACCTCAGCTATGTAAGAAGTTAAAAAACCCTAACTCCCTGTAGGCCTCATTCTCTTCTCCTTTTCTTAATAAAAACTAACTTCACCGTTTCTTACCTAGTCACCCTTCTTTCCTCCCTCTCTATTTGACTCTTTCTTTCTGATTCTGCCCTCTCTTCTTCTCTCCTCCCTTTCCTCCCTCTCTATTTGACTCTTTCTTTCTGATTCTGCCCTCTCTTCTTCTTTCCATTACCTTAATCCAGCATCTTCTTTTGAAAAATTGCTTTCTTCTTTCTTACCACCAGAGTTTGGTTTCAAGATCATTTATATATACCTTCATTACCTCCAAATAAATTTTGACCTCAAAAGCCATATCTCTTCCTCTAATACTAGTAATTTAAGGAAAATTTAAACAATTCATCATAAGTTATAGAGTGAAAAACAGATTTAAAACAATGACCTGTGTATGTTAAAATATTATGTGGCTTTAGAAAAAATTATGCCCTAAATATAATATATATTAAAAATTCTTTCATATAATTTTAAATTATTTTGCAAACTTCAAGGAGCAAAATATAATTTATTTAACAAATTTAACACATACTCTAAGAAGATTAGTTTCAGAAAGAAACTCAATTATTGCTTTAGTGTCCCTCAGCACCACATTTCTTTTCCATTTGGACTTAATAACACCTCATGTATATAAATGATTCACAAAAGAAAGACAAGTCATTGACAGTTTACTATTGTGGGAATCAGAAACCAGTAATCACACAATGCTTTTAATTCTTATCATATTACTAAAATTTTTATCAGAAACAGATGTCAGCAGCACAATTTTGATGGAATTAGTTAACTTTTCTTTCACTTTCATAACAAATTAAGCATTGCTTGGTTGAAAAGTTATAATGTCACAAGCCTTGAGGCAATGTTAGGGGCTATAATTTAAACCTGTACAGTGCAGAGTTTGTATGCTATTGGAAAAGAATTTGTAAGCCTCATTATGGAGATAATTATTTAACTGGTAAAGTCCCAGTTTCTTTTAAAACTTTCAATAACTTAAATATCTAACGAAACTAATAAAATAATTCAAAGATCTCTAACTGTATAATTAATATAGCAATACATAAAATAGCAATATAGCAGCAAAATAGGTGGAAAAAATAACCACTAATATGACTTGCAAAGAACAAGTCAGACAAATGGTTTATGTCCCTTAATAAGTTAAAACCTAGAGATAAAGAAACTTAGTGGGTGAACAGGAAAGATAATCTATACTTAAATTTTTAAATAGATGAAAAAAATGGAAAAAAGAAAATAAATGAAGAGGATGGATAAAAATGTATATATACAACAATGGAATGAATATTAGCCATAAAATGAAAGGAGATCCTGGTATAAGCTACAGTATGGATGAACTTTGAGGAGAGCATGTTAAGTGAAATAAGCCATTCACAAAAAGACAAATACTCAATGTTTCCACTTATATGAGGTATCCCCAAAGTAGTCAAAACCATAAAAACAGAAAGTAGAATAGTGGTTACTAGGGACTGGGGTCAGGGGTGAAATGGATAGCTGTTTAAACAGG
The DNA here is from genome assembly GCF_003031525.2 of Neophocaena asiaeorientalis asiaeorientalis. Taxonomy (NCBI): domain Eukaryota; kingdom Metazoa; phylum Chordata; class Mammalia; order Artiodactyla; family Phocoenidae; genus Neophocaena; species Neophocaena asiaeorientalis. The sequence goes on along the minus strand of NW_020174423.1, from coordinate 4,100,008 downwards.
TATAGAGTTTCAGGTTTGCAAGATAAAAAAAGTTCTGGAGATCTGCTGCACAACAAAACGAATATATTTAACACTGCTGAACGTTTTAAGATTGTAAAATTTACGTTATGTTTTTTACCAGTGAAGAGTGAAAAATTTTTTAATTGTACCAAAAGCTTTCTCACAGGCAAAGAAATCTTGCAGGTAAAACACACTTGTTATGTGTTACAACTTTAAGAAAGCCATAGGTATTTGTTTTGTTTTTTTAACATCTGTACTGGAGTATAATTGCTTTATAATGTTGTGTTAGTTTCTGCTGTGTAACAAAGTGAATCAGCTATATGTATACATATATCCCCACATCCCCTCCCTTTTGCGGCTCCCTCCCACCCTCCCTATCCCACCCCTCTAGGTGGTCACAAAGCACAGAGCTGATCTCCCTGTGCTATGCAGCTGCTTCCCACTAGCTACCTATTTTACATTTGGTAGTGTATATATGACAAGGCTACTCTCTTTCGTGCCAGCTTGCCTTTCCTCTTCCCCATGTCCTCAAGTCCATTCTCTACGTCTGCATCTTTATTCCTGTCCTGCCCCTAGGTTTGTAAGAACATTTTTTTTTTTTTTGGATTCCATATATATGTGCTGGCATACGGTATTTGTTTTTCTCTTTCTGACTTACTTCACTCTGTATGACAGATTCTAGGTCCATCCACCTCACTACAAATAACTCAATTTCATTTCTTTCTATGGCTGAGTAATATTCCATTGTATATATGTGCCACATCTTCTTCATCTATTCATCTGTCGATGGACACTTAGGTTGCTTCCATGACCTGGTTATTGTAAATAGTGCTGCAATGAACACTGTGGTACATGCTCCTTTTTGAATTATGATTTTCTCAAGGTATATGCCCAGTGGTAGGATTGCCGGGTCATATGATAGTTCTATTTTTTTTTCTGCATACAGGTCTTTTGTCTCCTTAGGTAGGTTTATTCCTAGGTATTTTATTCTTTTTGTTGCAATAGTAAATGGGACTGTTTCCTTAATTTCTCCTTCAGATTTTTCATCATTAGTGTACAGGAATGCAAGAGAGTTCTGTGCATTAATTTTGTATCCTGCTACTCTACCAAATTCATTGATTTTTTCTAGTAGCATCTTTAGGATTCTCTATGTATAGTATCATGTCACCTGCAAACAGTAACAGTTTTACTTCTTCTTTTCCAATTTGGATTCCTTTTATTTATTTTTCTTCCCTGACTGCTGTGGCTAAAACTTCCAAAACTATGTTGAATAACAGTGGTGAGAGTGGACAACCTTGTCTTGTTCCTGATTTTAAAGGAAATGGTTTCAGTTTTTCACCACTGAGAATGATGTAAGCCATAGGTTTTAATATCTGATGCTCAATCCATGTGATATAATAGGTCTCTGCATATCAGTTCTGAGAAGTACTACCAGACTGATTCCTTAGAACTAGTCCCTCAGCCGTACTCATCCACCTCTCCTCCCACCAGTGTTAGGGTTCCAAAGGAAGACCTTTTGCCTTGAAGCCCTTCACTAATATAATTAGTCCCTAACAACCAACTTGCCATCCAGGAATGGTTGGCCAAGACACCACATTAGGTTTCTCCTTCCCATTATCACTGAACAAGCCACTGCTGCCTGGGACTTCCCCTCCCTCCTCAAAAATGAAGAAGAAATTAAGACATTCTCAGACAGATGAAAACTGAGAGAACTCACTGCCAGCAGGCCTACCCTACAAGAAAAATTAAAGGGAGAACTTCAGGCCGAAATAAAGGACAGTGGACAGTAACTTGAATTCACACAATGAAATAAAGAGCACCAGTAAAGGTAACTACATAGGGAAATCTGAACAACAGTATAAATTTATCTTTTGTTTGTAACTCTATATGGCACTACTACCATGAATTTAAATTATGACCAAAAAAAAAAAAAGAAGTAAGATTGAACAGTGGACCTGTTTCCAGAAATGGGTTTTCTATTTCTGGAATACAGGCAGTGAAGACATACAGAAAATATAACAGAAGCATATTAGAAAAGAAAAAATGCTTCAAAACAGCTTGTGGTGGATGAACTATATACATGTCACAGACATATAATTATACTTATAACCTGACAGTTTGGTTCAATGTGTTTTTTGCTTTAAATAAATTTATTTATTCATTTTTGGCTCGCTGAGTCTTCGTTGCTGCACGCGGGCTTTTTCTCTAGTTGCGGCGAGTCGGGGCTGCTCTTCGTTGCGGTGCGCGGGCTTCTCTTGTTGTGGAGCACAGGCTATAGGTGTGTGGGCTTCAGTAGCTGTGGCTCACGGGCTCTAGAGCACAGGCTCAGAAGTTGTGGCACACGGGCTTAGTTGCTCTGTGGCATGTGAGATCTTCCCAGACCAGGGTTCGAACACGCGTCCCCTGCATTGACGGGTGGATTCTTAACCACTGAGCCACCAGGGAACCCCTCAATGTGGTTTTAAAACACTAATCTTATCTCGCTAATTTTACCTCCATGTCTTAAATCTGTCCCTTTCTCTCTATCACCACAGCTAATATCTTAATGCAGGCTGTCACCATTTCTCACTTGGATTATTGGGAGTTTCCTAAAGGGTCTTCCTAACTTCAGTCCTGCTCCATCCTAATCCATTTCCTACACTGCTGCCATTAGTGACATAACCAAAAGAAGAATCAGATCCCATCAATCTGCTTTAATTTTTCCAATGTCTCCCCATAATCTTCAGAGGAAAGAAATGAAAATTCCCAGGACAGAATGCAAGGCTTCATGACATGACCACGACTTTTCTCTCCTGCATCAGCACCACCACATATAAAAATGATCTATAACCACACTACATGCTATAGCCCTTGGGAACTATTCAGGATCCTAGAGAATGTAGTTCTATGTCTCCCTTTATACATGCTACTTTCTCTGATTCGAAAAACCTTACTTTGTACTACAACCTCATCTTTACTCCAGCAAAAACTTCCTTTACTTCCGGCCTCAAAACCTATACATACACCCACCCCAACTATCAATAATACTGAGTTTTATCATTATCTAGACATAACTTACCACAGTACTTATCAAAATGTACTATAAACACTTGCTTCCCAATGTATCTCTCTCAGAGACTGTAAGCTATTTAAGTAAGAGGACTGCTATCTTACTCCTACTTTTTATCCCTACATATACACATTGTGCTGGCATGGAGTCGGTGGTTAATAAATGTTTGAAAAATGCATCAAAGAATGAAGCAAGTTGTACATTAAGAGACCTATAGAAAAGCCATTCAATTTTTACTTTCTATAACCAAGCCAAGTATCTGAACTAATAAACTAATAAAACTGAAATACCAACATTAATTTTTACTAATTCTGTAATCAGTAGAAATAAGTAAACAATAACATGTAGTTCTTAATTTTTATAGCTCATTTTTTAAGAGTTTTTATTTTATTATTTTTAAAAATATTTATTTGGTTGAGCCGGGTATTAGTTGTGGCAGGCGGGCTCCTTAATTGCTGCTCGAGTGCTCCTTAGTTGTGGCTCGCCGGCTCCTTAGTTGTGGCATGCGAACTCTAAGCTGCAGCATGCATGTGGGATCTAGTTCCCTGACCAGGGATCCTAACCCGGGTCCCCTGCATTGGGAGTGTGGAGTCTTAAACACTGCACCACTAGGGAAGTCCCCTTATAGCTCAATCTTTAAAACATTTTCTTCCATCAAGAAAATGGGACCTGGGCTTCCCTGGTGGCGCAGTGGTTGAGAGTCCACCTGCCGATGCAGGGGACACGGGTTCGTGCCCCGGTCCAGGAAGATCCCACATGCCGCGGAGCGGCTGGGCCCGTGAGCCATGGCCGCTGAGCCTGCGCGTCCGGAGCCTGTGCTCCGCAACGGGAGAGGCCACAACAGTGAGAGGCCCACGTACCGCAAAAAAAAAAGAGTTTATTTCAAATAGTGAGCCAGAATTCCCAAGTAACCTCGCAGTAAATTAAACGTGATCCATGATTCATATGTAGACCTTTACTCCATATGTAGAAAACAGAGATACATTAAGCTTGCTTTATCTTATGGTAAAACTTAACAATATTAGAGGGATTTTTTTTTAATGCTATGAATTAAAAACTGAAAACTTGAATTTTTTAAAATGGAAAAGTAAAGCTTAGGAACACTCAGTTACCAATATCCTGCAAATGCGTTAAAAAGCCTTCTAAACCTTTTAAAATTTCCAGCAGACCTATATATGTATAATGTATAGGGTATATTTCTAAGGTAAGAGAAAGGTCTAACAGTCGTAGTATTGGCTTCTTTAGATTCAGCTTTTCCTGACATATAAAATAGAGCTAACAACTGTACCTCTGCCTCATAAGATTGTTGCAAGGACTAGAATTCATATATTCCACATAGAACAGTGCCTAGTACCTAGTAAAAACTCAGTAAATTTCTAGGTGGTGGTGGTGGTGGTAGCAGTCTTATAATTATTATGAAATGCCCAACTCCCCAAAAGTTAACCAACAGAATGTCTCCAAAGGAAAAGAGAGCACACCACTTAGATCAATCTACATTTATTAATATAAGTCACCAAACCTTTTCCCACTTCTTTCTGCTGCTTCCCATTTAACTGAAGAAAGATTTCACTAGTATTCTGCTGTAGATTCACTCCTCAGTCATTTCACAAATAAAATACCATGAAAACACAACAAACACCAAAACAAACAAAAAAACCCCGCACTTAACTACAATCCTGTACTCCAATGGAACTGATTCAATGCTACCGCAGTGTGGGTCTCTATTATTTTATCTGTCCAAAGGCAATCATACTAGCCATCCAATCTTACAGGGTTAATTGTGAGGACTAAAGAAAACAATTTATGTAGAACTGTCTGCTATATTTTAAATATTTATAAAACATTTCATAAATATCAGTTAATAATACTCTTGCCATAAAAAGGTCAGATAATATATATTCCACATATTAAGCACAGATTGCCCTTGCCTTTTCAGAACCAGGTCTGGACTTCTTCTAGCGTAACTTTATTTGGTTTGGGTGCATACATGGACACCTCATAAGGTGCTCCCTTCAAGGGTACCTTATATTACTATGCATAAGAATGTTTTCCATGTTGATTGAAAAGAGATGAAAAGGACTAACAAATTCAATGAAAGCATAAATGATTAAGAGATAAGTGAAAACAATCTCTGGTTTGGGGGATTTTTCTTAGAAGTGTTTAGGTGAACAGTTTACTTAAAAACAATCCTAGAAACATGGATCCTAAGTCCTACCTTAAATCCCTCTAGAACACAACACTCTTGTAATTACATGTACTCTATTTCCTTGCTGGGGCACTCAGCACTAAAAAGCAAATTCATGGAAAGAATGAAGAGTGTAAGAATGAATGTGCACTAACTAACGTTAACTTCCTGCTGCGTGTCAGACACTACGCAAGACAATTTTTTCTAGTTTCTCATTTAACTCACACGACAACCTTAAGAGATATTCCATTTGCTTTTCAACATATGATAAAACTGAGGCTAAAGATTTTTATGTCACAGAGATAGTACGTGGTTTAGAGAGACTGGAAAGCTAAACCTAAAGATTTGACTTCAAAGCCATTTCTTTCCATTTCACCACATTATTACCCAATGAAGCAGCCAAACTTTTTAAACTCCACCACGGACTTATATCTCATTGAACTAGTTGCTTAAATAAGCCATCAAGATTTATAGGGAACATTAACACAAGTTCTTCCAGTCCCTTCTAAATGAATCGACAATGTCAAGTAAATATCTCCTAATAAGTGGTTTAAACACGAAGAAAACTTACCCCTCATTCAAATAACATTCTATTAAACCAGAACGATCTCCTTACCCTAACACAATGGTTTTGCGAAATGTCAAAAAATCATACTGAGAACTTCCGATTCATCCAAGGACATTTTCTATATTAGCCGAGTAATATATACATAAAGTATATACAAAGTATATATATACAAAATAGCTTGGGGGAGAGGGGTGTTTATTCAGCCACATGCTCCTCATTAAGAAAAATTTTAAATTATTTATATACCGTAAGAAAAAAGTAGTCTTATAATAAAACAGAACAGCATAATATCACTTTTAATAGATGTCAGATATTTAGGGTCTTTGTTGGTTCTATATAAAGCTCTACCCAATCAAGTCAGGTTTAGGGATTCAGCCTACTATAAATACTTCCATGGCAAGATAGAACCTATATATCCAGTTCTTTCAAAGTAAACCAATATTTTCCCATATGAATTTTTCTTTGGAAAAAACAGGAATAAATCCCACTTGATCAAGGAAATTGCCAAAAGAATACATGTTAATCTACCATGGCTGGCTTAGTTTGCATATTGTAAGTCACTCAATTCTAGTCTCTGGACATGGAAAATCAATCATTTTCAGCCACTTGTTTTACTGCACGTAAGTCTCAATTACCCACAACTAAAGCAGATAGAATAATGACATTTCATGGTGTCCCAAAAACATAAATCAACAGTACAGCAGGAAAAAAAAAAATAATGCAGACCCTAATAGAAAAGGTAACATTTTTGTTGGCTTTACCTCTTTCCCACAGGCATCTCAATAGTGTAAGCCTTAATTCACATACCTTGACTCCTCAGAACTTTCAAGAAAGAAAGATCATGCTGCCTTTTTAAAAAAAATCTCAACTATTAGTAAACGAATGAAAGGAAGCATAGCTTTCCAAGATGACTTTCTAAGTCCTTTTTATCTTGTTGCTGTCAGTTACTTTTCTAATTTCTAATTCTAATAAAAATTTTAGCATAACTAAGAAAGACAAACTAAAATTACTCAGGAATTTTTATGCAAAACTTCCAATTTTGTGTCCTAAACTTTTTTCCTCCAAAGTGAGTTCACAAACTCTGACAGATGTTTTATAACTCTGTTTAAATATTTAGTCAGTAAAAGGATGAAATAAAAAAAAAACTCAGAATGATTTCATTCTTCTCAAAAACCAGGGTGGTCTATGGGCAATTTTGGTACCAGTGGTGTTGCCGGGGGAACAAAATGAAAACAGGTGCCATCAAATTCAAATTAAAGATTTAGTTCTATTTTAAACCACCTTAAACAATGTTTCCATAAACTTTCTAACTGATACTACTACAAATTTGACAATATTTTCCAACAAGAAAAGGATTATAAATTGTCTGTAGACCATCAAATCTTAACTGTAACAAATTTAGACTGATTGGCAACACTTCCTTTAAAAAAACTTTCTTTCATTAAATATGCAGCATCATTTAAAAAATGGAATGAATATATATAATAAAAGGCAAGTCAAAATAAGGAAACAGAGCAAGTATAAATTCTGATAGTCTTTTCTGAAAGATTTTACCTTGATTTGACTCTACAGTTTTAAAAATTAAACACAAAAAACGTTTAAATTCACAACATATAAAAGTTACGTAATTATTAACATTATGAAAAGCTTAATTTTTCCTCATAAACATAATTGTGATTTAAGCTTTATTGTTGAAAATAAATGACATTTTCTCCACCAAAAAATCCAATAACTTTTGTTTTATTTTAGTATTGAAAAGAATATAAGCACTTGGCTTCTACCATTAAACAGCACTTTTTTAACTCTTAAAAGAGATGAAGCAAGTGCCTCAATATAAAAGTTAACCAGTGTTTTTAAAAGTTCATTACAGTATTTAACATTATTTTACTTAGAAGTAAAAGATGTTTTTTTTACTTTATCTTGCTAAAAGTTTTCTTCTAAGAAATGAGCTTATAAGAAATTTTTAAATAGGAGATACTGCATTTAGGTTTATGGTCTTGATAAGACTCTATGAGAGTCTTTCAGACAGAGTTAAGTATTTTGTTCCCAATGAAGATTCTAGACATATAGGTAAGATGAGATGCACATTTTGCAGTATTGTTAATTAGAAAATAATTTCTCTTTGTATCAGTTTTGACACTTAAAAATTTTTTTAACTGATAGGAGCATTTCATCTTGCACAGATGAGAGTCCTTTTATTCTGATCACAAATAATCAAGTTCTGTTGTCATTTCAAATCTTTCAGACAGTTCCAAGTTTTATTGTTAGCAGTGCTCTGGGGAAACACAAGTTGGTTCACTAGTGTGGAATCAAAACTTACGATCAGCTCCATTCGTTGGATTCTTTCCAATACTTATCCACACTGAAAGTTTCATCAGCTAGTTTTCTGAAAAACTTAAAGTTTTTAGTATTAATAGATAAATGTCTTTGAAATTTTCTAGTTTAAAAATTTCCCCCATTAAATTATAGTTGCAAAAATAACAGAATCCTTTTTTCAGATTAGCACTTGTAAGTATTTGAATCATAAAAGAAAAATACACAGTATTATATGAAGTTGATCAATGTAAAACTTCCTTTACAGTTATGGTAAAGTTTCAAATAATCTCACTTGTGTATAATTATGAAATTACTGTACTGGTCTACTGCTTACTTTGAAAGTGATTAATCAAAGTCAGAGAAAGCCAACCATCAACTGAAGTATGTTTCAAATTTCCTTCTCAGAGAAATGTCAAAAAAAGATGAACCAATTTTACTTTAATTAAAACCTCATTTAGAAATATGAAATAAATGTTTTCTATTTAATTCCAATTATATTTCAATTGTATCCAGCTTTCAAACTGCTTCTGCTACTTGATTACACGTGCCAAATTAATCTTTTCTTATGATTCATGTAAACAGACTTAAAATCAAAAGACTTGGATATTTGATTATCTATACAGTATTTTATATCATATTCCAAATCAAAGAGCCCATTAACAAAAAAATTAACTATAAACAAATTAGCCTCAGTTCATTAATGGCTATTTATCTCTTAAGCAATGCATTACCTAAGAATACTTAAATTTTATTCTTCACATTTTAGAAATCTTAATACTTTTCTTACATTCTCTACTATCTCATAAAAGCAAAACAAATGTATTAGCCTAAATTTCTAACTCTGAATTGCTTTCCCAGAAGAGTTAGAAGTAACTCTTCCTGCTAGAACCAGGATACGTTTGTTATAGCAACCCAATCATAAAAGTACCCTAAAGTTCTGTGACCCAGCAAAGACTCCTTTAGCACCAAATGACCATAATGTCAAACCCACAAAATACCCTTAGCTAAGTTTAAGGTATGTGTATTTGGTTGGTTCAAATGCAGGAAGACTTGTCCTTTGTACATCCTAACATCCTTTGTTACATCTTTTCAAAGAGTAAGAAGGTAGGGGAAATAGATTCATCTAAAATACTTCTGTTTTACTAATAAGCAGCAATCTTCCAAAAACTGAAAGTGGAAATTTTAGAACAAAAGACACCTTCTTTCATGTCCTCTTAGGGTACTTCACACAGACAGCCAGGGAATCAGTGAATAAGTAAGGGAATATAGAGCCTACAACGGCATCAAGCAACATGTTGCACAACTGACGGTAACACAGTACCAACTCCTTACAACACATGAGTCAAATGGACCTCCGGCTCCTCCCTTTCCTTCACTTACCTCCTTTCTCCTACACTGTTCTATTTAAGGCCTAGCTCTTCAAAGGCATCTGAAGGCAGGAAAGATTCAGGATGCCTTTCACATGAGAGAAGAAATGACTCACTGATGAAATGGAGAGATGTTCAGAGAAGGCTCAAGCTCCCAGCATCTTTCAACCATAAGCTCTTCCATCTATATCTTTAGAAGAGAACTGTACTTATAAATAACTTTTCAACCTTTTTCAAGGGTTTCCTGTTGACAAATATATGAAAATTAGTACTTACTGCACTGTATAATAAATGAATAGAAAAGGGGGAAAAGAAAGTACTGACTCATGATAAGAAGTAACGATCAAGAGGCAAATAGAAATCATTATATTTAATGTGAAACCCTTAGCCTCAATTAGAAGCTCACGCAATCTAAGCTGGTCAACACTGTGTTTAACATGAAAGAAACAGTCAATATTAAAGAACATGAACAGAATGCTAGAAATATATTATTGACAAGGCAAATGAAATTAGAGAATGTATAATAAAGTTCTCTGGGATGAGAATCTGTCAACTGTTTTACTTTCAGAAACATTACCTAGGAGATTAGAAGACAGCCTATATGAGTATAAGGGTTAATTGCTTACATGGAGACTTTGCACCTAGAACTACTGTCTAAACCCATCTGAGGGAAAAAGACCACTTTCTGCTAGGAGCAAAGTAAAGACACAGTTAATTATAACTACATGCCAATGTAAATGCCATAAATTCAATAAATCGTCTATATGAAAAAGAAATTAACAATGTAGTTATTTGTATACATACAAAGATAGCAGCAAATAAAATTATCTTTTGTATTATGTAAAACAAAATGCTTAAGGACCCATGGATAAACTTCTCTGAGATAAGGGTTGATATACAGATATAAATTTTTCACTGCCTTGGGGGAGACATTTTCTACAGTATCCATTATTTGACACTATAATGAAACTATGGCTCAAAAATCTGTTTTACATAAACTCTCTCATCTACATGTCATTAAGCTAATTACCAGGACATCACCACTATCTCTTCCACTGGCTCTAGCAGATTCAGAAAAGAAAAAGAGTTTTGCGTTTTGCTTTGTTTTGTTGTACTCAAAGTTTAGCTAAGAGTAAAAAAAAAAAAAAAAAAAAAAAAAAA